>NW_008794458.1:1716751-1763498 GCF_000699145.1 Aptenodytes forsteri | reverse complement strand
TTTGTTCTATTTGGATTTACTGCTTGAGAAAATCACTCATTACTTTGGGGTCTTATCCCCTTGCTTTTCTAGATATGGCCTCTGCTGTAGCTTACTACATCTCTCATCTGGTTTGTACGTGTAGCTTTTACGCTACATTTGAGCCAGGCAACATATAGCAACTGGGAGTGCTAAGAGAGTCCCTCAGCTGCGGTGACGTAGGTTCTGCAAAAATTCCTTGTTCTTATAGGACTCTCAGCCGGGTAGTTTAATTTTCAGAAGAGCACACTGCCCACAGATCCTTCTGATTTCACTCTCTCAGCACTCTAAAAATCAAGACACAAGATGAGTCAAACATGGATCATTAACCACAGGTCTCCTAGAGTGGTCCTTTCAAAAGCTGCAGCGTTACTGAGCATAACTCCTATTGAAAACTCCTCTAAAATCTCAAAGCTATGACTACCAGTCATTGCTAGAGCAAAATTAAGAACTGTTTTAAGTTTTCTCCTTTACAGTTAATGCCAATTTGATTTTCATGAAACTGAGGTATTCACACGTGACTTCTGAATTATATAAAGACAAACTGTATCAAAACTTCTGAATTTGTGACCACCCCATCAACATTTACTTACTCCCCTCCTGAACCAGTCCTGACTACAGACCAGCTGATAGGGGGAGGCCCTTTTTGTGACAGCTTGGGCAAATATGCATTGAAATAAGAAAGATCTATCAAAGAGGTAATTTTCATAAGGTGTTTTGGACAGTAGAGAAAACGTAAGAGGCTCTGAGTATACTCTTAGGTAAAGAAGTCAGATTCTGGAATAAGTACTACATCGCTACATCTTGATTATTATTATTATTTTTTTATATAATTGGAAATTATGTTGAGAGGAGAAGAGATTATATTCTTCAAATATTTATTGAGTCCTTGAAAGAAAAACCTTGCTGGGATGCCTGTGAGAGGATCACTTTGTAAACCTGTGCAAAGCATTGTTCTCCCCCAACTGTCTTGTAACAAGCTTAAGATGCACCGATGTCTACAAAAAAATTGACAACAGGTCAAGCTCCCAGTGTGCTGTGATTCTTGCCTGTCATGCTGGCCAATACTGCCTCACTGTTGTTCCCTAATCTGTCCGTACCGATCTGCTGTGTCTTGTCTTATATGCAGATACTAGGCTCTGTGGGACAGGAATTAAGTTTTTATGTTATGTCTGCGCCTGGGATATTCCATGAAAAAGATCAATAGGTGCTACAGCGATACGAATTATAGAAATCCTGTTGCCTGTCTACTGTAGTTCTGCTATGTAGCCAGTGTACTGCCAAATCGATCTCAATCAAAAATGCTTTCAGTGTGAGAGATTCATTCAGTTACATTGCACAGGAGCATATGATCTTTCACAATAATCTTGTTTGCACCTACTGCAATTTGTAACAATTGAGCAAAGGCAGTTTATTACCAAGACCCTGAGCATCTCAGTTTAACTCTGAGTTTGGCCCTGTTTCAGCTGAGGGAGGGACCAGAAAACCTCAGAGGGACGCTTCCACCCCAAATTAATGTAAGAGTCTATGATTGCCTTTTTTTCTTTTAAAATATTTTTTCATTTTTGTTCAGTGAAATTTTACTCAGTGGGTTGATATGTTTTCCTTTTCTAGGCAAAGACGTTGTGCTGGTGGTTGGAAGGGTTGCTTCACTATTTTGTCTCTTTTCTGCTCAAAGGAGTGGCACAGTGGTGTAATCTTATGGTTACAAAGACATGAGGCTCCCTGATGCCAGATCTCAATTTCTTTATTGGCTGAGTCAGTCCTTCACTCTTTTAAGAAAAGTAAACTGCAGTTTTCTGTATTTTTCAGCTGTCACCTTAAAAACCCAATGCCTTAACCATTTGGACACTACACCCCTTTTTCACTCTATCCTACTACTGCATGGCTTTCTGTACACAGGTTTTATAGTTAAGTGTCAGCACTGGTCCAGCAATACGTTTCTTAAAACATATAAAAGAAGAACCCACACAGTCTCTTGAATGGATAAATT
Source organism: Aptenodytes forsteri (assembly GCF_000699145.1). NCBI lineage: Eukaryota > Metazoa > Chordata > Aves > Sphenisciformes > Spheniscidae > Aptenodytes > Aptenodytes forsteri. The sequence continues at coordinate 1,761,487 of NW_008794458.1, read as the reverse complement.
TGGTACATGCTTGAGTAAGTGGGATAAATAAAAAAATGCTACTATATTATTGGAAGCTTTAGAAGAAGGGTAAGAAGCAACAGTGACTGACCTTAAAAAACTCAATTTTTTTAACAACCATTTATTAGGCAAAATGTCAGAAAAGATCAAAATAAAGAACTTTGATTCTTCTGTGCGGGATTTTTTAGGCTCTTAAAGTCCAAGCTCATTCTGCCTGTCAGGAGTGCAACTAATGAAGGTCTTTCTGAGGACTTTTGCTGTGATCATTGGGATTATAAAGGAAGAGTGAAAAATGAATATTCTGCTTGCTCCAATAGTGATCTTCAGACATTCATAAAATGCCTTGGCTCAAGCTGCTTTGCAGCCGTTGCACAAATTTGTCTTGGCAAGACTATTAATGATTTGACCTTCATTTCAAGTTTACTTTGTGCTCGCAACAGCAATGGGTAGTGATGAGGAATATCATTTTGTTCCTAGTGGCAATTAGGTTGCTCAGGAGCCATAGTGCTACTTACAAGGGAGAAATCCTGTCTAACCATCAGTAAACTTTGCTCAAAACATTTACAGCATTTATGGACTGTAATTCTTGCTCCCTCTGTGATCCTCCCTTTGTTCTCGGCAAGCACTTTAAGTGCTCCAAACTACCACTAGTCAAAAATCTCCATAGTTTATAGCAGTGAATAGCAAATCTAACATCCTCGTTATGAAAAGTAAGCTAAAAATCCACATAGAATAAGACTGTCTATACCGCAGGATATAAAACAGTCACACAGTCACCTCATGGCAGCATAATTATCTTTTAGAAGGATGTGCATATTCCTCTGAATCCCTTAGGACTAGCCGCTGTGAAAGAAGAAGAAATGAAATCTAAAAGAAACGAGAATAAACAGACTGGAGTTTTAAAATGGCCTGGCAATTTCTAATTCTCAAAATAGTAAAAAGATCTCTCAAAGTGAGAAAATGTTACCCTGTATTTTCTGCACACTAGCAGAAAAGGCACAGGAAGAGACAGAGCATCTCAGCTCAGTTACTACATAAGATTCTGCAGCTGCCATTTTTCATTCTTTGTGTAGAATTTAATTTAAAAAAGACTTCCTAGTGTCCTCCTGATCATCAGCAGCATGAATGCAACCGGTTGCTGTGGGGAGTACTTATGTGTGTCAGGCTCTTGTCCTAGCTGAACCCCCTCTCTCAAGCTGTGTCTTACCAACAACCTGTGGTGTTCCTACATGAAGATCTTTTGCAGTTTCAGTTTCTGCAAGGTACAGAATATACTGGTGAAATATTTAATTCTTCAATTTGTTTTATAATATGTTTTTATAATATTTTTATATATTTATAATAGGCACACACATACCTATATTTATAGCTGTATCCATATCTATATCAATATAACTATACTTGCGTATGTCTGTGTATATACACATATGTATGTATGTGTATGTATGTATGTACATTTTTTTATAATATATTCATACATGTACACTGCAGACACATATATAGATATATATTTAAAGGCTTTACAGGTTAATTTTTTTTTTTTTGTCTAGTTTTTTTATTTTCTACTGTAGAGCTTTAGCTTGTTTTGGAAAATTCTTCCATAATATTGCTCGGTTTTGAAAATAACAGTATGTTACCACATCGCAAAGCTTAGAGAAAATGGACTCTGAAATACAAAGTCAGGAGAGGTGGATAGAATTTTAATCTGCTCTGTGAGAACATAAGGATGTTTCAGATGAGAAAAATAATTTGGTTTTCCTGTGCTGATGCCTGCCTTTCAAACAAGAGGTTTTTAATGATGTCTCTCTGCTTTATATAAGCTCGGTCCTCGGTTAAAATTTACAGTTCCTCTACCGTATCTAATATACACCTCAGTCCTTTGCTGGATCTGGAGCGCTGTGTGATGGTACTCAGGAAAACTTCCTTTGATCTCCAATCTTCTGCCCTAGAGCTTCCCACTCGGCCTTTCTGGAAGCTGGTTTCAAATGACTTCCTTATACTGAAGGTGTTTGTGATTATTCTTTAATTATTATTTATTATATGATTATATTATTCTTTAATTTTGAATATCTCTCTCCTGTCTTCAAATTAACCCTTTTAATTTGATCTCCCTTTTATAGAGGATTAGTTTACTTTTCTCTGTTTTGTCTGAGTGACACACTGAAAGAAGACATAACTACTACCGTTTATATAACTAAAAATAATATCATATGGGCATTGGGGAATGTCTAATGCAGATAGTACAGTATATAACTGCAGATGAGCTGTGTAACTATTTTGTTAGTGTAGAAGAAAAGGCATAGTTCGGTTAGATATAATTTCCTTATCTTTAGCTCATATTTTTCAAGGAGAGGTCATGAATCAGAGAACAAACGTGGTACATGAGGAAAAATGCCTGTTTCGCATCTTAACAACCTTCAAATTATCTGACTGCTACTGTATAAGACACCATACACCTGTCCATGTTACGATGGCTTCCAGTAAGTCCTTGTCACGCAGTGGATGAGTTCATTTGCACTACGGTCTTGCCCTGGGTCTGGCCTCCACATGAGCATACTGCAGTTGATGCTGTAGTTGCTGGGATTATGGTCCAAGAAACTAGGCTGTCCATCTCCTTAGAGATGGACAAGTGGTGGTTCCTGGTTCATGTCTGTGTCCCTTCCTGTTTGCTTGCTCACCTGCTGTGGTCTGTCACTGCCTTCGGCTCTCCTGAGCCTGGTTCCCAGCTCCAGCCACGCGAGCCCTATGGGTGGTACCGCTCCTCTGTGGAGAAGCACATCTGCCAGTAGCTCTTCCTGAGCCACCGAGGCTTCCTTCCACCACGCTTAATGTTTTGCAGTGAACCCTTCATTTCATGATCCAGTGGAAGTACACGGTGAGAAAGAAGCTATGGAAATTCTCTGAGGAGTGAGGTACAGATGTTATGACAAGGGAGCATGTGGTGGAAGCCAAGTTGTGGCTGGAACCTAAAATGTGCCAGATATTCTTGGCAGTGTCATCTTGGGGACTCTTCTCTTCATCTTAAGAAAAAAATTATCTACAGTATTGATAAGTGATTTCTAGTGATCTGACAGCCATTTTGTATGTTTGAGAGAGAAAAGTGTGCCCTCCCCTCAAAAAAAGAAAAACACATCCTGAAACCAAAACCCCAAATCCCAAACCCCAAACCCTCAAACCAAAAAAAAAAAGGCCACAGATGTAAGCAACCCATGTATAAAGAGGGAAAAAAGACCACTCCACATTCTGTGGCATACTTTTCTGACAAGTATGTTTTGTGTGTTGTCTGCTGTTTCCAGACATTTTGGTGGTATCATTTTGCACTGTTTGAATTGCAAGGCCAAATGAAATTTAGGTGAAGTCCTGTACTTTCTGAGGAGGTTTTCTAAATCAGTTCTCTCCTTAAATAAACATGTATGTACTGCACATCATGGTGTAGACTCGGAGCGAGGCATTCTAGACCTTGAAAGGTCTCCCTCTCCACCTCCCATGCTTCCAAGTACCAACTCCCTCAGCTTTCCCTTAACACTTGCACCTTTTCCTGCCTGTCAACAGTTTTCAGGCATATATTTTCCCCTGAAAGAGTGCAAAAGGGTGGCTGTGACCTGTGGTCTTTCTGGAATTTTTGCAGTATTGTTGAGCACTTCAAAAATGTACATAAAATCCATAGCAAATCTATATATCAGGCAATGGGTTCATCGATAGTGAGGAAAAAACCCTAAGGTAACAGCTGAAATTTATTATAAATATAGCTATTATGTCATATATGTATTGCTACATGCACACAATATGTCTGCCTAAACTCATTGGAAAACTGGTTCTGAGACCTTGGTAGCCAAAGTTGTGATGTATGTGCCCATCCTTAGTAATTGAACATATCGACAGTGTTCATTTCAAATACAAAACATCAGCAAAAAAGTGGTCACAGATGATCCTCATACCAAGATTTTGCAACAGAATAATTTAACCTGTGAAGAAATGAAAAATAAAGTACAACTTTTAAAATCAAACTGCTGCAAAATTCCTTAAGCCCCCAAAAAAAAAAAAGTTTCCTTTTTTCCTTCTCACTGCTAAACAAATTATAGTCATATCTGTTTTGTGATCATTGCAATGAAAGTTTGTTTTTTTAAACAACTGGGGGATTGTAGCAACTTGATCTGAACTTGTTGATTCTTTTTAATGATTCAGTGAGTTCCAGTATATGAGCTCTGTAAAGTTATTCTAATTAATGTCTATTTTTCTGTGGAGTGGCAGGGAATTTACTTAAATGAATCAGGAAATCTCAGCTTGCTGCTATTAAATAAAATAAAATTCATTTTAATGAATAGAGAGCTATCTGTCTGCAGTGAGTAAACAATGTAAGTATCTTTCTGTATTAACATAATGGTTTCTCCTCTTAAAAATAGTAGATTTTTGAAAATGGAAAATACCAAGAAAATAAGTCTTCTTTCTCATAAACATAAGCGTCTAGATCTTTTAGGATGTAATTAGAAGATACAGATCACTTGATCCCTGATATTTTTCACAGTGACAGTTTTTCTTGGAATCAGAAGGTAAAAGAGCTAATTTTAATGAGTTTGTATTTGTAAAAGTCTGCACACACACGAAAAATCTCCAACTGTCACAGCAGCCAGTAATTGGCAGAGAGATGCTTTGATAAAGGCGGGAAGAGATCCCTGCTGGTTCAAGACATGTGGACATCAACTTGAATCCAATTTACATCTTAAAATGCACAATAGAAAAGATTTGCATTACATTGCCTAGATGAAAGGAAGCTCTTAGTCTGAGCTCCTCATTTACTTTCCCCTATTCCTTTTTTTTGCTTGCCCAAGCACTCAAACTATCTGTAGCTAAGTTTTAATGAAGATACCTTGTTCAGCTGCTGTTTGAGGCAGCTATTTACTTGACTAAGACTCGAATCTGAACTCATGCTGAGCTGAAAAAGAAAACCCAAACTGATAATTGGACAGACCTGCAATTGGATAGTCTGCTTTACCCACAGCTTGAATCAAGTGAATATATCTTCAATGTCAAGTTATTTTTATTTGGTTGCCTGGTTGAGGTCCCTTGCAACTGTTACTAGGGCTTATCAACAGAGCTGCAGTGGAACGTGCCTGCTCTGAAACGTACAAGAAAGGGCTCCTGATGGGCGTCTTTGAACTAAGTGATCCTAGCTACATGTTTAAATGGTTGATCCATATATAAACTCTTAATTCAGATCCAAACTTTTACTGCATCCTAAAATTTTCTGATTAAGAGTCCAACACTGTATTGAGTTTAAATGAGGGAAAAGTAGGTTTATTCTTGTTCCAGAACGGATGCTGAAGAAAGGCAAGTGGGGAGTAGGTGGGTAGTCTGAATTTTTGGTCCCCTGTAGTTCCTTCCCCTGTGTTTGCGTCAGGACTGATGGAAACCAAAAGCTTGCTTACAGAAGCCTAGGAATTTTTTGTGTGTATGTTTTCAGGTACAAATTCCAATCTTGCAATCAGCAGTGTGAAGTCTGTGAAGCCTATTCCAAATTTATATGTGTACCTGAAGTTAGACTCATACTGACATTGCACTATTTGTTAAATATTTGATTCTGAGTTGGCATTCCTTTTTGAAATAATCCTTCCTTTACAGAAAAGGCTCTCAGTCTCTTTCAAAACACAAAGCAGTAGATCAGCAATGTAAATACTGTCCATTGTTTTTAAATGTAACTTTCCTTCTTACATGATGCATGCAATTTCCTATTTTGTAAAGTTCCTTAAAGTGTGGCTATGTATGATATCAGAAAAATAATCTAATAGTGTGCATTACTGCATGTTTTATCTCTTTCAAATTTTAGGGAACTTCTATCTAACTTCAGCATGCATGTGAAATTGAGAGTTGAAATGAATGGAGCTACTGAGTACTTTGGGTGAAATATTAGTCCACTTAGGTGTCTGAGTACAGGCTATTTTTTGAAAATCTTTCAGAATCCTTTGTTTCTCATGTGAAAATATCTTCAATAGAAAATGTTGGTAAACGCATTTTGCTTCACATTCTTGTGTACTGGTACAAACTAAGATTTATTCTACAGTTTCTTATCTTTAAACATTGAAATATACTTTCAAATATTCCCATCAGGCAACTGAGGCAGGCTACCTAGAAAGACTGACAGGAGTGCCTGGCTCCATCCAGACTATCCACATGGATTTCCCTTCAGTGGAAACTAGAGTTTGAAGGCAAAGGTGGACGGAGCATTTTTAAAGTTGTCTTAATGAAGACACTGCAGGAAAACGCTCCTGAAGATGGTCGCAATTCAAGTATTTGAGTTTGGTCTCTGACAAACAAGTGAAGAATGATGAGCCACTGAAATTGGATATAGGGTACCTAGTGTACGGAGTACCCCGCATAACCCATGGTCAACTCCTTCTTCAAGTGCTGAGGGAAAGGACCTGATCCGCATGGGTCTGGAAGAAGCTGCCTCTTTTCTAAAACCATAGCTTCTAGCTATGGTAGGTAGCTTCTAGCAGCTTCTTACAGAAGCCACCCCTGTAGCCTGCCCTGCTACCAAAATCTTGCCACACAAACCCAATACAATGAACTTGTAGTTGAAGGATTCGGTTGTACTTCCCATATGTTCTTTCACTTTGCTTGCATAATTTTTCAGGTAAACCTGAGTAGTGAAACATTAAAGACTAGGAAAAGCATGATTACATGCCAAAAATATATTGTGTTGTTAATTCTTTATATTTCATTTAGTCCTTAGAATTTACCTGTGAGTGTTAGACTAACAGGCTATGCCTTTCTGTGTTGGATAGAGATGTACAGCACTAAGAAAAGAAACAAACTGAAGGTATTTTCTGATACCTTTGCTGTGTCTCTGCATGATAATAAGTCAATGGGTGCAGCACTCCCTGCTCTGGAATATAATCTCTGATCTCTTCTGGACTCTGAAGTGGAAAAAAAAAAAAGGCTTACTGCTGTCATTTCTGATGTTATAAGGTTACAGGCTACAACCTTGGGAGATTTTACACAGAATTTGATTTTTATTGTTTCACAAAATGGGACCTGTTTCCTGACAGTCAATAAAACTGCAGGTGATACTCCTCTTATAATAGATGTGAATGGACTATTACTATTTGCTATAGCAGTTTAACTGCAGGGCAAGCTTATAAGGGTTTTTGTTGGAAAAAGCACACAATCTTTTTTTAGCCACAGGACTAGTTCTTTATTTTCATCAAGTTACCTGGTAATATTGGTATATACTCATCTAAGCAGGTCTGAAATAAACAGAAAGTTCTTTGCTTCTGAAGTTCAAAACAAACTGAAAAATGAAAATCAGTATTGGTGGGCTAAATGGAAGTAGTTGCAACACAATTTAAATAGGTAATCCCAAGATTTAAAATAATTTATCAAAGCAAATGCTATATGAGTATTATGTAAGTAACAACAATGTAGAAGTCACCTTAATCTCTTGGTGTTTTCTCTTAAGTCACATGAAAATTTTCTAGTTGTGAAAATCAATATGTGGTATTTATACTTGGAATCACAGAATCACTGAGGTCTTTTTTCCTGAAATCACCCAGGATTATTGGGTATGGTCTAGTCCAATGTTCCTGCTCAAAGCAGGGTTAATTAGAGCTAGTTGCTAGGCTGTGTCTGGTTGGGTTTTGAATATCTCCAAGGATGGAGACTCCACAACCTCTCTGACCAACCTGTGCCAGCATTCCAAAACCCTCAGGGTGAAAAAGCTTTTTCTTATGTTTAAATGGAATTTTCTGTATTTCAATTTGTGTCCATTGACATTTTTCCTGTCATTGGACACCACCAAGAAGAGTCTGACTTCTTCTTCTTCATTCCCTCCCATCATATATAGATGTATATACACATGGATAAGAATGCTGGAGCCTTTTCTTGATCATCTTTGTGGACCTTCGCTGGACTCTCTCCAGTGTGTCCATGTCTCTCTTGGACTAGGGAGACCAGAACTGGACCCAACAATCCTGATGTGGTCTCATCAGTGCTGAGTAGAGAGAAAAGATTACCTCCCTCAATCTGCTGGCAATGCTTTTCCTAACGGAGCTAAGGACATTTCTGGCCTTCCTTGTTGAAAGGGTGCATTGTTGTCTTATGGTCAGCTCGTGGTCAGGAAGGACCCACTGCTACTTCTCTACAAAGCTGTCCTTGTCCTTGTCCCCAACCTGTCCTTGTGCATGAGGTTATTCCTACCCAGGTGCAGGACTTGGTGTCTCCCTTTGCTGAACTTCATGAGTTTCCTGTCATCCCATTTCGCCACCCTGTTGAAGGTCCCTCTGAATGGCAACATGACTCTCTGGTGTATCAGCCACTCCTCCCAGTTTTGTGTCATCTGCACAGTTGCTGAGGGTACACTCTGCCCCATCATCCAGGTCATTAGTGAAGTAGTTAAACACTATTGGCCCAGCATCAATCCCTGGGGTACACCAATAGCAACTGGTCCCCAGGTGGATTTTGTGCTTCTGATCCCAACCTTTTGAGCCCAACAGCTCAGCCAGTTTTCAATCCCCCTCATTGTTCACTGTCTAATCTGTACTTCCTGCAAGGCTTGCTTGTCCTAATGCAAACCTTCCTGTTTTTTGCTGAGGGTACACTCTGCCCCATCCTTTAGATCATTAATTGAACAGGATTTGTCCCAGTATTGACCCATGAGGCACACTGCTAGTTATTGCCCTCTAACTAGACTTTGTGCCACTGATCACCAACCACCCTTTCTCTTTCAGCTGGTTTTCCATCCATCTCACTGTCTGCCCATCCAGCACATACCTCATCAACTTCTCTATGAGAATCCTATAGGACACAGTGTCAAAAGCCTTTCTGAAGTCAAAGTACACAATATCCACTGCTCCGCCCTCATCTACCAAGCCAATCATTTCATCGTAGAAGGTGATCAGTAGGTTGGTCAAGTGTGACTTCCCATTGATGGATCCATACCAACTACTCCTGATGACCTTCTTGTCCTTCATGTGCCTGGAAATGGTTTCCAGGATTACTTGCTCCATCACCTTCCAAGGGATCGAGGTGAAGCTCAAGGTTCTCTGGGTCTACCTTCTTGTTCTTCTTGAAGATAGGAGTGCCATTTGCTTTCTTCCAGTCTTCAGGTACCTTTCTCATTCACCGTGATTGTTCAAAGGTCATCAAGTGGCCTTGTAATGACCTCAGCCAGGATGCACTTGTGGGTGTATCCCAGCAGGGCTCATGGACTTATGTATGTCCAGTTTGCTTACGTATTCCCTAAACTGATCCTCTTCCACCAATGGTATGTCTTCCTTGCTCCAGACTTTCCCTCTGGTCTCTGGGACCTGGGATCCCTGAAAGCTGATCTTGCTAGTAAAGTCTGAGACGAAGAAGGAATTCAGGACCTTCAGCCTTTTCCATGTCCTGTGTCACTGGGGCCCCTGCCCCATTCAGCAGTGAACTCAAATTATCCCTAGTTTTCCTTTTGTCGCCTATGCGCTTATAGAAGCCCTTCTTGTTGCCTTTGATATCCCTTGACAGATTCAATTCCAGGTGGGCTTTTGGCTTTCTTAACTGCAAATCTGCATGCTTGGGCAGTGTCTCTATATTCTTCCCGAGTTACTTGTTCCTATTTCCACCCTGTGTAGCCATCCTTTCTGTGTTTGAGTTTTGCCAGGAGCTCCTTGTTCATCCGTGCAGGCCTCCTGGCATTTTTGCCTGACTTCCTGCTCAATGGCGTGGACTGCTCTTGTGCTCAGAGGCAGTGATCATTGAATATTACCCAGCTTTCTTGGGCTTCTCTTCCCTCCAGGGCCTTATCCCATCAGACTCTACCACGCAGGTCTTTAAAGAGGCCAAAGTCTGCTCTCCTGAAATCCAGCATTGTGATCTTGCTTTATGCCCTCATCCCAGCAAGGCTGCACCCATGCAACTGCATGCAGATCTTTAATTCATCATGTTTATTCCCCATGTTGTGTGATTTGTGCACAGGCATGTCAGAGAGGCACCCCAGAATGCTGATTTCCCAGAAAGGGGTCTGTTTTTTTTCCCTGTAGTCATGCCTTGTAGGCCCTTTCTTGCTTATATGCCAATGTTGGAGGTGACCTTGCTTAAGCCCTGTTTTGCTGATTTTATTCATCACAAGCGTGTCACTTTTCTGAAGGGAGTGTTTATATCAGGATTTTTTTTTTTTTCTCTGCTGGTGTCTAGGCCCAAGTTGCTTTGGACAGTCCTCCTTACTCATTCCATTTACAAATCACAGTACTACTGTCTTTGACATCCTTTCTATCTACATGAACTGTGTGCTCACTCCCAACCCTCCTTCAGACTCTTATCCAACTGCAATGTTCATGGTAGTTGTGAAGGATAGGCAAAAAAGTTTAGTAAAAATACAGACCACATACATAAACATGTTTTTTTAGTCTTTTCTGTCTTTCGATTACTGTCTTCAGTCCTTAACTGTGAATGTTTCTAGAAAATGTCACATATGTATAGCTCTAAAATGTCAAAGTACATCTGTTATTTTACAGGTTGTTAAACTACTGTGATTTCGACGGTGAGTCTATCAGGATTGTATAAACTTCAAGCAATAGAAAACCAGATGTGAAGTCTATCCTCTGAAGTCTTGGAAAATTTTCTGGTAGAAATATTCTGTAGAATAGTAGGAGTTTAATGCTTTAACATACCAGTGACAAAATAATTCACTCCACTCTCTTAGTTTAAGAGAGTTAAAATACAGATATAGTAAACACAGTCAGCATCTTTATGAAGCTCTGTATCAACACAAACCCTTTGCCTAGTTTGAGGAAAGGCAGGAGTAAGTAAAATAGCCATAAATATTCATTTAACGGTGTAGATATTTCCAGTATTTATTTTTTTTTCCTAGTAATTTTAATTAATGTCTTCCTATTTCTAGTTATATTTTTTGTAAAGTTGTTCTATTCATTAATAGTTTCCCTGTACGTCTTTTTTTTCTTTTTTTCTTTTTTTTTCTTTTTTAAGTACTTTTCCATATTTATTTTTTAAATACAGGTTTATAAAATGGATTGGTTACTGGGTAGAATGCGAATCATTAGAGAGGAGAAATGGAGAGAAGAAAAAATAAGAAAAGATGAAAGACATAAAGCGTATGAAAGAATCAGATTTTTGAGTCTGAGATCAGAAAGCTCAGTAAAGCATGTAAATACCAGTAAATGTCAGCTGGCATTGACTTATATTTGTGAATCTCATGATGAGCTCATCATCGCAAATGTTTAACATCTCTCTGGTGGCTTGGTCTTCACCTGCAGCTTTCTGATGTTTTACCTCTTTTATCCTTCCTTTCATTTTTTTGTAGACTTTTTGTTCATCATGTGGGATATTGTGATATCTTATTCTGGGCGTAACGTGAGGATCTGAGCTTTAAACTGCAACCACAGCACTCCTCTGCCTGCAAGCTACCCTGGTTTGTAACCCCCTGTAGCACATTTTGTCCTCTCTGATAATTATGGAGGACAGGGAACTCTGTAATCCCTCCACCCTTGATGTCTCATTTCTTTATCAAGCTCAGTAACTTCTTGTGGTGTTGATCTGGCAATCACCTCTTGAAAATTCTCTTTATTCTTTTTCTGCTGCTAAATACTTGCCATGTTTTAATAGAACAGGCCCTCTGGCTGGGGAAAAGTTGCCAGTTAAAACTTGTGAGACTGATACACAGTTTTATTATTATTTCCTTCAGCAGCTCTTCAGTGTCTTTGATGTTACCCATGCATTTGCATTAAAACTGTCAGTGATTTATTTTAATAAAATCCAATTATGCTTTTTAGTTCCTTGTGAAAAATTAATGGATGTTTCCAGTTTAATTGTGAATATAAGCTCATGGAAGAAAACATGCCAGTCACTAATGGAATTGTGGCAGAAATAGTGCCAGCAGCAGCAATGAGGGTTAACAAATATCTAATGCTGTGCAGACTTAACTGCAGTAACTTGTGCAGAACTATTTGGATCCAAGGAGAAAAGCAGCTGTTTTCAAGGAGCTACGCTAGAATAATGCTAAAATATTGTGTTTCTCACACAGTTCAGTATCTCTGCATGGTTCTTGTGCTGTGTAGACATGGGAAAAGAAATGACATTTCCAGGAGGTGGCCTCTTCTGCTTTCTAGGGTGTTTTTATCAAACCTGATCTCTTACAACTTCAGTTTTTCTGTAGTTTCACAAGGAACAAAAATGGGAACTTCTGTCTCCTGAACCGTTAAACCATCATGGTCTCAGCCGTGTATTTTTAAAGCAAGCTTCCTCTCCTCCAGCAAATCCTTGATTTCCCCATACTGCTAACAGCAGGAGGCTCTGCTTCCACTACTATCAGCTTTTCTTTATCTGAAATATAGGATTGGTTTCTTGGTACTACTGAAATTTTCCCGTTGGTGCAATCAAACAGAAAGGAAGGGGTGAGTATCTCTCTGTTGCTTTAAATTTGGGCTGATGTGGACCTGAATAGCATTATGAAGTTATTTGCACCAGCCAGCTGCCTTTCCAGGTTGGTTGTGTTATCTATAAATTAAAGTAATCTGGCTGGCTTAATGCCGAGAAAGGCTGGTTATAAGCAGCAGTGAGATGACACCGGTTTTATTTGGGACACTTTAATAACTGAGAGTTGAGACCGTTCAGTGATTGTCACATATCCCAGCTGAGACCCATTTGTGTCCCCATATGAACACAGTAGGCGTAAGCTGAGAAGCCCATCAGGTTTGAAGTACCAAATATATGTGTAATGTCAATCTGTTATTTCTCAGCGGTACAGATGACACCTCCCCCCCTTTTTACCCCTGCTGTTTAGTTTTTTCAAAAAATCTTGCAGTGGACCTCAGCATTTTTTCATTAGCTCCTCTCCCCCGAAACCAACACACAACCTGATAACTAATTTGTACAAAAAGTGTCTATTCTTATTTCAAGATATCAATAAAGTCTCCGAAAGGAAAAGAATACTTCATGATTATTGTTCAAGGAAGTACACTAATGACGAGCCCAGGAATGGCCTTCAGCATCACAGGAAAAAAGAGGTGTAGGAAAAGAGAGCTTAATTAAACATTTACAGGGAACCTGACCCACAAGACCTATTTTAATAATTTTAATTGTCTGATCTCTGATCTGTAAAAATTATCAATTATAAAAGGCCCCAAATACAAAACAGTAGAAAGCATCAAAGAAGAAAAAAATACTGACTTTCATTTCATATCTCTGTAAGTTAATATCCTCCTTCTTTATCAGATTTATAATGGGGTTGGTCCACATTATTGTCTATCTATCATACAATTTTATATAGACATAGAATCATAGAATGGTTTGGGTTGGAAGGGACATTTAAAGATCATCTAGTCCAATCCCCCTGCAATAAGCAGGGACGTCTTCGACTAGATCAGGTTGCTCAGAGCCCCGTCCAACCTGACCTTGAATATACTCTCATCTGTCTCATTGCATAACTAAAAAATTGAGGGTACTGTTCAACATCTATCCTGTATTCCTTCAGCTAAATTATCTTTTCTACCTTACTAGTTTCTCTCTTCTTATCCTTATTTTTGCTGCTTCCTGTGTTCATACAGTTCTGGTTGCCTTTGCATCAATACCTCTGCAGGAATTTTAAAATGTTAATTATGGATGATGATATGCAAAATGTTATTTAGGTTTGTTCCTTTCTTCCATTCCAATAATAAGCACTTTTTACAGAGCTGACCCCGGATGGATAATGCTTAATATCTGTTTAGTGAAAGGATCCTGTTGAAAAGATTCCATAAAACATGAAACATTTCATAGTCTGGTTTCCTTATTAAACAGTGTCAAGAACTTCATCAGTGTCAAATCACTTCAAGTGATTTGACTGGAGGCACATGTCAAACCAAGCTCCTGGGAATACACATTGAATAGAGAGTTCAAAAGATTCAGGGTTTCAAGACAACAAATTTGATCCATGTTTTTAAAATGTCAGGATATACATCTGCCCTTTAGCTAAAAATTAGCAACAGAACCTTCCTTTATGTTTATAGCACTAGTGTAAAAATCTTTGCAAACTAAATGCTAAAGTACATACAAGTAGCTTTGTACTTGATAATCAGTAGTCAGTTCCAAAGCATTTTCTCAAATAGTAGGCCTTTTTCAGGGTCAGTAAGACTTCAAAATGGCATAAAACCTCAGCGAGGAAATATTCACAGAAAATGAATTTTCAAAACCTTGAATAGCTTTATTGGCCTTTTTCTTCCTCCTTAGCCCAACTTTGTTTTGTAACTATTATTGCAAAATTACATGCTTGCAAATCTTGCAGCCCTGTTCTGTTAGTCACAGCACGGAAAACCTGCAGAGATGCTATGGGGGAGCAACTGAGTTTTGGGTGCTGCTGTGAGCCTTTACATTTACGCCAGCGTTGCCATAGCCCACCCGGGAATGACTGCTCTGAACCCAGGGAGATTCCCGACTTCTGCAGCCTTGCCTGATGTAGGCAAAATATATCAGTAGAGGTTTAAAAGTAACTGTTATTAGAAAATAAAAAAGTTATTTATTGGTAGGTGGGCTTAAGCAGAACTTCTCACAATACACATGAGGTTACAGTATCGTTCCAAAGGGGCTGTGGTCCAGCTTTATATTTGTTGTAATCCTTGCTTAATCTTAGGAATGCCTACGTTTTATGGTGCCAACATACAATATTTACTATAAGAACTTTAGATAGTCATGTGAAAATCATAAATTTGTTAAATTAATTGAATTATTTATGGCAAAGCAATTAAAGAACAGAGAGTTAGCATATCTCAGTGCCAAAATAAATAGATTAAAGGAGACACTGTAATTGAACAAAATAGAGGTAACTATGCATTGTGTAGTAAAAAAGATTAGATATGTCTCAGACAACACACACATAACAATTTCAGTTGTTTAGAATAGGCATTGCTAACTTTATTGCACAGATTTCTCCAAAATGTTATCCAGTCATTACAGGTAAAAGTTGTTAATAGAAAAACTCTTGCTCATTGGATTGTTAATTTTCTATTAAATAGTTTGGGTATGTAGACATTTCACATATTCTTCAGTGATCCACATATTCTGGACTATAAAGGAATTGAATTTTGCCTGTATTAATGCATGTGGTGGAAGCAAGATGGAAATTGGCATTTGGCCTTCAATGTTTTGCTTATAAAGCAGAGGAAAAGACACTCAGTTAACACAATCTGAAAATGAAGCACAAATCTTTCCAAATGATTTGGAAAATAATTACTGTTTTTAAGAAGGCAAAAATGGATATAAGATTGACAAGTATCTATTTTTCCTCCACCTGAAAATGATACAAATATTCATATTTCCTTTAATAATATAACCAGAAAGATATAACTTTGTCATGAAACTACTGTGCAGTTTAGAGTTATGTTTTTGTTGTGCTTAAGTAGTGGTGCCAACCTCGGACCATGTGTAAGATGGACCACATGGAAGGGGAAAAGCAATGTCCCTTCCACCTGTTCTGCAGGACAGATTGCATGTTGTTGTGTTTCAGGCATTCTCTCTTTCCTCCTGGTGTCATCTCTCTTTTACAACAGAAGTCTGAGCTCTCAGAAAATTATTTTGCATCATAGGTCCTTTATGTCGTCTAATGAAGGTGACCTATTTTTCAGCACTTTAAACTGCATTTTGTTCTTCTCTGACTTCATTGTAAATGCTTCTCACTGTACACCCATAATGATTTCAATCCTCTGTGAGAAGTTTAAAACTTCAGACTCAGTGCTAAGTGTGAGTATTTTTATTTGCCTCATCACAGTTTTTCCTCACAGAGACAGGTACTACAGTGCCTGAGAAGATGAGGAATCCATAAAAAGTCTCTGGTATTCTTTGAGTGAAGTAAAAATAACATAATAAAAAATGAATAATCAAAATTAGCAGCAAATAAAATGGGTGAGTCATGAAGAAAACCTGTGATTGAAAAAAATAATAATGAATTAGGATTTGGAAAGTTGAGATTATTAATATAAATGCTGTTTCAAATATCAAAGCCAAATAAGCACCAAGTACCTCAGTGAATACCTGACTTACAGTCTGTTGAAAATAACAAACACACACTTCAGAATTAGTAGCATAGCGAGTGTTGAAAGAATGGCTAAAAATAAAGAGTGGGATTATGTTCAATGAACACTGAAATTTGCTCCCTATGATCAGCTGGTTGAAACTGGCTCACCAGTGGTGTTGCAGTCATTGCTTTTGTTGCAGACGAAGGGCTGACATTCGGTTTTAGGGGTTAAAATGCAGTCAACACAGCAGCAGCATGTTCTGAAATTTCTGATGAAATGTATTATGACAAATCCCATTAGCTGTAGCGCTCAAAATGACTTTAAGCACCTTTGCCTCTGTGCCATTATATGCTGCTACAAGTGTGACAGGCAGTGACCCACCTTTGCATGCTTCTCTGATTGATGTATTTGTAACTATGTTCTGTAGGACTGTGCTCACTTGTGGTTTTCTATCTCCTGAAGGATGTTCAGATGAATGTCTGAATCATCAGTGTGAATGTCAGAATCAGCAGCAAATGAGATATAATTTAAATTGCAATGGTGGTATGAAACACTATGCATTGAAAGGAGTTACAGTCGTAAGCAACACTTGAGCATCACACCTAAAATACCTAAGCAAGCTGTGAAGAAAAAAATGTGTTGTATTATTTTCTCCCCAGGTTGCTTCTGAAGATGTTGAAAGGAGCTACTTTTCTAACAGGAAGGAATAACATTTCTTTCCTGGAAAAAGAGAGTATGTAGTGAAAGCATTTAATCACTGCATTGACTTGACATTTATTTAGAGATAAAATGACATTTGAATGAATCAAACTATTACCTGATCCAGCACCTAAACCAAGATACTTCGCTTAACTGGGAAGATGGAAGCATTTTTTCCCATTATCGTGAGAAAAGGCTTACCAAAACAGCTGTCAGAACCGAGAGGTCTTTCTTCATATGAATGTGTACATGTGCTGTGATCCAGTTGGTAGAGAAGCATTCTGTGATGTGCCAAAAGTACAGGTGATTCTCTATCAGCAATAGCATTTCTGCAACTTCTGATTGACATATCTTTGAAACATAACAGCAGGTAGTCTCATAAATCTTTGCTACATAGAACTAATTTTGTGTCAAATTATCTAGTCTATTTAATTTTTTCTTTTCTCCCACACATTTTTAGTGAGTTCTAAAAATACAGTACAGCACCCATCTGACTCTCCTTTGTGGAAACCCACTGGACTGAATTATACCTATCAGTACCTTAGAAATCATGTTGACTTCAGAATTTGACCAATAACGTCCCAAGAATATGTAATTTTCACAGATGAGGAAAAAGGAAGCAGAAAGCAAATGGTATTATTTGCCATATTTCTGTTTGGAAAGTCACAGATCTCTGGGAATGTATCCAGTACATCTATACTGGCATGAAGTACCAACTGCGATAGACCAGAATTATAGCTCTTACAGAATTAGCCTGGTCAGAAATTTTTCTATGGTAGGAAAAAGAGCATTTTAAAAGAAAATAACAAGCTGCCTTAAGATGAGTGATTTTGAACTGACCGTAACCCTTTTTCTCTCTCATATTGTTATTCTCATTTATCTGTTGCTGTCTATTTTTTCCTACCAGAAAAAAAATCCCTCTGAACAAGGCCTTCTAAAGTGTCATTCCAAGTATGAAGAGATGGAGGTGAAAGCACTTGAGCCAGGGCTGTATGGTAATGGTTTCACCAAACTGCGTGCAGGAGTGCAATCCTGCTGGGATCATCAGTATTTCGGGTATAACTGTAACTAACGAGGCATAATCTGTTAAGCTTATTTTACATTATCTCTTCTGTTTGCATAGGCTAAAGATGTCTGAAGATGCTGAACTCTTGACATGCCTATGGCAAAGTAACAACAGGTTTGGCGTGTTGATGGGAAGCCGCCCAAGCCTGAGTATGTATGTATCATCTGTCCCTTCCCCTCCACATACTGTGCAGCCTCAGGCTGCACTTGTTTTGTTACTTTTAAACTCTTTTAAGTTTAGACAATCCATCATTTTGGCTAGATTTCTGTTAGCTTTTGGAAACAATGAGAAAAAACAGAAGTGACAGAGAACACATTTTGCTTTTGACTGCTTAGTGGCATGGCAAAGTATTCAGTGAAAGTTTAACTGCTCAAATCATGCTCACCTTGCTCAATGCTATTATAATGATCATTCTCTCTTATTTCTAGGGTACCCTGGGCCAGTCTGTTCACACTTCTGTGTTCAGAGAGTCTTTGTTTTACTAATGATAGAAATGTGTTTTTATTAATAAACTCACACAGAGCGTACAGTTGCCTACTTCAGCTTAGAGAAATGACAGTCACATTAAATAACTTATTTATTCTGTAAAGTCTTGTAACACACAGGTGTGAAAAAAAATTCTCCATCCATTTTTATGTATCTTAACTCTTTTCTGTGATGGGTGAGATACAAAATGCTGCCATTTGGTCTATCTCCTGGGAAAGGTCAGTAGTTCGAACAGGGTCAGGATTCCGCCTCATGCACCAGACCTCTGGAATCCACTGTATACCTGTGCAACTGCGCAGATACAGAAAATAATCAGATCTGATTTGGAATTTTTGATGATATTTCTCTTCAAATATGCTTATTTTTTTGAATAATTTTTTCCTTGTAATATTGCCAGGTTATTAAGCATTTCTTCCAGAAGGTTTTTCAGATCTGAGACTGAATTTCTCTTCAGACATGAGGTAGCCAGTGCAAAGTAGCCAGTTATGCAGTGGTTAAGCCAATAGTGGGAATAAATAATGCTTTAGTCAGAGCAAGATTTTGAATCATGTTATATTGCAAATTAATGTCCTTACAGATGTGTAACAAACCATGACACATTCCTATTTCTTTGTTTACTTTTTTCCCCTAAAAATAGTTGCTTGTCAGATTTTGAACTTGTTTGGCATCAGATTGAAAAAAAAATTCCAAATTGTTCTACTCTGTTTTGCTATAATATAAAGCAGAAATAAACAAAAATCATCGTCTTATCACTGTGATGTTTAAACACAAATTGGGCCCATGCCAGAGCATGCAAGAACTCACTTGCTTCAGCTGTCTCCGCAGCACAGGATGTGCATTTTCATGGGGGAGCAGTGGCAAGAAGCAGGGATTTCAACTCCATAAATTGTCTTATCAAGAATCTTTTGAGATCTTCCATACAGTCTCAGAGCTCAGTCACATACATACGTTTTCAGTGCAAAAGCTGCAATTAATGTAAGCATCTCCTTTCCTGGCAGTCTGTTGACTAACAAAGAGAAGCAGACAGTTTTTGTCAGGAAATATCATCAGGTGTCTAACCTTCTTCAGACAGAAGTTATCTATAAGGCCCATGCTTGATCCTCTTCCTTAGCAAGACCTGTTGGGGGTGAAGAAATGTCCTTCTACAGTGGTCTCCTTTCTTTGCTAGAGCATATATCACTGGGGTGAATACCAGTTTTGAAAAAGTCAATGAAAAGGAACGTGTTTCTTTATGTTCATTGTGAACATATATGTAAAATACAGATTACACAGACAACATTTCTAGTGGTTAGGGGAATACAGAGATGCCATTGATAGAGATGCGTTTTTCCTGCTTCCAACTAGCTTCTAGTGACGTATGGGTTTTGCATCTGATCTCTTGATGACTTCCTGGGTTGCTGTCAATCCCTTTTTGAGAATGCTCGGTTCTTAAGCAAACCAACATACATAGTTAGCAAATCTGTGTAGCTGATGAAATCTCTCTCAGAAGATAACAAGTATTTACTATTACATCTGACATCTTCAAGGCTTTACAAAGGAAGCAGACATCCATACCTCATTAGTAGTTGTGGCAATCAACACTGGCACTTATAAACAAAAGCTTTATAGTTTTAGTTATAAGCTTAATAGTCTTTTAAGAGTTTAGTATCTTTGTCATGCTGTACAATGTATTACTTTTTTGGTCATTTGGTGAATAAATTTACCATACCCAGCTGCAAAAGTCTCCAGAGGAAACTGCAAGAAGAACTTCCTCTTTAAGCATCTTCCTAGAGAAAGTGGTAGTATAAGGGAAAATCACGCCACAAAGATTACAAATACTTACTCATAATAAACGTAACAGGACTGGACTTGTATTTACACTCAGCTTAATTATGAAAATTTTAAGATGACTGGAAAAGATGCGTGAATGAGCAAGAATGGTGTAATATGTACTAAAATTATGAGTCATCTTTGAAGAGCTAGACTTCTCATCTTTAAATTTAAATAAATGTAAAAATATGTTCTAGAAAGCGAAATATATAGAGTGATTTCAGGATGCTTCTTCAGTTTTGGGAATTATGATAAATTGGACTTCAGAATTTTGTTAATTCATATAATGTATTACTTTTATCTTTAAAAATATATGTCATACTAAAGAAAAATGTTGTAAAATATTTGTAGAATCTGGTATGTATATTTTAAAAAGATAAACATATTCTCCAGATGGATTGTTTGGATGTATTTTCTATTACAGTTAAGCAATTGTAACTGTGACATTTTGTCTTTGTCCTGTAACAGCAGCGTAAGTACTAAGTTTCATAAACTTGTCCTTATTATAAGCCTCCATATATACTCTTACTCTAAATTATTCAATGGTTGATACAACATGACACTATGTAGAATTTGTGTTTTTTGAGGATATTGCACTGGTTTATATGTGTGATAAATGTGACAACAAAGTGAGGAATGATGGAGAAATTTATTTTTTTCAAACAGGCATTTTATCTGTTCTGTAGATGTTTACTGTTGAAAACAACTATGAATTTTGTCTGATTTTGGTGCTACTGATATTTCACTCCACACAGCCTCTAGGAAGATTGTGGCTAGCCTACCTTATACTGTGCATGAAGCAGCAGTCTTCAGATCAATGCAATTTGAAAAGTGCTGGTGACCTCTGTGGGTGTAGCAATGGGCAAAACTCATGGGCTTCTCCTCACTTACACACCAAAACTGCTTGTCTTAATGGAGACAAGCAGGTGCCTGACTTCTGCCAGCACTAGTGGATCTCACCATTGCACTAGGGTGACAAATACTCCCTGTGGTAACTGACAGCAGGGCTTTTCAAAAGAGGCCACACATAGCTCTGGAATGTCCTATATAGCTCTATTTCCTTTCTCTCTCCTAAAAAGAGTGCCTAGTTTATACTTCTGTACTGCTTTGCACTAGTAATTAAGGGCAAAGTGTATGTAGTAAAAGCAGAGACAGCTGGGGAAACAGACAGTGTGGACCAGCAAAACATGCAGAAAAGGGATGCAGTGGAGGTTTTCAGGCAGGCTGTTCAGCTACTTCTTACTTCTGTACTGCTTTGCACTAGTAATTAAGGGCAAAGTGTAAAAGCAGAGACAGCTGGGGAAACAGACAGTGTGGACCAGCAAAACATGCAGAAAAGGTGCAGTGGAGAGGTTTTCAGGCAGGCTGTTCAGTTTTGGGGTTTTTGTGGTTTTTTTTTTTTTTAATTCTATGCATCCAGTGGAGGATGAATTAGTGGTTTTTTTTCCTTTCTTTTTTTTTTTTTTCTTTTTCTTCCTGTGGCAGAGAGATCTGACTGCCTTTGCAAACCTGAGTATATTTTCCATTTGTTTGCTGTTTTGCTCACGTCAGCATCAAGGCAGACAGACAGTGTGGTTATTGGAGCTGTATCCCTTCAGAGTTCATCACTGATGTCACCAAAAAAAAGTAGATCTAAATACAGCTGGACCAGAAATAAGCTCCTCTCACCTGACTTAAAAGGAAGAGCATGGTTAGTGTGAGATTCTTGAAAACTGGAGTGGTCTTGTCTTCTTTGCTTGATCAAGTTTAAAGAAGTCCCTAACTGCGACTGATTTCAAGAGGTCCTTCCACAGCTGAGGATGTGATGCGTCCTGGGTATACCCTCTCCTTCCCAGTCAGTGAGTCTGCAGCTGCCCTGTAAGTACAGTCTTACCAGGATTTGATTTAAATGGATGTATTAGTTTTAAATAAATGGACCTTTTGTGTATTTATGCATTTTTAAGTTGTGGGGTTGTCTCATTAATTCGAGTAATAATCCAGAGCTGTGACTGAATCTGGTTTCTCTGTTGCACAGCAAGGTAAGGGCAAAGAAGAGCTTGTGAGGAACCACAAGACCCAAGCAACGCCCTGACCAGCTGGCTGGCTGCTGCCACCAGGCACTTTGCCCTTGCCTCTCTTATCCCTCCCTGAAAGTAGCCTTGCCCTGCTGATTCAGATAAGTGCATGAAGCTTTTTCCTGTTAACTTTCCCCTATAATAACATGTCCCATGTATTATTTCTTAGTAAAAATCCTTTTCTTGTTATAATAAACATGCGAATTGAGAATGTTTCTGTCATCTATTGTGGCTGTTAATCAGATTTATCAAGAAGAATGATTATTAGGACATAACTAAGCAATATTTTGGCAGGTTTTGCATAACTATAGACAATTTGTAATTTATACTAATATATCATTAAATAACATAGAAAACTGGTACTAGTAAGCATTAGGTTTTATGTTTTCAGTGTTTCCTTCCTGAATTAATGTGTCTTTAAGGATGGGAAAAACAGAGATTTGACATTATAGGCTAGTGGCTGATGTTACCAGAGGTGTTTTGTCATTACTGTTTTCTGGTATACAGTCTGAACTCTCTAATTTCTTTGTGTTTATCTGCTTTTTTTGCACATGCTTCGGAACAGAATGATATGATGTCTAAAAGTAGAATTGCCGACTCTTGTAAATCATCATTGCCACCATAATTTTTTTCTTCTCTGTCTCTCTCTTTTTTGCTAAATGTCAAGAAACGTCGAGTATGAAAAAGCAGTGTGCTATTTCTACCATTTCACTGAGCTGATCACTAGAGGGCACTGCATACTGACAGTAACTCTTTACTTTCTAATTTTCAAAGCTACGTGAGCATACAGCTCATTTGAAAATCTGCTCTGATTTCAGACTGGACACTATTAGCTCTATTTACCCTATCTATAGCAAGATGTATTGGATTAGAATAGGAGAAAGAGTAAAAAAAAACAACCACTGAGTAATAAGAAAAACACACTCTATTAGAGTAGTGACTACAGATATTAACAAGAAAAAAAAAGATTTAGTAGAAAGCTCTATTGCAAATATATCTTTAAGGCATATCATTTTCATTCATAGGATAGCCTAATACACACCATAACCTTGCAGCCGTATACTTCTGTAATGCTGATACACATCTAAAAGCTATTATTTGTTGCTTGCTTGTTCAACTGCTGATGTTCCACCTCCTAATTGGTTTTAAAAATGAAATCTCTTGGAAACTTCTGTGGACCTGCTAAAGTGTTTTGTAGTCTTACCTGACAGAGTTGGGAATATGTGCTTTTACTCACACAGATTTGCTTGCCTTTTGTCAAGAAAAATGTGAGTTCAGAGGGCTTAGCAGCAGATTGCCCAGGGAGTGTAAAAGCTCCACATTTACCAGGAAAGGATTACAGACAGTACAGATCAGGAATGAAATATTGCCAGGTAAAATAATTCACTGTTTATCAACTTTGACCCACGAGACACCCTCTGAAATCATCCTTACATGCTTAGTTTGCCCTAACCTGTAGTTCTCTAAACGTGTACTGAGGAGGAAGAGATGCTGTTCAATGTAACTGGATGGTGTGCCCAGGGTCATCTTGCAGCTACAGGCTTTCAGTTAGACAGGGTTGCCTTTCTGGGGACTTACATAGCTTCAATTTAAGTAAGTAAATTAAATAATTTTAAATAAGTGCTTTATCTCACTGGTCATTAGAATTAATGAAATGTAGCACTTCATAGGAATTGTCAACAAAGGGATACAGATAAATGGAGGACATATCCTCCATCATTAGTAGGATGCTGTAATAATGAATCAGCATCCTGGTAATTAAAAAAAAAAAGAAAAAAGTCTTTCAGATGCATGAAATTTTAAATGCTGTTTCAATGAGGATGTCTAGAACATTTCTAGAGCTTGAATCACTGAACAGTAGGCAATCTTAGTGCTTGCACTTTCTATTGTTATTAATTCTTCTGTAACTGAAACTTTATTTTGTCCTTGAAAGTCATAAAATGTCATTCCTAGTATCAGCTGATGTCTTTTTATTACTAGTAGCCAGGAAAAAAAAGTCTGAATGTTGAAAAATATTTTTATAATATTTATAAAAATATTATATTATTCTAATTACTGGAGTTACTGATTGTCTTATTACGGTATTTTTCCACTGTAGACTTAAAAACCAGTGAGTTTATTTTTTTCCTCTTCTTTTCTTTCTCCTCTTCTCTTCTTTCCTCTCTCACACACAAAAAAGGATATTTAGGTCTATAGGTAAAGGTTCTATAAAAGACCTCAGGTTTGTTGTGTTGGTTTGGATGTCTCATGAAAAACATCCCATCTTGACAGATTTCACCAAATCACAGAATCACAGAAGTGGTTGAGGTGCAAAGGGGCCTCTGGAGGTCATCTGGTCTAAACCCCCTGCTCAAGCAGGGTCACCTAGAGCTGTTTGCCCAAGACCATGTCCAGATGGCTATTGAATATCTCCAAGGTGGAAGATTCCACAACCTCCCTGGGCAACCTGTGCCAGTGCTCGGTCACTCTCACAGTGAAAAAACATTCTCTGATGTCCAGAGAGAACCTCCTGTGTTTCAGTCCTGTCACTGGGCAACACTGAGGAGAGCCTGGCTTCATCCTTTCTGCACCCTCCTTCAGGTATTTGTGCACATTGATGAGATCCCCCCGAGCCTTCTCTTATTCAGGCTGAACAGTCCCAGCTCTCTCAGCCTTTCCTCATAGGGGAGGTGTTTTGGTACAGATGCTTCCAGAAATACTGCAATGCCAATGTCTCTGCAGCTACTGCTTCTTGATCCAGGGCATGGTGACAAAAACTAGAAAGAAAACTTGCAAACAATAAGTAAAATCTGAATTTTTCTAAAATTTCTTGACAAAAAAAAAAAAAAAAGATCTTGGTTGAGTAGAGTCTGGCTGAACTGGGAGAAAATCCATTTATTATTTTATCTTGATCCCCTGCTAGACCAAGGTAAATGTCATACAAGGTATTGACATTTCAATTTATATTAGACTATGAACTAGTTCAGAGAAAAAAGTAGAAGAAAACACACTGAACTGTGTCAGAATGCAGTCTCCAATCAAATCCTTTGTGTACATATTTTGAAAATGTCTGCCACCCTGTGCTTTTTTAGTATGCAGTGAGTAAAGTCTAAAGAATAGCTCATATGCAACAATAAACAAAGAACTGTGACTGACTGCTTTCCAGATTTGACATGCAGTGCTGGCATGAAGATAATGAAAATTGTATCTGCAAAACATTAAATCTGTCACAGATAAATCAGCAAAAGGTATCACATGGCTATTAAATGTTGCAGTTTACTGTCAGTAAAATTGTAATTACAATTGCAATTGTAATTGCACAGTATGTTTCTGAGACCTACTGTGTATGCAGACATGTTTTAAAGGTAATGCACTACTGTTTTGAGCATCATTGTTATATTGCTGGTATTGTGTTATCTGGACACGCTTTTCTGCAGGACATAAAACCGAGACTGGGATGACTGTACAAAAATATACAATTTTCCCAAACTGAATTGCTTTTTAGGATTATCATTGGTACTAGATATAGAGCTTCTAATAATTTTTTTGCTGGACAAGAGTATATCTACATATATATATATTTATACTCTAGACTATACATTCTGCACTCTATTTTTGAGAAGCAAGCACATTATTATTATTGTTACTCATTGCTCCGCTTTATTGCATTATATCAAGGATGAGGCTAATGAACAATACTGACAATTAGAAAAATAGAATTCTTCTATAATTAAAACCTGTAAAAATTGTCTGGTTAGATGATAGATAGGCCCAAATTTCATAGGGTGTTCAAGTGTGGGTCCATTATTGCTACTGATTTTGGTGTACTTATACAGCTTTAAGTGAAAAGGCATAGACTTAAACAAACACATTAATAAGCCAGGACCTTTGTGAATAAACCTTTTTTTTCCCTGTAGGCGGGGACTAGAGTCCTATTTTTTCACAATACATGAATAGAAGTGCAGTCCACATCAACACACTCAGCTTATTTGAGCTGTGCAGTTGGCTGGTACAGTTGTTCCCCTCTCCTTGGGGATATATAACTATAAAGCACAATGTCAGCTTTTGTTTTAAACAAGAAGCTCTAATCTTTTTCTTTGTGAAAAATAATCTTTAACCAGTAAAATGTTGTAAGCCCAGTTACTAGGGTTGAGCTTATTGCTCTAATGTGTCATTCTCTGAAGTTCAAGGCTTAGTCATGCTCTCTGAGACTCTTCAGAGCTCTTTTTGGGACACTGTCAAACTTTCACAGCATCTATTGATGTTGGAAAGGAGCATCAATTAACTTCACAGTTACAGGGAGTTTACAGTATCTGGCAATAAGCCCACAAAAGTCTTTTTGTTTGCTAGCAGACTAATTTTTGATTGATTTTAAACTTTACTGCAATGTATTCATGACTTGATATTCTCTCTGTATGTTATATTAATAATTTTACTGTCTTTATTTCTTCCACTGTAAAGTGAGCCTAAAATCCTGTCTTACATCCTGGACAGGATACTGAACAATCACTGTCACAGCAGCTTAAGTGAAGTCATTTTACTTTGTAGTTGGGACAGGCTAAGAAATCCCGAGCCATACCTTTGGCTTTGATCTCATGTCCTTTAAAATACATCAGAATTTATTTCCAATTCTATGGACAAACCAGATACAGCTATTTGAGATCCATTGCAGGATATTAAGCATTAGAGTTACACAGATTGAAGAAAATTCCTGACTTGATCAGATTCCTGGGTATATTGAAGGACACGGGATATCTCAAAAATATCATACTGACACTCATTCGAGAAGGGGAAGGCAGACCTTTGAATAGCCTTGAACAATTGTATTAGCAAAGACGATGGAAGTGAAAAATTTTCATTGAGGTCAGATTGCATGTGATAAACGTGATCTGTTATGAAACAGGAAAGGTAGATTAACATAGACATTGAGAGCTTTACCTTCAGCTCCTTACTAAAAAGGCATAACATTTAATGCAATATGACAGATTTTTTAAAAAGTATTTTGGAAGAAAATTTTGCTGTGATGTTATTGCTATGTGTACCTACAAAATTTGTGTCTGTGTTTCCACAGACATCCAAAATTCAATGCAATTAATATAATAGACATCAATCACATTGCTAGTTTGTGAGTCATCGTATTCATACTTGTATTTAGTCTTTTCTTTTACATAGCTATTTTTGATTTTTTTTCTACCTATCTCCTTTTTCCCCTTCCTATATCACTGTCTCTTTTAATGCTTTATTGTTTTCACTGGCCCTCTTGTCTTCCTTTTCTATTTTTGGTGTATCCTTTTGGGCCCTTCTAATGCTTTCTTTTCAAAATATGTCACACACAGCTTTTAATTTAGCACAGGGAACTACTCAGAAGCCTGATGAAATGCTTGCTAATGCTTAGGATATGGCACACAAATACTGCCAAAGTCCATTTAGTTCTGCAAGGCTGTACTTAACAAATTCCCTTTTGTGAATTCTTTTTGAGACATTCAAATGTGTGAAGGTATAGTGGTCATTAGGGACAAGGGCCAGGCTAAGGCAGCACAGAATAACACCCTTCATATTTTTTGACAAATCAAACAGAAATTGAATAGCTCTAACTGTCCTTCATTCCCTTCTGTTTCTGTCCTTCAAGAGTCAAACTGAAATTTGAAGCTGGGAAACAGCATCTGATATTTGGTTAATCATATAGAGTTACCAGAGAGTCATCCTTTCTTAAAGTGAATAAAGCTAAGTTATAGAAACCCGTTCTGTAATGAACAAATGGCAAACATAAAAGGGCGTTGCAGATGATGTGGATCTTGAAGATTGTTTATCCTTACTGGTTGATCCTAGAAATATGTAGCAAAGCTAGGCTGGTTTTAATGGCATCTAAATTGCCATGCAATTTCTGAAGTACAGAAATTAAGGTAATATCGGCAAAGCCCCTATGTGCATTACATATAGATAATTCAGGAGTGATAAACAATAAAACATTAGCAAGACAACACTGCTGATGTAAACAATAAAACATTAGCAAGACAACACTTCTGATAGCAGAAGATGGATGATGATATTGGCAGCCATTTAAATAGCTGTAAAATGTGTCTATCAAACAGAATTGTTCCAGCCCTGGGACCATTTTACCTGCAAAAGTGGGCAAGTAAATCACATGAGACAGATTCCATTGACTTTGCAGGAAAAGGAAAGACAAGACTTTTTTATTGCTATTGATGTTTGCTCTTATTGACTAAGTGTTTGCCACGGACTCAAGTACCACTAGACACATAAATACAAGGAGAACCTTGTGTGTGTCCTTTACCTGACTGGGGGAAACAATTTGCAATTTACATCCACGGGATCTGCAGTGTTCCTCCAACACGCGGAACAGTGAGAAGAGTGTGCTGAAAATTGGTTCAAATAATCCTCCTGTCCTACAAAGTCCTTGCTGAGTTCAAAGAGAATGTTTTCCTTTATACTGCAGAAGAAAACATTTGACACTCTATCACTGTGATTTCACTGCCTGAATTATCTCTGAACTTTGCTAAGTCACAGGCTGGTTTAGTTTGCCAATGTTATGTTTTGTGAAGACACTAGGGCATGGGGTCACCTTAAAAAAGACTGATGCAGGAATTCCCTTCTTCATATCTTTTTGTGGGAAAAACAGCTCTAATAAAAACTGTGCAACAAGAGAAGAAAATGAAAAAAATGTAACAGCCTGGGTCATTAAGAGGAGGAATTTTTCTGAATGATCAAGATACAAGTCAAAATCCATTAAAGTAATATAACGCTCAGTTGTCACATCCCTCTGTAGAAACCACAGAGGACCTCACGGTTCCAGAAGGGATAACAGACTTCAGCTGTTACATCTAACCGAGTTACTAATTTAGCTCTGGAGGTATAAATCTGTAATTTGTTACCAGGGTTTCCCTGTCCAGACCTCTCAGGAGGGTCGGTACAGTAAGACCAACTGGGGATTGACTAATAGCAAATAGAGAATACAGGCTTTCAGCCAGGACCACAGTTGAAGTTCTGGGAATAGAAAGTGTGTTCTTGAAATTAATAACCAACTTAATTAATCATTATTTTACATAGGCCTCAGCTTATTTCAAAAGAGCTTTACAAATATAAACCTTTCCTGTGCTATCCATAGTAAAGCAGTTATCGTATATTGCATGCTATACAGATATAATATGGGAACTCACATATAATTTACATAAAAAGCTAAATTTTGGACTTTTTTGTGATTTATTCATCGTCAAAGCTTAAGCACTTGAAAAAATTAAAACTGAAAAGAGATTCTAAGTCTACTTTCATCTGCTGATGAAATATTTTATGCTTTATGATGGAATACAGTGAATCATTACAAAGCATAATGTAAACCAAGATTTGTTAGCACTGTTAGGCAGACAATACATGTCTTTTGGGTAACTAAGAATAACATAACCTCAGCTACAACACTGCAATAAATGTGAGTAGATTAATTCCTTTTTTTTTTTTTTTTTAATTTGCACTATTGGTGTAATAGAGATAATACTATAGCAAGAATAACTAGTCCAGTCAGGTCCAATTTTATTAGGATCAGTAAAAACTATGGGTTACTGTGAGAAAAAGAACATGCAGGTTTAGAGCTAGGTGAGTTATCTGGGCTAAAGTGGTCTTCTCTTCTGCAGGGACACCTGGCAAGCATCCCTTTGTGCTTAAAAAGAGAATGGGTACATTTCAGAGGGAAAGTGATTCTGTTGCTGCAAGAATTACAAAGACAAACCTTGAAATATGGATCTGTATCTACTCCTGCAAGGTGACACTCCATTGACTTCACTTGATACTTGTTTTACTGAGAGTTGGTCCAATAGATTTTAATGCAGACTATATAACAGAGAAAAAATTGCTTTCTGCAAAGCTGATGATATAATGTTGTTTTAAACAGATAGGATGAATCGAAACATTTTCTCTCTCCCTCCCTCTCTCTTTTTCTTTCTCTGCAAGTGTTTAAATGACACTGGTCTTCGCAGTATTTGATCAGCTCATAGTTGCAAGTTAACTGGCTATTCTTAAGTTGCTTTTATTTTTGTCAACCTGTTTGCTTGCCTATTGCTGGTAGGAGAGCTTTCCAATCATGCCATTTCAAGCTGAAGAAAATCTGTAAGAGGCATAAATAAGAGATGGCTCAAATCACCCTGTAGCTAGTGTTTGTCCCAAATAGAACAGTCTCTGAGGCATTTGTCATTATAACTCGAAAAGGTTTATAGCTCTAAGAGCAAAGATCAGAGACTGTATATACTTCTGCATTGCGCATAACCATCATTTACAATCGCACTGGAGTGTGAAATGGTAGTCAGATTTTGTTGGTTTTGGTTTACATGGCCTCTTCTCATTTAATAAAATTTATGTACCAACACAAAGACTGCAGTGAAACTTTCAGATTTCTCTTTTAAGTGATGGGTCACAATGCTGTTCTGCAAAGGTGGAATGCTCAATGATTTGCACTGTTCTGCCTTGGGGGGAAAAGAAAGTGAAATAATAAAAATCCCAGGTCATTAGACTGAGTTTTTGTGAGCCTCCAGGTATGTCAATGTTTCACATTTAGCACACAGTTCCCAAAGAAATATCTGTTAAATGTTCACCTGATAAAGTCAAAGAGGAGTAGATATTGATTGAGCAAATGAGTTACAGCAGCCTGTGGCTTGGGATTTCAGTGCTGCCATTCTGTGAGCTGTTTAAGCTAATGATGTTTGTGCAGGTAATTCTGGGCTTGACTCAGTATTCGCTGAAGACAGTAGGAGCCCTTCTGTCAACTTTAGTGGCATTTCAAATAGGCTCATAACTGAGACAAGGGAAAAAGCCAATTGGAGAGAAATAGCCTCCCCAGAAGTCTTCATTGCTTACACATGTGTATGTTTTTATGTATGTAGAAACATGAAAAAAAAAAAAAATCTGTCTTTATTGATTGTATGGAATCAGTTGCCTGATGCCCAAAAGAATATACATTATTCTTTCTTGCCCCTCCTTGCTTTTTTGCTGTATAGGATTTTCACTAGTCATAGCAACAGCAAGTCTTAATACACTGAAACCAAATACATCCATGATTTTATTGGAATGTTTTCAGCATCATAGCAATGAGGATTTGTGGCTCTTTATGTGTATACATACTTGAGAAATCATACAGCGGTTGCTCAGACCACTCCATTCTCACATAGGTTAATTAGGAGTCTGAATATATATGTAGAGATGATACTTCCCAAAAGTTATTTTCTCAGTTACATAACCACCTTTAGAAGACTTGTAACTGTACAGTACCTATTGCTTGGCAATTGAAAAACTTGACGTAAATATTTGCATTTTAGACCTTAGCCAATACTTGAATTTTACAGCCTGCCTTGTCACACCAGCTGAGCCATGGACTGAAATTAACATAACCTTGAATGCTCCAGCTGGTCTTGTAACAGAGATTTACAAATACCATTTCAGCAAGCAGTGGCTAGAATCCCACCAAAGTTTTTCTAAAAAAACAAAACACTCAAATCCAACCCCCTTCCCCCAGTCACTCAGAAGATACATAGTGAGATGACCTAACAACTCTCAAGAAGTATGTTGAAAGGGAGAATTTTGTATTCTTATGAAGGTGTATACAGCCCAAACAAATATTCTATGGGAGAAAACAAGCTAATTAAGAATTTTGCAGCAGAAGAGCTACAGTACCTGGCAGACCCCTGCTATTGAACTGCATGATGCTTTGCCACATAGATCTTTCCCCTAATTGTGATGATTTATTTTTATTCAAGAGCAGTTAAACCTCATTGTTATGCTGCCTGCTCAGCACTGCCCTTGCCTGGAGTCTGCTATGGCTTAAACCTCAAATATATTAAACAAGAAATTGTAAATAAATTCAAGTGGCATGAAACTTTGGAAGAACTAATGGGAATGTGGAAGAAGCATTATAGTTTAAAAGTGGGAACTGTAAACATGAGCACAGGTAACCTCTGGAACAGAAGAATGTGTGGGAGAATGGAATCTGTAGGGTCAATTTGTTACCCCTTAATAACATAACAATGAAACCCAGAAAATCACATCAATTTGAAAATATTTTGAAAGCTCTTTATTCCCTGAATACCTCATTCTCCCTTTCAGTGACAGACGATAATTTTTTCCTGTGAGGCAAAAGAGCCTTCCACCCCCCTCTTCCCAAAGCCACCTCAGGGAATAAATATAGCAAAACCTTCTGAAAAGTCCTACAAAGCCCTCACAAGATTTGTATGTGCCTTGACTTTGCAAAGGGATCAGTTAGTTAGGCCTTCCATGGATTTCAGCTCAATTAGTGCATGCAGATTTGTTGATCATCTATCAAATTTCTCATCACTGCAATGGCTTCACAATCAAAAAGATTACACAGAGGACATCTTATAAAAATGTTGTTATAATCTAACCTGGAATTTCAGCTCATCTGGAGTGAGAAGGGATGACTAAATGTTTATTCATGAGGGATGGTGCCAATGCAGGTTATGCAAAATTACAAAGCTGCTTTTGGGTGTTGCAGGTAGCAGTAATGTGCAAGGTACTTTGTGACTAATCAAACTGTACTTTGTATGTCAGAGCTGTCTCAAGCTCTCTCAGGACTAGCTAATAGAACTGGGGGGTAATGCTGTGGCAATTTGTGAGAGCCGTCCTGCACCCAAAGGAGAAGGGTCTTCCAGGCAGGCAAGCTCCTGCTCTGGTTGTTACATTAGCCTCGGTGTGTGACACAGTGCAGCTGAAGAAAGCAGGTTGATCCTTGACACTGTCCTCACTTTTTAGGTGGCTGCAGAAAAGACCATCATCACTTCTCCCCTGTCCTGCCTTATTAGTTTGTAGCTTGGATTTGAGGAAGGATGAGTTTGTGACACATGTGGAAAAGTTAATCTGAGATGCCATAAAATTGCCTACAAAGCTGTAGCTTTCTATTGTAGCAAGATTGTTGTAATGAGATAAAACTGTTAGACATAAACTGTGATCTCTTACATGTAAAGACTGAGCTAAAATTATCCTGTGAATGTAATGAATATAATAAAGTACAAATATATTTTACCAGAAATATTGCAAACTACAGAGCAGTTCTTAGTTTAATATTAACACAAAAGTCAGCCTTAGTAATGCTGAAACAGGAAATAATCATTTGACGTAGGAATGGGAGACCCTAATCTGCTTAAATATGACATTAAAGCTGGGAATAGTCACATAGAAGGGAAAACAAAGAGAGTAAATATCAAAAGAAGAAGTGTTAACCTACACAAAAGGAGTTGGAGGCAGTGGTAAGAGGAAAAACAACACACACAGAAAAGAAAGTGGCCACAATGCTAAGTAAGCACATGCTTGAGAATTGAAAATGGTACTCAAAAATAAAGAGAGAAGAATTAAAAAGACCAATATTAATGCATCAAGGGAAAAACATAAATAATCTGTGGTCAAAATGAAGTTTAGAAAAGTTTTAAACATCAGATAAGAAGAGGACTTGAAACTAGGCGATAGAACAGAGAAGCAAAGGTGAAGACTGATGCTAAGACTTCACGTGAGATTAGTACTATAGTTAGACATTTTTTAATTATGTGAGGTACAAGAAATCATGAGACAACAAATATTTAATAAATGGCCAGCATTATTTATTCATAGAGGACAAAGCCAATGGAAAAGGAGAAAATATTAATTAATTTTTCACTTCAGGATTCCCAGTAGAGTATGTAGAACAGGTACTAAAGGCAAACAAATCTCTTACATTGCAATTGGACTTTACCATAGACAATTATAGTCATAGAAGAGAAATAATTTAAAAACCTGGGTAGAAGTCATACAAACTCATGCTCCAGGCCATAAAGCAATCTGTAATTCTAATTTTTCCTGCAAAGTAGGGATTATTTTATCAGTATTTATTTTATAATAGTCCCACGTACAAACTTCTGAGCAGACATTTGAGGTCTTTGTCCAAATACCTTATTATCTCAGGATTTGTGATGTATTTCTGAGCCAGTGTTTCTGAACCTTTTTGGAACGAAGCTTGATTCCTCCATATCTTCTCCCCACCTCCTCCCATTGGGTGTCGTTCCCTGATCTCTTCTCCAATCTCAACTTTTATCCCTCACTCCCTCCTGGGGTTCTGCTGCTTCCTTCTTGCTCACCTTCATCCAGAAGCAAAAGCACCAAAAGGTTAAATAAAACCCACAAACAATTTGCACCAGGCACTGCTATACATCATGCCACACCTGTAATCTACTCCAGAGCATCCTTTACCAACCTGTGTAGTGACATCGGCCAGAAGCTTTATTCAATAGGACAATATCATTGACTGATTTAAACTGGAAGCTGAACAAAACTGTAAGAAACAAAACTCTAGGCCTGTATATTTATCACCAACTTGTCCAGAATTGAAGGTGAGGAAGAGACTGGAAAAATATTTTAGAGTTTTTCAGAAGTTTTAGAAGATTCTGAAAATTAAAAAGGAAAATCTCATTATTTAAATAGACACCCAGCTGTAAGATACCCATCTGAAAACAGCAGTAGCTGGCGGAGTTGTTGGAAGCTTGGGATCAAGTCCCAGGTATCATATGTCACAGGTAGCATAGGTTTCCTCTCCAGGAATCAACTTTTCAGAACATAGGAACTGCTCCATATTCAAGTCTTTTGGATCCTGCCACAGAGGATACAGACAGCAAAGATGTTAGATTTTTCACTTGCAGACTGCTTCCTGATGAATAGGAAGTACTTACATATGAACCACTGTTGAAATGTGTTCTGGAAATTATTCCCTTGATAGCAACGATTTGAGAGCTGGTGAAAATTATGAGATAATAAATCAAAATAACTCCTGCTATACAGAAAGTCAGAGAATCAGCTGAAGCTCAGACAGACAGACATCAGTCACATTTCCAGAGTAGAAGATAGATCCCACCTATTTCAAAACTGTACCTTCTCCTCTTTGGGTTCATTCTACTTGGTGGCATTCCACAAATGTCAGCTGTGGCTAGAAATAGAGAGTTTGTGATGTTCATGGAGTCATTAATCGTGTAGACATCATCAATTACTGATTATTCTCAGGCACAGGGGAAGAGGAAGAATTTTTTCACTAGAGAAGTTAGATATTCCACAAATTCTGATTTCAAATGACCGAAGCATCTTTTGTGCTGTTATTAACTAAATAGTACCCATTTTATCTGAAACAATAAAGGAAGCATTCACAACAATTCATCCATTATCAAAAGCACCAAAACACTCTAGTATTTGGAGATTTTTCTGGAATAATGGGTATGAAAAATTGACAAATTTACTGCAATAGTTAATATTGCTCCATAACAGACTTTGCAAGAGAAAGGAAGAATAGCTTTAAATAGCACATAGTATGTCATTTGAAAACTAAAACTTCACAGAGAAAGAAGACCATAAGACAGGGTTTTATATAAGTTTTAGAAACTTGTTGAAGTTCCTAATTTAACTGTAGCCTTTCTTCAGCAGTGAATTCAAGTTCAAAGAAGACCTTAGAAACCCAGCTCAATTTTGTTCTCAGCAAAACCTGGAGGAGGTCGAAGAAACATTTTTCTTTAGTCAGATCTTTAAGAACAAATCACAGTGTAATGGAGAGACATTTAACAGGCAAGGGAATTCACTAAAACTTTACACATATCTTAAATATAATAAAAAGAACATTTTAACAAGAACTTGCCATAGTTTGCACCTCTGAGGGGACAATGACAGACAACAGACCAATTTTGAAGGTACCATAAACCAAAGATTTTCAAAGTGATCTAGGTATTTTAGACTCAGTTCTGTCAGAGGGTTCTTCCGGCTAGCTCCATGCCTCTTTTTACAGATCTGTGAGCCCTAGAATTTGATCAAATTGCTAAGAAAAAAAGAGTATGCTGCTCATTATCTTTTTCTCCTTTATTATATTGTATTTTGGTTTTGGTTATCTTTTTCTCCTTTCCCTCAGAGTACCCTCTCCTCATTAGTTAAAAGATAAAATGTGAGCAAGTAGATCTAGCAAGTATAAATATATTTTAAAATTGTCAAACAACCGCCTTGTTACCTTTTAGTCTACTCTTCAACACCACCTTTTTGATATATACTTATTCCAAAACTATTGACTTAACTGACTAAACTGAAATTGTTGGTAAGATACTATTTTTTTTATATGTAAAGTATGCTCACTTCTTAATGGTTCCCTTAATTCCTCTTCCAATTTTCAGTTGCTCAATGAAACTGTGTTTTGGCTATTTGTTCT
Source organism: Aptenodytes forsteri (assembly GCF_000699145.1). Taxonomy (NCBI): domain Eukaryota; kingdom Metazoa; phylum Chordata; class Aves; order Sphenisciformes; family Spheniscidae; genus Aptenodytes; species Aptenodytes forsteri. The sequence goes on along the minus strand of NW_008794458.1, from coordinate 1,725,199 downwards.
TCGAATTTCCTTTCAGCCTCTGTAATTGCTCTATTACTTATCACACAGTATATTGTTTCTACTGTCTTCACTTTTGGTAGGATATCTGAACATGTATTTGTTTCAAGAAAATTAGTAGGGCTGTTGTGTTTTGAATGTATGAATTTACCTTTTTGAAAGAAAAAAGGGGATGCCTTTTGGTTTTTTTTTTTTTTGCTCATAACTTCTGTTATTATCAGTGAGGTTTAAAGAAGTAAATTTATACTGTGGAAAATAGAAGTTCTTATTTGTTGTGTGGGCATACTTGTTTGAAAGTACGCCTACATAGTTCTCATCAGGAATGGTCAGACCTGAACGGCACTATCAGAATGACAGTAGCAGAGGCAGTTGACTATCAATGACCAGACATCAACTTTTTCCAGCTGACAGCTGAAAGAACTACCAGGTAGAAAGACATGCACAACTAACTTGAAATAGAGGTCTGATGTGCCAGACAAGATTTTGAAAACTGGCCACTGAATGGAGATGAAAAATCTGGAATATAGAGAAATAAATAATGCTGCTAACATACAAGGTTTGTTCCCTATGGTAAATTATAGCTCTTAAAAGTTTCTAGCTGAATAACAATTGCTGGTGAGTTCTGAAAAGATGTCCAGTAATGTTGCAAATGCTATTCATTGATTACTTGTCTGGGAGGCATATCACTTTTTAGTTCTACTCAGTGATAGCTTACTTGCTGGGACAGATCTATTTTTGACTTTTTTAATCAATCTCTTATACAGCTCTCAACATATACAGTAGCATTGCAACCATACTCTTTGTCTCAGAGAAATGGGGTTGAAGGTAGGACTGGTACCCTAGAGGTAAGACAGCCAGCCCTCTCAGAAAGATTGATTCGAATATTAGTTTCTTGAATACCTGAGGTCTGCAAAGGATATCAACTCTCTATAAAGGGAAGATTCTTAGACATTTATACAGAATATCACCAAATATTTTGTTTACGCACAGAAAATTGCTAAATGATTTTAGTAAAAGGGATTTGATGTGACTTTGGGATTCACCACATCAGACCACGGAGACACTTTCATATAAGAGAGAGGCTGCAGGAACAGCTGTGTATAGCTTCAAGGACACCAGCTGTGCCCTACATGGACAGAACTCATGTTACCAGGCTACTCAGGGGCCCTGAAATGTGCTCACAAATGGCTGTATCTGTGGGACTAGTGAAAATCTTTTACAGACTGACTCACTGCTGAAGATGACCAGAATTTATTCAGTATCACAGAAGCCCAGGATTTCCCGTGTCAGCTGACACGGTGCCTTTCAGAGCCCTGGTCGGCATAGTTTGAGTGAGGCGTCGGCATGTCCGAATCCTGTTCACTATTGACAAAGCAGTGGAGCAGCCAGATGCCCTCCATCAGCTGCTCCTGAGACACACTGAAAAATGCAAATGTCACCTCTGTGGGTGCAGGCACTTCATAAAGCCCCTTCTCATCGACAGCGTGGAGATACGGCTGCTGTATATGACAGCACGTCAGGGCTCTTCTGGTCTAAACAGGCACAAGTCTTGCCACCTGATCAGACAAAAATCCATCTGTTGTTCAAGCAAGCAGAAGGTGCTTAGTGTTTAGCAATGAAAAGATAGCAGAAATCCTTACACAAACAGTGTACGTTATACCTTTGTGAGTCTTCCATAAAGTCTGATGCAGCTGAAAGGTCACCCCCTCACCTCCGATGATAGCCTTTGCTTGTGATTTTCTATAGACTGCCCGTTATCCAGGGTTGACTCCACCTAATTTTCAAACCCTTTCTAGCGGTATACCCATTGTCAGCATTGTACGTGTGCATCTGAGGGGAGGGGGCAGATGATGAGGGAGAGTGCCCAAGGAAAAGGCCATCGGCCTGCAGAAGTGCAATATCCTCAGGACGATCTCTTGGGGAACTGGATAAATTAAAAACATTTCCTGGCCAGCATTCACCTGAGGGGCTGTCCATGCCTGCCCCACTCCCGCTGCTCATCATGCTCTACTTTTGCAAGCAGCAGGCAGCCCCAGGACGCGTTTATCTGTGGAGGTCTGTGGAAAGGACTCATCCTTTCCAGTGCGGCAGCGTGTTGTTTATTTATGGTACTGCTGCTGCAGCAGGCATGGGGCCTCTGCAAAAGCACAAACTACTCTGTTAGATAATAAAACAGCCAGAAGGCTTCCTCTGTGTTCGTGTCACAAAAGGCTTTTCAGAGAGAAACAGTTTTAGTGTCTGAAGAATGAAGTGCTATTTCAGAATTTGGAGGCTGCAGGTTTTTTTAAGTCTACAATTGAATGATTTGTCCACATTTTTTATGTAATAAAAAGAGCAGCACAATATGCCTCCTTGCTTGCTTAGAGAACACTTGAAATTTTTAATTCTTAAAACAGAAAGATTGCATGGAGCTCATTGCCACACTGACATGAACACAGAAATATTTTTTTCACTTAGCTGGGGACTGAAAAGGATGATGGAAAAAACTTTCAAAAGGAGTGAGAGAAGCAGAATGAACTGGGGGGTTGATAGTCATGATCTAATTTAAGGGTGGGCTGCAATTTCAGACACCAGATTACCATGGCATGGTTTTGCCTCCTACTTGACTACTTCAGTTTAAAGGTCTTTATGATTTTATTCCTAAATCTGAGAAATTAATTTTAAATACTGCTCTTTTTTTAAACAAATTACTTTTGTCCAAACCTCATTAGACTTTCTTTTTTAGCAGTCAGCTCATATTCCTAATTCTAAAGAAAAAGAGATGTGAATATTTTTATTGCAATATTGCAAAATCTTTCTATTAAGATATTTTGGAGTGCCTGTGGAGCACCTGATATCATGAAGTCAGCTTTAACATAGGGTTTACCCCTAAAAAATCATAGAGCAAGCAAGTCAAGTGTTGAACAGACAGTAGAGAATTTCCCACAGAACAGAAATTATCTATTTTTAGAATCAAATTAAATTTTGAATTAGCTGAAGGCACGATCAAGAAACTTTTTTGTAGAACAAAACTACTTCCTGAAGCTGTATTTATAAACACTGAATCTTCACTGAAATATAATACAGAAGTTGAAACAATACTCAGGTTTCAATCAAGACATTGCAAATCACTTGTAGGCAAAGGCAGATCCTTATGAAAGACCATGATGTAAAGAGGTATTGTTTTTCAGCATTAAACTGTTCTATTAATTCTAACAATTAATATTAATAATTGTTAATTGTTAATTATTGGTATTTACTAATTACCAGTAAACTAATTTCCAGGTTGAATGCTCATCCCACTATTTACTGAATGTTGGACTGTTTTCTACGTAAACACTGGCCACTGGAGCTCACCCATTCTGCACAGACTCTCACATTTCCAGTTTCTAAATCAATTCACATGGCAGGTCAGAGAGGCTCTGATACATTTTGGTAAATAGGGTGATCAGTGCTGCTTATCAATGTCCTGATTTTAAGGCTTGTTGTAGTTGTGAACAAAGTACTTTTGTTTCCATTTACAGAGTTAGTTCTACCACTAGTGCTAAAAAATAAGTTTATATGAAAGCATATGTTTTGCAATAATGGAACAGAGGTACAAAAATAGATTAAAAAGCCAGTATAAGTTATTACAGTTATACTCAAGTATGAGGATTTTCCTTATCTACACTAACCTCTTAGCTTATAAGGTACAGTATTGAGCTTCCACACCCTGCGTCATTGGTAGCAAACCTTAGAGAAGAGTACACCTTTTCACCTCCAGCTGTCCAGAGTCACAAAATGCAGATGCCTAGAGGACTTCTATCCTTTCAAGATGGATTAACCTCTTCTTTCCTTTCTCTTTCTGTTTACATGACCCAAATTTGTTATGATTTGATGCTAGGGCATCACATGGTTTGGTGAGGTATAATATTACTTCTCTCTCCTCTTCTTTGAATATTAACAGTACTATTTGATACCTCAGTGAGTTAATTGCTGCCTGCAGACTGCTTTCTACTGATTACTGCCTCTGCCCAAAGTGCATAACTTTATGAATTGTATGTGAGCAAAAATATTCATGCACTACCTCATTAAAAATGTGTGCTTTTTATCTTGATACATACTTTTCTATATTATTTGTATTTCTTAGTCATTATGTCTGAGACATTTTTGTTTCAATTATTTTCAAAAGGATTTTTTTCTAGAGTTTTATCAATTTATTTCATTTATGATTGTAATTTCAAATAGGAAATGCTGTTTGTGAAGTCAATGGCCATGTGTTTGATCAGTCTCCTTAATTTACGTATAACATTGGGGACTCAATTTTAAATAAGCTTCCCAGTGAAACTATCACAATAGCTAGAAGGGCATAAGACACTTTTATTTTTCCAAAATAAGCTACTATTTTTAATAAACCTCCACATTATAAAAACATCAAGTAATGCGGAATAAGAAAAGACTAAGAGAAAAATGATATTTCTATGTTAAAAACATTATTATTACTACTGCAAATCATGGACTGGAGGGAGAAAAGCAGTTCTTCTTTTTGAATGTAGTGTTGAGGAAGAGATACTGTATTGATAATGCAGGCGAATACTATATGGGTAATGGTTGCCCAAGTCTCTGCAGCTCCTTCTCAACTGTGTTTATGTCACCTCAGGCTCTGAAGTTTTAGCTTTGAATAGTTTATTCACTTCGACACCTATTCAGCTTGTGGAGTACTTGGGGCAAGGCTGAGACAGAACTGGTCGAATTATTTCCGGTGAGTAATACTGGATATGAATTTTCTCTGCTTTCTGAATCAGTCCTGCTTTCCTTTATGGAAAAGGTCTTTAAATGGTAACACAATGTGCATCTGAGGCACCCTGTTTCTGTTATATAGCATATAGGCTTTATATAAAAACAATGCAAAAGGTTATTATGTTCTCTTATATTCTACAAAATTCTGTTTTACTTTATCACCAACATAGCTGCTTCATCACTTCCACTATATAAAAATTTTCCACGAGGCAATATTCTACCCTACTGGTATGCATTCACAAAAATGTGGAAAAATAATTTCCCAAACAAGCTTTTTACTGTAAAGTTGGTCACCTAAGGCATATGAAAATGTTTTTGTTCCCTGAAGTGAATCATTAAAAAGTTTAATGAAGAGAAGTATGAACTACTGTTAGAACTATAATGATTAATATATAATCAAGAGAAATAGCATCATGTAAAAGAAATATTTTTTAACAGAGTTTTTAGGTCTAGAAGTTTCCAGCTACATAAGTATTTAGAAGTTTTAGACTATTTGAGATGGACAGAATGGCTGTTTTTGAATCCTAGTGAACTGAGTTTGTGTCTTATCAAAGTGTTTCTATGTATCGTATTTTTAGATTGTTTGTTCAGCTCTATCAACAACATTAACAGATTTGGTAGTCTCCTTTATCTGGGAAATGGAGAAGTGACTCATTTTACTAAAAGCATAAAAGCATTGGAGAGGCACTAGATAAAAAACTATGCAAGGACAAGGAGGAAGTCATCATCCATGTCACAGGTCTAATGGAGAAGCATGTTCCTCCCTATCCATTTGCATCATTGAAATATTTTCTCCATAAATTTGACATTTTTACTCGAACTACTGGTAGCTGAACTATTGCAAAAATACCTGAAATGACCCGAGATGCAATCTCTGTGGTTTGGCTGCGAGTGGCTAATGGACTGCCTGGCGATTGTAAAGGCAGTCTTGAAAGGAAAAGGCATTGCAGTCTTAAGCTGAAGCACAATGGTTTTCTAATATTGATTTAGAAGATATGTTGTGCATCATAAATTGTATCCCATTCCCTTCACTTCTCAGAAACATTATGAAATCCTGATAATTTTATTTACTAATTGTTGTATTTGCAGTCTTTGAGATCAGTTCCCAGAGAGGAGGAGCTGGTCAGCTAGCTGCAAGGCAAAGAGAGTTTAAGGAGACAACTGCAAAATTGTGAATATAGTAGACTTTTAGGGAAAGTTGTCTGGATTTTAGGGTAAGCAGAGACACTATAAAATATTTTCCACACAAACATTACCAAAACTGTAGAACTATGTAGAAACCCCAGTTTCTCTGAGTAACAAAACTCTTTACCAACTCTGAATAAAGAAACTCTTTACCAATGTTTGACTCGTGCTCTGAGATATTAAAAACTAGGTTTTTAAAGTTAAGTTTTAAGAATTCCTAGAAGTGACCCATATTTCATTTTTTTAAAAGCTATGCAAAATTCTCTGATAATTTCCATCTCTGATTTATTGCAACAAGATATAAAGCAAAGAAAATATAAGAACAGGGGGTTTACACAGAAGTTACATCCTTCATTTGCAAAACTGACACCAATTGAACAAAATTTAATCCAGCAAGCCAAATCTGTTTATAGCACAGACTAACTTCTTCATATATTTCACTGCTGCAGAAATCAATAGTCCATGGCTCTGAAAGCAAAAGAGAAGCTCTGTTAATTCATTAGCAGGTCCAGGTAACATGCTTATAATGTGGTCAGTCTACATTAATACTCCCTGGCTGATGAATCAGAAAGAGTATTCTCGGTAGTACACCAGATCGTAGTTGGCAGGGAAAGAGATGTTTTGGTTTTGGGATAAACATCTTGATCATATCTCTAACAGAGTCTGTGTCTGAAAGAAGTAGGAGCAGAAGAAGTCAAAAGGAATGCTTCTCCACTCTTTAAAACTCATCTTACCAGATACAGTATTTCTTTTTGATAGAGAAGTAAGAACATTTCCTCCTGTTTAAGTGTACTTTAACATGCATCGAAACCTAGAGAAGCTCCTTCATAGTTCTCCTCTCTCCCTGCACCTTTCCCATATCTGCAAGTGAAAATTGTGTATGCAATATATTTATTTTCTGTTGTTTGTTATTGACATTTTTTCTATAGTAAGTAACTATACTGAAGTGTGGCTTTTTCCTGAAGCTCCAGCTCTGGGATATTATACATTATGATTCGGCTGATAATTCCCAGGTTGGCAGTCAGCATAGAAAGTAATGCATCTTCAGTATAATGATAGTTGGTCTATTTTTTTGTCAGCAGATGTAATTTTTCTTGCTAAAAATCTATGACCAGGCAATAGGATTCCTTATTTTCAGCTTCTTTTCATGGTTCAAAGACTCAAAGCTAAAAAAAAGTTCTTAAAATCAGTTATTATTTTTAATAGGAATGTCACCCAAATAAAATGTGAGTAAATTATGTAATTCACATATGAATATATAATTCAATATGGACCTTGATTTTAAGTAGCTATAAGTGGTACTTCTTAGAATACTTCAAGTGATATGCATATTCTGAAGCAAGAGTCAAATCCCTGGTCAAAAAACTCTCTGGCCAGAAATTTTATTGCTTTACAGCGTGCTGTCATCACAATCCCACTCATTTTCTAAATAGCACTGTGGTGAAAGTTTGGTTTCTTAAATCCTCCTAACGGGCATATCAACCCAGCTGCTGTGATGGGTATGACTATGACAGCATGTAGCCATGTCCAGGCACATCTCTCTCAAGCCTTGTTTTGACACTGCTATTTAATCTGCTTTACATTCATGTAAAACTCAGAATCAGTATTTGGCCTACTGATTCTAGCCCAGTAAGGTGAAAAAATTACATCGCCTCACATAACTGACTCCAGCAATATTGTCTGCTTTCTAAAATATAGACCTGCATTCCTTTTAGATGTGAACAGGTCCAGACAAAAATTTTTGAGATACTGCATATATATAAGTACAAAATCAGAAGTCTGTGGGATTTTTTTCATCTTTAAATAAAGCCATGAAATGTTGTTAAGTCTATTAACATTTGTTTGATTATATATATTATGAATACTTTGTAGATTTTGCTCTTTTGATGACAAAATACCTAGCACCACTTGTTGACTAACTCTGCACAGGTATATATGGCTTTATCACATATTGTTACTCCTAAATTATGAAAACTCTGATGTAGATCAGGGGAAGCTCCCTTACTTGTGTAAGATGTAATTAGATCTACCAGCTGCTGTCTTTAGACATTGCTTTGTCATGGATTTGCATTGCTTTTCTTTTGGAAAGTACTACTACCTTCTCATTTTAAGTTGAGTTATATTTTTCCCCATTCATTTCATGACTAGTTGCACAACAGTTGTTTCGGCACTGCGTACAATGTGGTGCAGAAATGGAAATAAATTGTGGCAAGGGAACTTCTCAAACTGGCAAATGGTTACAATAAAAATAAATATTAAGCAAGCTATATGCCTGTCAGCCTGACCTCGGTGCCGGGGAAGATTATGGAGCGGTTCATCTTGAGGACGCTCACAAGGCATGAGCGGGACAACCAGGGTATCCGGCCTAGCCAGCACGGATTCATGAGAGGCAGGTCCTGCTTGACCAACCTGATCTCCTTCTATGACCAGGTGACCCTCCTAGTGGATGAGGGAAAGGCTGTGGATGTGGTCTACCTGGACTTCAGTAAGGCCTTTGACACCGTCTCC
>NW_008794458.1:1707880-1715714 GCF_000699145.1 Aptenodytes forsteri | reverse complement strand
TGGGTTGATGGTTGGACTCGATGATCTTAGAGGTCTTTTCCAACCTCAATGATTCTATGATTCTATGATTCTATATCAGATCCCAGACTACCTCATCCATCTTCAATAGTGTGGTGCACTGTTCCTTGGAGAATTTATCACCTATAGCTGGACTACCTACAGGTCTTTCTGTTTTTGTTGTATTTCAGCCCAAGTTCTGACGGTACAGTACTCTAACGCTTTAAATGCCATTTCTATACAACTGACTTTGGTACCTTATACTGAGTGAATCAATATTATTTTCAATATTAACTGAACATTAAAAATATGGAAATAAGATGAAACAGCATAGTACTTTTTTTTTCTTTTTTTTTTTAATAAGGGATTTTCTCTGGTTACTCAGAGGAAGGTATTTGTAAAGATACAGTTTTGTACTTGCTTCTCGAATTTTACTTGCTATCCTGCAGAGAAAAAAAAAGAAGTTTAGAATAATCAGGTTTATTTTTCTTAAGATCATATTTAACTCTAAGCATAATGATAGCTATGCCTGGTTTATCATTAAAGAAATGCCATTTATTCTGTGGCAATCCAAATATGACTATCAGAACAGTTTGATATTCAAGTGCTTTTTGTTAAAGAGAAGAAATAAATGCATATGTGTCTACAGCAGTAGATATAAACCTTGAGGACGGAGAGAAACAATATAGACAGCAACTTAAGAGCAATTTAAGAGTTTGTGAAGATGCAAAAATTCACAGTCTTGAGCAGTATTTTAGCAGTCAAACTCCAGTTCTTCAACAATTAAAACATTACTTGGCAGATAATTTCACAAAATAATTGTTGCAAACTAAGACCTCAGTAATTTTGTTCATATTTTGGTTGTCAAACTTACAGAAAAGAATGTTTAAACATGTTTAGCCTGAAAAGAAAATGGCCTAGCAATAAGGAAGCAGGCTCAGCCTCAGAGCAATGTGCATGTGTGTTTGCATACATTGAATTCCTCACAGTTATGTATCATTCACAAAAGAAAATATCTAGAATGACAGACTTGGTATGTAAGAGCTTTCAAATGGATTGGTATGCAAAAGTTTTCAAAAAGCCTGTATTATGCCTTAATTTTAAATGAGTTGTTCTACAAGTCCGCTCCTCAAGCACAGTCCTTTAAATTTCTCAGTAAACAAGGATGCACCTGACAAAAAGATGTGGCTAGAGGTGTATCTTCCCAAAGCCCGTGCTGACGTTTCCCTGACATGTGCTGTCCCAATTTTATAAATTAGAAATCTGGTCATTTCAGATCAGTCTCTAAGCAATGCCAGCTGTCTCCCTTTCTAACAGTTCCAAGATACTTTGAAGCTTTTTCTGAATTGTATTGGTAACATTACTGCAGAAAGATATGAAGAATATAATAACTGAAAAAGGTTACACAGACACACATAATTGACTATGTCAATAAAAATATTGCCTACTCTTTTCTAACAAAGTAGATATTGCTTTCCTTTAGATTGAAAAAAAATCCTTTAGACTCAAAAAGAAACAAAATAACACTAAAATACCTTTGGTGCTAACTTTCCAAGTTAAAAGCAGAAAATCTATATTGTGAAGTCCCTCTTCTATGGCTGTGTATAGTATTTGCCATACCATGCAGCTTAAAATAAAATACCCTCTTACCTTCAGGCTTCAAGTAGTTTGCAGTTGCTTCTCCTAATTATGAAGGGAAAACTGGTGTTGAAGAGAAAAATAAGTTAATGCAGATATGGGAGAAAAATGAAACTTCTGAGGGATGTTTGTTTACTTCATATTGATGTTTATATTCTTCACGCACATTTTCCAAAGCATTCATCTGAATTATTTGCTCAAAATGAACACTAACATGGGCAATACAGTCACCAAGAGAACCACTGGATGGAGCTGTTTGTTGTGACTTTTATTTTACTCTGGGATATTAGAGACTTGTAGGTACAAACAAACTAACCTTGGGGGGGAAAAAAAAAAAAGAGAATGAGGTACAAATGATAGGGGAAATACACAGAAACTTAATCAGAATCCAGGTTCTTAATAGATAAACTATTGAATCAAGAGACTCAGCTGAAGGGGACAGGGCAGAGTTTCTGAGTATTCTGCAAATAAAGCTGAGGAGAAGTAAAGTAGAAGCAGGAAAAGAAAAATCATTGCAAAAAATTGCGTCAATCATTGCAGTAATATACTATTCAGGTCTCTAGCTGGCTGTTTGGTGCTTAAGTGGTTAAGTGTTTGCATGTGTTTCTTTTGTTTTGCCTTCTTTAAAAAAATTAATACTTGCAACATAGTGAAACAGACACTTTTTATTGACAACCAAGAAATGAATGATAGGAAAAATAATGAATGATACATTTTCAAAACAGCACTAAAACCCCACTTCACTAGGCTTGCCTATGTTTTCTTCAGATGCAGGTTTACTAACCATAGCATAAGTTGTTTAAAATAAAAAGGCAAAATCTGTGCAATGCAGCAATAAACTCTTAATCATATGCTCATTAGTACTCAGGGAGGTTTGGTTTTTATGACGCAAACGATTTCTAAGTTCATGAAGGTGGTGGTGGGGGGAGAGCTAACTCCTTTATTCATTTGTTTCATCTGGCTCAGAGCAAAGTGTGGGAAGGTAATTGTTGTGAAAAATAAAGGGAAAACCCTAGTAGAACCTCTAGACAAATCCAGTTTATTGAACCTCTCCTAGAGTTGTTCAAATAAGACAAGAATTTAATGAGGAATTTAACAGAATCATTCTTAAAGTGGTATGTTAATTCCCACCACAATCACTACTGCAGCTTTAAAAAAGACGTGAAAAAGCAAGTATTGAATAATAAAGCTATTAGAGGGATAGTACAAAGAGGTGTTAATGGCAATTAAGGGCAGGCAAAAATAAATTCTAAAACCAGAAAGCTTTCAATTGAAAACATCTGATTGTTTTTTTTCAGGAAAAATAAAAATAAAATAAAAGGAACCTTGTTAAGGGGTTAGTGTCGAGCTACAGAACCTCAAAAAACATCCTCAAAAATATGATAGTCATTGTTCATATGACTATTACACCCTTTGATAAAAGGAGAGGTGTGTGTCATAAAACACAAGATGGCAAAAGTGAAGGAGATAAGCCTTTAAAGAGATCCATAAAATATTTATTGAAATCTCTTCTGTGTACTCAAGCAGCACAATGGGCTAGTGACAGAGATTAAACGTTCAGTATCTACATTGAGATATGCTGAGGTTTTAATGTACTGAATATTGATCGTATGATGAATCCTAGCAGTTTGTTTCCTGCAGTTGCTCACAAGAGGAGGGAGAAACTAAACCACCACAGAAGATTCATGTACACAAAATAGGGTGTTAATGGCTTTGTTGAAAGGAGAACCTTCTCTTCAGTCTGTGCATGTCACTAATAATGTCTAAAAGTCTGTCAGACTTGCTGAACTTTTTTGCTCATGAAGGTTGAGAAGTCTGAATACTCAATTTATGGTTACTTTTAGGATGGAAGCTTCCAAATAAAATACTGGGCTCTAAAGATATCTCTTAAGACAAGACTTTTTCTTTTGTTTTAAGTCATCTTTCAGCACTTGGGAAATAAAAATTCTGTTTCAGTAAGAATATACAGTTCAACAAAATTAATCATTGGCATGGCTTTGCAAATAATAAAAGTATAAGAATGTAAGAAAACCATAGTTCATCTTCTCAGGCAGATATTCCTGGTACTGTCTCAGAGCTTTACCAACATAATTCCCTCACACCTATGAATTTTTCAAACAAAAAAATCTCCCATGATCCACAATCTTCTTGACATTTTCTCAAGGTTAACAATAGAAATGTTGTGAGAAAGATAGCCAACCTCTTCAGTTTCAAGAAGTATTTATATCTGGTAAATCCATTGGCAAAGAACTATGTCCAGCAAGCTGTTGCTCTCAAAAGCTGCAAGTTGAATTTGGCCTGTGTGAGTGCTTCAGGCCACCTGCACTTTCTACACACTGAATCTTGTCTCATCTTCCAGGAATTGTTGGGACTCTGCAAAGTCAGCTTTTACGGTTAGATAGACATCGGGCCCCACAGTAGTAGTACTGTCACAGCTAGGAAATAAAGGAGGCAGCTCTGGGAGGTAGGTGTGGGAGCTTCTTTGTAATGGTCAACCATTGTTCCTGTTGTTCCCTGTCCACAGCATCCTGTTGTTCCCTTGTGCCACACCAGAAATGCTTCTATAGGGCAGGGACTTCAGAAAGTGATGCTACATACTTCTGGGTGTTTAAAAGATGGTAAATCTTACTCCCATACACAGCTGGAGGGAGCAATCCTATGAACAAAAATGAGACTTAGGAAATATCTGTTGACTAATTCAATAAAATAGGGGTTTATATAGATCATAAGCAGACTTACTGGAGCTCCATTATGTTGTTTGTATTAGAAAAAGTGGAATATTTTATATTTATCTTCAAATATTTTTAAATTAAAAAAATTAAAATTCTTCCAAATGTTGGCATGTGTCAATAATGACACTTATCAGTATATAGCAGCATGCTTGTAAGTATCAACAATCCTTCCTGTGCTGAAATAAGAAATGTTTTGGGAGGTAGGAAAGTGATCTTACAACTTACACTTGTGTAAGTGATCACTTACACATCTGTTTCAAAACACCGTTTTTAAAAATCATGGTATTATTGAAAACCTGTTTTCAACACGAAAATTAACCTATTTTTTTTTTCTGATGGAAAAAACTTTTACAGTAAATAATTTTTACTGCTTTTAACAATGAAAGACATCACTAGGCCAGCTGTTTGTTCTCTTTGGCCAAAGTTAAACTGGAACAGTATTTCCAGTAAGTCCTGCTGATTTTTCCACAGAAAATGTCTTAACCTATTTCAACTGAGATTCTGGTGAGGAATAGTCAAAAAATAGCCTAGAAATAGTGAAAAGTTTCTTACAAACATCACAGAAAAAAGATATGCATGTAGATTTTGTGATGGAATATTTCTATTTGCTGACCTATCACAGTCTACACAGTCTGCAAGGATGTGTTCACAAGCCCTCTCCATGGGTGGAGGGGCTTTCAAAGCTGAAGAAGTTACAACACACTTATCTTAATGATCTTCTCACTGGAAGTCTATGCAGTCCATGCAGTCTAGTTTACCAGCTGAGCTATTCTCTAATCCATTTCAGGCACAATGAGCTGGCTGATCAGCTTACACAATATGTCTTTGTCCAACTGGCTTATTTTGACCAAGTGGCTAATGAGCTATTAAGTAAACAGTTGAGCTTTCAGACCTTCGAAACAAATTGAATGCTGTGGTCAGCAAAAATAGCTTCAATCACTTTCCCTGAGAGATGCATTAATTTATGTCAGACGCTGAATACAGTTCTCAGTAAAACAATAAAGTGGTGTAAAGTTACAGGGCTTACTTACTCCATCAGTCACACCTGCGCTGAAATGGCCCATTGCTTACCCATCCAGAGATCTAAATACCTACTATTAGTGTCACCCATTTTTTGAAAAGTCTTTCTGGCAACCAGGAAAAGGTCATGTTTATTGATCATTCCTGTATTCCACAGGCTACAATCTACTTTTCTTTATCAGCAGGAAAATGGGAGAAACAAACAGTAACTAGCTCATGTTTGATGTTGAAGACTTGAAATATTGGTGCTTTCTTTACTCGAGATGTTCAGCCTGCAAAAAGAGAGGACTTGGGTGTTTTATTCTCTTTCCTGTATTCAACTGCTCTGTGATGCTCATTATTTTTTAAAAAAAAAAAAAAAAGGAAGTTGATGAGATTAAAAAAAAAAATCCAGCAGCCAGAAATCATAGTTTTTAATCAGGTTTCGGTAGACATACACATTATTTTTTAAAAAAAAAAAAAAAAGGAAGTTGATGAGATTAAAAAAAAAAATCCAGCAGCCAGAAATCATAGTTTTTAATCAGGTTTCGGTAGACATACATAAAGTGGGGAAAGGCAGAAAAAGGGAGACTTCCTTCTGTCTCATTTCATAATGTCACCTAGAAATCTAATGAGCCTAGACTTTTTTTTCATTACTTTTCTGCTGACTTTTATGTTCTAGAGCATTGTTTAAAACATAAAACTTTATATCTTTTATTATTTCTTTACAAGTCAAGATATATATTTTATAAGTAATCTGCAGAATGTCAGACACTATTAAGGTTAAAATTATTTTAAGTAATCCATATTATATATATTCTTTCTTCATAGACTGAGGATTTTTCAAAAACGTCTATGATCACACATACCATAAAAACTTACAGTATAGAGTTAAGTGTTGCCTCACACTGGACAAATAGAATGGATTAAACCCCATTTTTTCTGGCTCTATGTGACATAGTTCAGCAAATTTTGTAACCATTTCCTGAGCTACACATCATCAACGTATTAGGCCAACCTATATTTACAAGAGAATGTGTACATATTCATAAATGATCTGGAAATAAAAGTAAACAGCTATGTGACACAATGTATTGGTGATACTAAGCTATTCAGTATAGTATTCATATTCAGTAAACCTGACTATGAAGGATTACAGAAGTATTGTACAACTAAATGACTGGGTGGTAGTATGGAATAGAAAAGTCAATGTATATAAAGGTAAAATAATACAGACAGGGGAAACGTCCCCCAACCTACCTTTATGCATGCAATGGTGATCTTGCTATTTTTCCTCCATAAAGAGATCCTGGTGCTATTACATATAGTTTCAAATAAACACTGGCTCAAGAAAGGTTATAAAAGTAAAAACAAGTTAGAGTGATTCAGAAAGCAATAGGTAACAAAACACAAAGCCTGTCTGAGTATAAATACTCAGCAGGGCTTCGTCTTGAAAATTGTATGCTATTTGTTTCCCTTTTCTTAAAAGACATATATTAGATCTTAATAAAGAGCAGAAAAGAGCATCAAAGTTGACCCTGTACTGTTACAATCAATAGTGAAATGAGATAATTCTTTCTTCCAATTCATCCTTTGGAAAAGGACATCTGAAATTTAAATTTCTGGGAAAATTTTTACTTATTTTCTGATAGCATTTACTGAGTTACCTCTTAGAGAAAGATTTTGATTTGGAAGCTCTTGTTTCTTTCTCTTTTAAATAAAGTAGATGAATAATTTTGCTGAGTCTTAGCTAAAAGTCCTTTGTATAAGCTAGTTAAAAGTTAACATGATATTCCTGATGTTTTTGAAGTAAAAATGAGTAGAAAAGAGTTAAATAAGATTAACTCAAATACTAGAGATTTCAAGAACAGAGGTAGGAATGCAAAATCAATTCAAAAAATATTCTAACAAATTTTCACTAGCATAAATTATACCATCCATTTGTATTTCAGAAAGGACAGAGTCAAACACTAAGGACTCTGGAAATATAAACTGAATCCCTCCCCACCACCAAAGAAAAAAAAGAGTTAAAAATTCAGTCAACCATTATTACTACACTTACAGAGATATCTTCTTTGAGATTACAGGCCTGTTTTCAGTTTTGCTGTAACCATTGTAAAAACAAAACAAAACAAAACAGAAATAAACAGAAGAAAAAAACAAAGTGAAAAATGCAGTTCTAACCTTTCTGCTTTTCCTTGTGCAGTTGTATTAAAAATTTGTTAACCATTCTGTTCCAGCCAAACACACCTAGATTCTAGCTTTTTTAAGAGTATCAGACAAATACATGAGCTATACTCTGGAAATTGTGTGATTTTCAACAATCTGTTACTTGAAGTTCCACACGTGAGAGAAGTTTACATTTTAATTCTAATATATGACAAAGAAAGATCTTTATAGGAATTTTAGTTTACTTGAGTATTTAAAAGGTGACTGTATTAATGTAATTTTTTTTTTTGAAAACTTGG
>NW_008794458.1:1667189-1707792 GCF_000699145.1 Aptenodytes forsteri | reverse complement strand
GAGTAAAAAGAATAGGAAAATTCTGCCTTAGGTATGAATATTTGCCTTCTGGTGATACGAAAAGCTCTGGCTGCATATCTAAAGAGGATTTGTCCTACAGAATTTCAATCGAAGTAAAATAACCAGTCATGGTATTCTGCAAAGTATTTGGGTTGCTATAATCATATATAAGGAAAAGTAAATAATGTCAAGTCATTTTCCTTCTCAAATTTAGTAGCTATACCAGAAGTGTCTATAAAACTAAAATGCTCTGATGTGAAGTTAAAGCACAATAATCTGGAGTTGTTCTTTGACAAAGTTTTTGCAACATCTACAGTCCAAGGATAGAGAGGTCCAGATGAGATGAAAGTAAAAAAAAATAAAAAAAATTACTGATGCTTCAATATAAATTTTAATATATTATAAAAGAAATAGACAATAATGAAGTCACAATCACATTACAACTTCAAAATGTAACAGTGATTGGTTATTGGTACTATGACATTTTTGGTACTGTGACATTTTTGTACTTATAGTCAATTTAATCTTAATTCAGATTTATGTAATTGTTTTACTCTGTCATGAAAATAGGTTAATTTTATGTCATCTTTGTTTCTTATATGGAAATAAGGCATTATTTTCTTCCAATTTTTATATGTGAAAAGCTTATTTTGACATCTTTAAATGATGAACAATAGCTTCACTTGAGTGGTTCTAATTCCTCTGCTGAAATTATCAGGGTCTCTTCCAGCTACCTGGCACTGCTACAAAAGGAACACACTGTTTCTTTTGTGTCTGGACAGCTATGGATATTGCTGATGGTCTCCAGTCTTTCTGCCTGTTTGTCAAAATTATATACATACTTAAATAACTACATTTTCATAAGTAAGCTTCAAAAATTTCTATTCAAATTTCAGAGATTTTTTAATGTGAAGAATTATTAACAGAAACTAAAATTAAATATATTTTTACATAGATTTTTTTTCTTCAGAATATCACCTTGCCCCATTTTATGTTTATTGTTTTCCTCTTGACAAGCCTGTACTTTAAAAATTTATAGTAATTTGAATTCTTAATTCCTGGGTACAACATGGAGCTGGAAATGCCATTTTGTCTGTCATTTTATGTGTTTTATCTTAGTGCTGGTTTATTCATTAGCTAATCTATTGTGTGCATTTTTATGCAATGTCATTACTTTGAGCTAAAACAATGCTTTTTTGAGTTTGAAAATAACCAGGGTATATATTGAGTGAACAAATGAACCCTTCCTATTTTCTGTATGTGGGCAGTGAATGAATAGTGATTTGAGCTGTGGTTTGTTACTTCTGCATAGTGTTGTTGCTGTGTTGCTTCTAAGCCTCACTTAGCAGGAAATCTTCCCACCAGCAACTTAAAAGACTTTTATGGTCCTGAAATAAAGGCTAGTTTCCACCTTCAAAGCCTAGGCACACACAGTGAGTCCAGATTTTCAATACTCTTATGGCATTTTTTTTTCCTTTTTCTGCAATACTCCTGTCCTAAATCCTTGCTTTTCTTTTTCTTTATTTTTTTTTTTTTCCCCCTGAATAGGTATCATAAACATTTATTTATTTTTATGGTGTCTCATAGCCATCTTCAGAGTTCACGGGCCAGACTGATTAGTGTCCAGATACAGGATCGGAAGGACCTCCTGTACCAAGCGCTTTCCGTTTGCAGAGCTGATTGAGAGAAATAGCTACGACTGAGGGCCACTTGCAGATTGTGACAATCGAACATCTGAGCAGTCACCAGGATCTCCTGAGGCTGAGAAGGAATTCCTGAGAAATTTGCCCTGGAGTGATTAAAATACAATGATTGCAGACAACTATTTCCTCAGTGAAAAGGTAGGTTTTCTGGTAATAAAACCTGACAGACACTTGCTTTTGCCAGTGATTATGAACCTGCAGCATATGGTCAGATACATTCACTTTGCATTCACTTGCAGCAATGAATGAAAAATTAATTTTGAAATTGAAACACCTGCAACTGATAGCTTTCTAATGATGAGTGATGTAGTTACACCAATTTGTCCAAAAATTTTTTCTTAAATTCCAGACTTCTGCTTTGTGTCTTTATGTTTACTTCCAAAATTATTTTTGTCTCTATTTAAAATTTAGTGAAATATTGCTGTTTGCAGTGTCATTCTGTATACTGCAAAAGTGATTCTGATCCTGTTCACAGAGCTATGTTGTTTTACTTATAATTAGTATAAGTTGTATTATATCATACTGGAATTCACACAGGGGTAACTGAGAACAATGTGATACTGATACTTAGTATTTAATCAGTCCATAGCAAAAGTATGTAGAGAACTTCGTTCCCTAATTTTATAAACCAGTTGCTAATCACCAAAGCTATTCATTTTTCATTGTTTCATCATGTTGCTCAAAAATACCTTTTAATATTTCCACTTATTTCTTATTTTAGTTCTATTTCTCTCTGTGAAGAGAACAGTGAATATGATCTAAGGATCTTATTGCAGTCACAATGGTCTTGAAAATTCATAGTTATTACAGGTGTTATTGTTGGCCTGTGCAAAACCTGGGAATTTTATTCTTTTTGTCATTGACTGTTGCTTTGCGTAAGATAGCTTGACATGTTGAGTTGAAAATAAATGAACACAAATACTGTCTATACTTCAACCATAATGGATAATTGTCATGCTCTGGTAGTGGAAATTAAGGTAAGATTAATATCCTGAATTTTTATACTAAGAAGGAAAGTTACCACTGTAGCATCAGTGTCTCCTGCCCTAGGTTCCCTAGACAGCTACGGAAGGGTTATGCCGTCCCTGAATGGTGCGAGGGAAGGCAGCAGCGCATTAGGAAACTCTTCAGAAAAGGGTAGGGGGGCTGTAATGGATGGCAATCTAGAGCCTGTGTCAATATGATACTGTTGCAGAGAAGGGAAAACACCTCCCTGGAATGCATAATCCTCTCCTCTAGGAAGCACTGGCACTGCCTGAGCTGGAGTGCTTTGTCCTGTTCAGCCACCGAGAATGGTCAGAGCTCTAAGAAATGTGATGTACAAAGACAGATCAAATCAGTTGAGGTTGTTTAGTTTGGAGCAGGAAAAAAGACATGAAGACAGAACCAGGAATCTCCAGAAATCCAGCATTACTATACTACTTTTGGCCCAAGTTACTCATTTTTCTCTGTGTTTTAGTACGTCCTAATGGATGTAAAACATACATATCTATATACTAGTTTACTGGTAAGCCCAAAGATTTTGTTATATGTGCAGATATCTGTGCATGTATTCCTGCCCCTTGAAAAAAATATTTCTTTGTGTCAACTCATCAAAAAGTAAGACCACTATATTTTATTTATTCAGAGATCTTAGTCCCCTACTTCTCTGACTGTAAACAACTCCAAATACCATACAGTTGTAAACTGACGCTACTAAAAAAGATTAGAATTGTTAAAAATATTTTGGCTGTGCACTGGAAATTAGACAGTCATTATGAAGGTGAATGTGGGAAGACAAAGAGAGAAGGAGAGAATATGTGAGGTTCAGCAGTGTTCTGACAAGAAAGTGATTGCGTAGGTGGACTTCCAAAGACCTGTCTGAATAATAGCTGTGCAGTGGGCTCCTGGTGGGAATGACAGAATTCAATTCAGTGTCTATCATGAGAGGGGTAAGGCAAAAAATAATGAGAGGAAAAAAAAAAGAAAAAGGCTTCTTTCATTAATCAACTTGTTAAACAAGAGGAACTGTCCTACAATGAGCTGTCTATGAGACCTACGGTGAGAAGTGGAAATAGAATTTTATTAGAGAAGACTAATAGCTTAAAGTGAAACACAGCACACTGGGCATTTTTTCGCTAAGATGTAATGGCCAGTTTTTGGTGGGCACTAGTAATAAGAGATTTTTTTGGTGCTATAGTGTTCTATAAAACAGTCATGATACAGAAGATTATTTCAGAAAGCAACTAGTAGAATTAAACAGGAGGTGATCTGGTCACTACTTAAGTCTACCCTTCACACTCTTGAGAAGTTAAAGGTGAAGGTATGTACAGTCCCTTACGTGTGGCCATTCTGAGCTCTGAGTTACCCTGCTGGGATATGTATGCAGTCTTAGAGATAAAGAGTGGAAGTATATGAAGAGTGCTCTGTAAAACAGAAAATCTAATGTAATAAAATATATATATAGTGTGTATATATTGACTCTTATAAAAATTACCCACATGACAAACAGTACATTTCTGGTAAATGAAAATGCATAAAGATTTTCATTACAAAGACTAACAATACATTTTTTTCAATTATGTTTTCTTTTTTAAAATTTTTATTAATAGCATATACTGTATAATTTGAACTGATCTTTGCGAATAAAGAGGTATGATTATATGATTTTGGTTTTATCTGGTTGTCCTGGTTTCAGCAGGGATAGAGTTAATTTTCTTCCTAGTAGCTGGTACAGTGCTGTCTTTTGGGTTTAGGATGAGAATAATGTTGATAACGCACCGATGTTTTAGTTGTTGCTAGGTAGTGCTTACACTAGTCAAGGACTTTTTAGTTTCCCATGCTCTACCGACTGAGAAGGCTGGAGGTGCAGGAGAAGCTGGGAGGGGGCACAGCCAGGACAGCTGACCCCAACTGGCCCAAGGGACATTCCATACCATGTGACGTCATGCTCAGTACATAAACTGGGGAAAGCTGGCCGGGGGGGCCGCTGCTCGGGGACTGGCTGGGCATCGGTCGGTGGGTGGTGAGTAATTGCACTGTGCATCACTTGCTTTGTGTATTATTATTACATCATCATCATCATCATTATTATTATTATTATTATATTTCAATTATTAAACTGTTTTTATCTCAACCCACGAGTTTTCCTCACTTGTGCTCTTCCAATTCTCTCCCCCATCCCACTAGGGGCGGGGGGGGAGTGAGCGAGCAGCTGTGTGGTGCTCAGTGGCCAACTGAGGTTAAACCACGACACTGGTGTACAACAAAATTCCTATTCCAGCATCTAAGTTTCATGAGCAACCTTAAATGTGTGGGGATAAAAGAGGTTTTCCAATGCAACTAGTAAATATGGAAAGCACAGCTTTGATTTAGATGGAGTGGAATTACAAATACTGAAAGGTACTGAAGGATTGCATTTTACTTAAGGTAGAAGCAGACTGTGTGAACAAATACTAGCACATCTTACCATCACAGAAAATTTATTTTGTGGGGTACACTCATTTGATCTAGACAACTTTTTTTCAGGTGTGTTAATGAAGGAACTGCAGCAGTGAAATATTTGTGTCTACATCTTCCCAGTTAAAGATTTCTCTTTTATGTTGTACTGGAACTTTATGTATTATACTTTATGTATCATTCTTATTTAGAAAGTTTCACATGCACAGATAAAGTTATTAATACCCAATTTAGCTATATACCCAGAGCAAAAAAATTATGTTTTCAATAAAATCTGTTGAAACATTTCAATGCCATGAGAAGGTCATTTGTAGACACAGCCATTTTCATTATTAAATACCAGAAGCGACACTAATGGAATTTTTATTCTCCCCACTCCCCTTATGCATTGCTATATCAGCTTTTTCTTCCCCTGCCTAGCTTTCCACCAGATTTCAAATTTCAGTACAGAAGTATGGACCTATAAATACTGAGAACTCTGAGAGAAAAGTTGTATTTTTCTTGATCACTTTTGTATTGTTCCCTCATATGATTCTTTTTTCTTGTTTTAACTTTACGTGAACCCACACAAAACTTCATCTTACCACCAACAGTGTCTTTAACCTTGGCTGGTTAAATTTTATGGCAAAGTAACGGAGCATTGGAACCAGTTCTTATAACAAGAAATGCTAATTAAGACTACAGTAAGTGGAACTTCTACCACTGATTAAAAGAAAACAAGTTAATTTCAAACAATTATTTGTCTGAAATTTTTGTCTGAATATTTGTCTGGGGGAAAAAAAAAGTCTGTATATGGGTGACAAAGATGATGACGCAATTACTCTACAAATCCTGTCTGGTTTATGAGAGTATTTCCATAAGACAAGTGTCATGAGGAATTTAAAAAATGTGACATTACTAACCGTATGACTGAAACCAGCTTACTGCATAAAGGCAGGTAGTATGTCAGTGATGGAACATGCTACTAACTAGAAATTGGCCTCCCTTGTTTTAGGTGACCTTTGAAAGGAGAGCTGTAAGAATGTTGTCAATTGAAATAAAAAAAAAAAAAAGACTTTAATAAAAAATTAGGATTTTTTTCCATAATGTTATTATTAGATAATTTGGATTATGATTATCATCAGTGTGATTCCTTTCAGTTATCCTTATAAATTAAAATAGAATAGGAAGACTGACAATTGTCAGTCTCAGTTCCAACAGAGATGGAAACATATGGTGTTGTAAGAGGCTGTTGAGTTCAAGTGCTTAGTTGTTTCCTATTTAATTTCTCTTTACATTTATTAATATGGATACAAATATTACAATATTCCAAAGAAAACTCTGAAATATTTTTTTCTGATAAATAAAAAAATGTGCACATCAGTGGTGGAATTTAATACTTGCTCTTATCAACTTGGTAAACATTAGTACTTGAAATGATTACCATATGTGTGATGCAGATTATTAATGTCAATTTAAATGAAATTTCAGAACTGGGTATCTCTTCCAGGTGGATTTCTCAGGAATACGGGTTCCTATCAAACTCCATGGAAATTAAGGATAATTAAAGGCCCTTTACACATGTGATAATATGACTTCTTCTAAGGCAGATAAATGAGTTCAATAATCTCATTTTAAATTGGGTATTTTTGCCTTTAAAAAAAAAAAAATAGTCCTTATTTTGTTTACCCCCATGCTTTTTTGGCTATTAGGAATTACAGAATTTGGTTCTAAGGTGTTATGAAGTGGGAATAGCTTGAGAAGTTCAAGTGTTGTTTATGAAGTCATGATGTCACCCCACAGGAAAAGAACCTAATCATTAAATCAGCTTTTTTAAAAAATAATGATCAGTTAAGCAAGCATAGAAAAACACCATTCTTCCTCTGTAAAATCCCATGCCTGAGTTTTCATTACTTAAATCACCAAAATAACACTTGGTCATAGGAGAATTGGTGATACAATGCTTTGACCAACGGAGCAATACTTGTATATTTTTTGCCTATTGTTGTATATTTAAGTCACGTAAATTGTTCTTCACTTGGTGCGAACAGTGGACTATTTAGCAAGCACGTATGACTCTGTCTTTAAATCTAGTTTGTTTTTTGTTTTGCTAACAGTTTTATACAGGCAGAATGGAGAAGTTCTACCTAATTCTGACATTTATGAATTTTTCAGTGTCTTTCCTTTTTCTTTATCTCGCATATAAATGCTACCATCTACTTGTGTTATGTGAAAATTAAGACAAGTGTTCAGAAAGCATGAACTTTCTTTCGTACTAGAAGTAGTCTACACACTTCTCTAAGCTGCATCCTTATCCTGCTGTGTCCAGGGCTCACAGACCACTGGCAGACTTGAGCTATTTCAACGTGTTCACCTCAGAACGCCAAGAAAAATAATTCAAGGACGTCAGACTGTATTCACACAGAGAGTTAACTCACGCTTTTCTGAGCATATTTGTTTTCACTCTGCTTTAGCCTTGTCAGGCTCGAGCTGCTTGGCCACCTTACCTACCACTCCTCAGCTCTCTCAGACCTGTGGACAAGGGGGTGTTTGGCACATAGCTATAGGAACGTATAGAGACCATTAAGCCTCTGTGAACTATGGAGACCATGAAGAAAGAGTTACAAAGAAGGACTGCATGGAGTCAGCCTCACATTTAGTATGACTTCTTAATCAGCTTAGTGCCAGGCTCTCTGGATGACACTGGCTGAAAGCTATGTGTGCTCTGTATTGCACATCATAACTCATCATCTTAGTCCCCGTTATCCTAGCTGGGAGAGCTAGGATAATTGCACTGTAGTGCAATTCTCATATGTTTTAAACCATTTGAATCCTTCTATCCATAGCTGTAACACTGCTCTGCCAGTCAATCTGTAGGATACTGTCACTGATAAACCTTATTGGACAACTGTCTCTCAGTATGAAAGTGTTTCTTGAAAGTAGATAATCTTTTTTTACAAAAGAGAGTCTTCCTGAATGTAAACCTTTGCTGTTCAGCAATCCAAAACAGAACAAACTGATGGCAAAGGGGTTTTGTATCTGGTGCCTGTATGCAGCCTTCATACTGGTATAGTTCAGTGCCCACAAGTGGAACTGCTTTCTAAAGACAAAGCATGCTATTCTTGTGTAGAAGTATCAACCATATCTTATAGATAATGCATACAAATGTATGCTTTGGTTTGGGAGATCCGCTTCCCATATGCTCTAGGAAGCTTGAAAGTGCTCTCCTTTCCCACAGTGCTTCTGGCCATCTAGGCTGTGCTGGGGGAAGCAGTCCACAAGGAGCAGCTGTGGAAGAGCTCTCGAACTGGCAAGGCGACGCATCCAATATGCAGAAACCACAAGAATTGCCTTGTCAGTTGAAAGAAACTTCCTCAGCTCCTTCAAAATAACAAACAAGTCTCAGCCTGGCTTATCAGAAGTTATCATTAGATCAGTCTGTTAAGAAGACCACTTTTAGTATGGCTTACAGAAATTTGAAAAGTTAGGTATAGAGCAGTTGTTCCCCCCAACCTAAAATTTGACTTCTGATAAAAAACTTGCCACTTGGACTGTAAGGAACCTGGAAAATAACTTTTTTGTAATTTTACGTTTCTCACAATTCTCTATTTTCTGCTCTTCTAAGGAAGACATATAACCCCACTTTTTTTAACCCCCCTTTTTTTTTTTTTTTGGAAAATATCTTGTTAAGTGAAGGTACCAGATAAACACTTTGCTAGTATTAATAAAATCAAATCTTATTTATATTGGAAGTGGAACAAACCTTTATTGGTTCAGTTTGGGCTGGGATGAGGTATACTTCTGTAAACCAGAACACTGGCATGACAAATGTAAGAAAAACATTCACCTGCTCCACTTACACAGGAAAAAAGTATATGGAGTTCAGTGCCTGTTGATATAAATTATACTAATTCATCCTTGAGTGGGATAATTTGTTTATGTGACCATGTTTTCAAAACTTCAGTTGATGTAGCATCCAAAGATGCATAAATATACTATTATGTACTGCAGATGTCCCTTGTGTCTGACAGTGGTGTAAAAACTAACAAATAGCAATTATCTAAGCAGATGCATTTTATGAATACAGTGTAGGCCCTCAATTTTGAAACCATAGTGAAATCCTCAGTAGTTTTCACAGTGTTTTCCTAATCTTCTTTTGACAGCAACATGGTAGGAAATGCTAAATTCTATACCACGGTTACTAATTACACATCAGAAGCACAGCATTGCACATATTATTTTAGGCTTTGCCTTGCAGGGGACACCTGTTTGGAAGCATAGGCTAAACCATAAAAATCTTAATACTCACTGAGACGAGGAGGGCAGTTTCAAAGATAATCTGCATTTGAATAAGACAGTGTTCAACATTCAGACACCATTATTAGAAATCCCTCTAAGGCTTAAGGTTATACAGGAAAGACAGAACTTAATTGGAAATCAAGTTGGACTGTATAGTAAGTGAAATATGTAAATCCCTTTTTACTAATCCACTTTGCTAATTTACCCTCTTGAGTCTAGGTCCTTAAATTTACATATAAAAATATAGCTATAATCAGTAAAATATCAATATACATATTTAACACTAAGTACAAGTTCTTAAATTTGAAGCAACCTTAGCATAAATGTCTCCAGTAAGCATTTACTTTAAATTTCGGAAGACAGCTCCTCTGCTAATTAGAAACCAATAGATAGTAAAAGTGTAGCTATCAAACATTAGTATAGCACTTACAGATGACAAGTTCAACTGCCATGTAATCAGTTCAACGTTATATAAACAGTAAATGTAAGAGATCATGTCCTCAGGGTTTTAATCAAATTCTTTTGTATTCATGTACTTGTGTTTTCCATGACAGTTCCTGCAAAGCTTGAGGACCATGTATTAAACAGTGGAAGAACATAGAAAGCAGAGGTTTGCCTACTCATCCTTAAATGTATTAGTATTTGGAAAAGCATCACAATATATGACATGTACTGAATGTACAACAATTAACCATTAGTACCTTTATGTCTCATCCAACACATTAATCTGGGATCTGCTCATTCAACACATTAATCTGCTCCTTAATCTTGGATCACTAGTTTATATCTTTTTTTTGTGTGCCTAGTTTAGGTCCAACTTCACTTTCTCGTTATGTACATACCTTGTTCTTTCATATACTTGCAGTGAAAAATTTCAGCAAAGCTAAAAGCTTCATTAAAAAAAAAAAAAAAAAAAAAAGAGAAAAGCTGTCACAGACAGGAAACAGAGAGGTATCTGCTCCTCATTTCCCATCACTTTCCTGTAGGAAGGCAGCATAGATGTGGAGGACAATGACATGTTAGAGCTGACTCCCCAGCATGCTGTGTTACAGACTGCAGTTGAATTCAGCACAGTTTAACCAGCACAGAATTTGTATATATGTATACACAGAGGATTTTCTGAGGCAGAGCATGGTTCAGTGGTAAATCCAATGCACCTATGGAACGTAGTACTGATAGTGTTTGCAAATAACTTTCCTTTAAGGGAGACATCCATAATGTGTTTTGCAAGGTCCTTAATGAGAAAAGATGACTCAATTCCAATCACTATTAAGCTTCCAGATGCGGTTCCATTTCATGATTATACATGGAATATGCCAAACATATATGCATAGACACATATATACATATGGGGGTTGGGGAGGCCCTGGATTACTGGACAGGGACAGTCAGGCCTGGTGATGCCCTCTGGGCCATGGATATATGTCTGTCTGAATATCTTAAAAAGTCTTTAAGTGTAAGACTTAATTTTAGATTTCACACAGTTGAGTAATTCCATCTGAAATTACATATTCATTTGTTTATGTTCTAGTACTTCCTGCTTGGTTTTAGGTATACTGTAAATCATCACCTTCCTGACCATAAGTAGAACTGAATTATTCTTGAAGGGTAATTTAACCTTGAAATTATTTTTTCTCCTAAAACAGTCAGCAGAAGGACTTGAACAGGTAATATAATATACAAAAGGTGAATATTGTTAAATTTGCACTGGGAAGCATCCTGAAGTTAGTTCAGGTCTGAATGTTGACTTTACAGAGAAAGAAAACCCATATAAACTGTTTCATTTCCCAATAACAACACTGATAACAGCTAAAGGAGGATTTGCAAGGAAACGAGATGCCTGTGACCTGTTTACACCGTCTTTTGAGAAAGAAAGAAGGTAGAAAAAAGTTTTTTTGTTTCCTTCCTTTTTCCTCGCACTGGGCAGCACCACTGAACTAGTAAATGAGTGGTAATGAAGTATGCTATGGCAGATTTTGCTACAGCTTGTTCCCTTACAGAGGAAAAGGAAAAAGAGACAGAACTGAGTCGCTTAATATTCTGGTCCCAAAACTGTGAAATTATGCCCAATGTTGTAATAATAATTTACAAAAAAAAATATAATCTGCATTTTAGCATTTGGTTATACAATGATTGTATAACCAGAGGGAGCTTCCTGAGCTCCCTCTGGCCCTGTGGTTTTATGAGCTTGTGATCTTAAAATGAATTGACTGTTTTTATTGCCTTTGACCCAGCTAGGACACATTGTTTGATCTTTGGAGATTTATGCAACGTGGGTATTTTAACCTAAATTTTTAGGTGAAGTAGAATATCGTTTGGACCCATTTTCTTCATCAATTAATTTATTTTCCTTCACAGATCATCCAGAGGCTTATTTTTTTCTTAGGCTGTTATGATTTGCACTCATAGAAAAGTATAAATAAACTGTATCCCTAAAATATTAGAGGTAATCATGGCTGTTTTCTTTGCAACAACTAGTGAATACAAAAGCAATCAGATTGTGTTATGATACTTCCCATAGGAACACCAAATGGTGGTATATGAATGTCATTAATATAATATGCAAATGATCTGTTTGGCTTTTGCTCCTCTGTTTGGTTTAACCTAGTCAATCAGTCAGATGTTACTAATGAGAAAGTTGATGAAAGTTTATCCAGCTGCTGAGAAGGTCACTGAAATGATAGACGCTTCTCTCTTTTCACTTGCCCTACATCTAGAATACTGCATGTAGCAATGTTTTGACTGATTAACTGAAGTCACCTGTGTATTAATAAGGGAATATGAAGCAAGTTGTTATAACATTTCCTAAAACATACATTTATCATAATATCAGCTATTATAAAAGGATTTAACTTGACTATATTGGTATTATTAAGGAGTTTTCAAAATAAAATAAAGATAACAAATTGTGAAGGCTTCTTATGATCAGAAAATGCATTTAATAATAAAGACTGCTTTCTAGAAAAAAAATAAGAAATATCAGACAGTCCTTTCAAGACAAAGTTGTTTGCTTCTCAGTCTTCTTTTTCAATTAATCACAGTTTTCTCCCAATATTTTTTCCAATCACTTTTTTCAAAGGAACAGAAGTGAAATTTAAGTTCATCTCTTCCTAAATAAACTCTATATTACTGCGTAGACACAGACAAATTATTAAAAACCCTTCTAATTTTATTTGATCTTTGAATAAGACAATGCTCACACAAGTGATCAAATCTCTCAAAAAGAATGGTTGGTTGCTGTCTGAATAGCAATAGAAATCTCTGTTGCAAGGGTCCTTGTAACAGCATCTTCAGCTGAATCGGGATAGACTCCCTGAATCACTTTTCTACTTGGTTCTTCTACTCCAGCTGCCCATGGTCCTACCTAACCACTCCAGCAATACCTGTAATCTCTCACTATTGATTGTCTTACTCTAAATACAAAATATCTCCTAATTGTCTTACCTATGTACAGAAGACTATTTTATTTTATGATTTCTGCATCTGCAGTAAGAGTTTGTATTTACAATTATGAACAGTTTGGTCAATTCTACAATTCTGAACCACCTGAGGTTCCCTGGGACAGTCCAAGTCTCCACCCAGCATATTAATATGCATATTTAAACATACAAATTGGTTTACGTACAGCAGAAGCTGCCTGGGGAAATCTCTAGACCTTTCCAAAATTCCCAATTGGAAAGTTCCTGTAGCAATTAGTCAAATATTTTGTTGTGAAGGATGCTGGGAGGTTGAGTCAATCACTTGTCTCAAGTGGGTCCCTTATCTCAAGCCAGTCCATTATATCTATGCAGTCTCTATGCAGAGACCATCTGGGGAGTTCCTGGACCAGGGAAATAATGACTTAGTGCACTGGGTGTGTACACAGGCCCCATCCTGATACCAAATTACACCACAATTATAACTATAGGGCAAATTTGAATTTGAACCTTATTTTTCCTTTGTGACTTAAATTCCAAAGTTCTTGTCATTGTATGCTTTCCACTTAAGTTTATGGCTTGGCACAAAAATTCCTTAAGGGAGAAATTACAAAACAATACTCTAAGCTTTGCTTAGAATAATTGGGAAAAGTAAGCAGCGTTAAATGTTGAAACTAAGAAAAAAAGGTCACACATAAAAAAAAAAAAAAAAAAAAAAAGATTTGATCAGTGGTTTTTTGCAATGAGAAGGTAGCTGGGAATGCTGGAGTATCATGTTGTTTCTGAGCTTTGGATTGCTATAGAATTTTATACTAAAATGTTAGCTGATTGCATTATACAGAAATATCATCAAATGATGAATGCTTTTTGAAGTTTTTGTTCCAGGAAAGCTTGAGTATCATGACTTTAGTCAAAGGTAGATGGCTTAAGGATAGCTCAGCTGAAGAGAGAACTAAGCCAAGAAAGTCTGTGTGGGCCTGGAAGCTTCATTTTTTGATTAAATATAATTCCTGTGAAATAATTTAATATTTTAAATATTAGATTTCAGTATTATATCTTAGTGGCTTTTTATGGGAGCACTACTTCTCCTGAAGGCCTGAACCTTTGGACTGAAGTATGCCTTCTTGTATGCATAGCTTCTCCAAATTTATCTTAACTTCTGTAAGGAATTTCTAGAACAAACTCAGCTTTGAATGTACTGCCTGAAATGGCAACGGTGATAATCTTTTCTATGAAAGCAATCATCAATTGGTCAGTGCAATGCAGCTGTCATGGTTTAACCCTAGTAGGCAGCTAAGCACCACACAGCTGCTCGCTCACTGCCCCACCCAGTGGGATGGGGGAGAGAATCAGAAAGGTAAAAGTGAGAAAACTCGTGGGTTGAGATAAAGGCAGTTTAATAATAAAAAAAAACACAACACCAAAACCTGCAAAAAATTATAAAGAGGAAAATAAACAAAACCAAGAAAAAAACAAGAGATGCAAAAAACCCCAGTTGCTCACCACCAACTGACTGATGCCCAACCAGTGCCTGAATGGCAGCCCCAGCTGACTTCCCTCACCTGCCAGTTTTATTGCTGAGCATGATGTCATATGGTATAAGATATCCCTTTGGTCAGTTGGGGTCAGCTGTCCCAGCTGTGTCCCCTCCCAACTTCTTGTGCATTCCCAGCAGCCCACTCACTGGCAGGACAGTATGAGAAGCAGAAAAAGCCTTGACCCTGTGTAAGCACTGCTCAGCAATAACTAAAAGATCCCTCTGTTATCAACATTGTTTTGGTCACAAATCCAAAACAGCCCATACAATCTACTATGAAGGAAATTAACTCTATCCCAGCCAAAACCAGTACAGCAGCTTATAAAATTCCTTATCAAGTTAAGTTTAAGATGGAAGGCACTTCAGTAAGGGAACTGACCCAGCATGACTCCCATCTTGTCTCTACATCTTATGTTCAGCTGCAGTAAAACCTTTCTAGAATACCTGCAATCTCAGTAGCTTATTTTCTCCAAGGCCTTTTACTCCTGTTTTTAAAAAGTGACCAGGCAATTGAGTTTTTGTTGTACCTTTCAAATTGCTGTAAAAGTCCAATTCCAAATCGCTCATTTTGTACAAACCGAAGTTTTATTTCCTCAGAAACAAGAGATTAACCCATTCAGCATTAGTGGGGCCATAAAAATGGGACTCTACTCTGGGTGTAGAGTTATAGCACATTGCTATCCATAGATACATGGCAATAAATACATCACAAAGTTCCCACGTTGCCTAGGTCAGCCAATTATCTCTGGACTCTATATTGTGAACTTATGTAGCAGTAGACTTCAGGGCAGTATTAGATCCACCCTTTAAGGTAAACAAAGCTTGTTTTAAAATCAATTGAAGTCATTGCAAAATATGTTCCTTAGGTTTCTATGGCCTTTGTGTTATGCCACAAAAAGAACAGATGATAATATGATTCCTTATTTTATGAACATTACTATTTATTTGATTTATTATGTGACTTATCATAAGAAATTAATTTTTAGTTTTCTCAAAGTTTTATAAAGTAATCTAAATAGAGATTTTTCAAATATCTAAATTTTAGTTATATTTGAAGTATTAGCACATTTGATCTAAATTTTAGTTATATTTGAAGTAGTAGCACATTTGCTGCTGAACACAAAGAATAGAATTTTTCTGTCACGATAGAAACAGAAAATGAATTGATTGTAACAACATCATCACAGAGATAGTCTGCTTGTGCTGTCAAAAATGACATAAAGGTATTTAAAGCAGTAGATGTCAAGCCCCATTTTGATTTGACAGAGGAAATCAATAGGCATAAAAGAAGCCTGATTTTGTTTTGACAGCTTTTTTTTTTTTTTTTTTCTTTTTTTTTTTTTTTTTTTTTTTTGTGCACTAGTATCCTTCCGAATTTCTGCTGTTCCTTAATACCGTTGCTATTATTTTGGGGAAAAGAGGGATGATGCACCGGTCTGCTCTCCCCAGGCCGGTAACATCGAGGGAGGCCGATCCTAGGAGCTGTCCTCAGGGCTGTGGTGTTGATATTCCATCTGTCTCTTCTCTTCTGCTCTAACACTACCTATTCCAGGAAAAGAGCCAAAAAAAAAAGATTTACCTTAAAAAAGCTGAATATCTTGTCTAATGATGAGTGGCTTCTTGGCTGACACTATCTGCCAATAGATGATGAGTGCTGCCCTTACAAGTAGGCACCACTGCTGAAATCTTCAGGTAACATGAAAATAGCTCTCAGCAATTCAAAAAATAATTGTCACTTCCTTCCTCTTCTCAAAAAAGCAGAAGGAAAAAAGAAAGCCTCACAAGGAAAGAAGGAAGAATAGTGATAGGCTGATTTAGCAAGTAACACAATGTAATAATAATCTTCTCATTGAGACTGATTTCATGTCCAATTAATTCAAGGTCAATTTTCAGAAATCCATTTTGGATAAAATTAACTTTTCCAGGGAAAAATGTGACATATTCTGCCTTCCATTAAAGTGAGTGATTCTAAGTTTCTTCTCTGTTGACAGGTCATGGTTATATTGATATGTCATGCTATGTAATTGACAGTGAAGTAATAATGTCACATGATTTTATAAAAAGCATAATTGAAAATTATGTAACTGGCTTATAGCATTGCAACTGAGCTCAAACCTAAGTGTTTGGTGAAAGTCTAATCGAGAGTGTAAGCTCATTTCCAAGGAGAGTGAAAAATCCCTGGATGCTTTTTTTCCAACATGTTTATGATTAATCTGGTGAGACATATTTCTTCTGCTAGTCATATTTTTAAAGCTATATACTTAAGCAATAGAAAATTGAAGTACTATGGCTACTGGAACAAACTTGGTTGTGAGATGTTTAATCTAAATATTATTTGTTTCTATTATCTGGTGTTTTTTTGGCATATCATAAAACACTCAAATATAGAAGCTAGCTCTTGGAAGTGTCAAAAATC
Source organism: Aptenodytes forsteri (assembly GCF_000699145.1). Classification (NCBI taxonomy): domain Eukaryota; kingdom Metazoa; phylum Chordata; class Aves; order Sphenisciformes; family Spheniscidae; genus Aptenodytes; species Aptenodytes forsteri. Next base: position 1,691,004 of record NW_008794458.1, on the reverse strand, counting down.
CATATCCTTGGAGAGAGAGGAAGGGGACACGTGGTGTGTGATCACAAGCAGTTTTAGACACACACAGGGAACATGCACCGTGGAGACAGCATTTACATGCAGCTGCAGGTGCAGCAGGGGAGGCAGCTGTGGCCAGCATGCATTTCAATGCTGCCACCATGCTGGGCAGAACTGTGTAGGCAGTGCCTGACAGAATGAAATACCTGGCTGTGGCAAGCAGGCCAGAAAGTGAGTCTTCTGATTGAGAGTGGGTCTGCTGGGCATCCGTATGGGGCTTCATATATTCTTAAAGTCCTTCCAACCCTCTTCCACTACAAGGCAAAAGACATACTGCCACTTCCAGGAAGGCTGCCTTCCATGCCAGCCAGACAAGCCCTTTAACTTACACATTTTCTCAGAATTCACAAGCACTGATGGCAAAAATGGAATTTATTGGACCTACATGGGCCTCACTCAGGTGAACTAGCAATCACAAAATCCTCCCAGTCTCTCTCATTTTTATTCATTCCAGGCCATCCTCTCAGCCCCAGTCATGTGGAATCCCCAAGGCAGCAGACTTCCCTTTCTTTCATAAAAACCACAGATGTGAAATCATCCCATATTCTCTAACATGCTTCCATGTTGTCCATGCTCCAGAGTCACCTTATTCTGGTCTTCGCAAAATAAATGCATAGCTAGAAAACTGTAGAGGGAAGATCTATCTGGTCACAATCCAGATATGGGATGAGCTGGGAACCCCTCAATTCTTCTGAATCTCAGGACCAAAGGATTCAGAGAGGGGAAGAGAGGGCTCTACACAAGACACACAACAAAGACTGCTCCTCTCTAAGGCTCCCTCCATCCTTGGGTAACTCCTGACATGCTTGATCCCCTCTGAGCAGACTCAAAAGGCAGCAGGGAAGCAGCTGCTTTTCCTGTGACTTTTTCACAAAATTCAGTCTCTTCCTGCCCTTTTTCTTCTTGCCCACCTCTACTTTCTCCTGCCTTTTGTACAGGATCAGCAGGGATTTTTTGAACGATTCACACATCTTAAGGCATGAGCTCAGCACAATCTCATCCACACTGTTTTGGGGGACACTATTTACCTATCTGGTAGGCCACTCTCTTCAAAGATCCTCTGCATGATGTTCTTGAGAGTCAGTGACTAAAAGAAATGATGGTAGATTAACCTTCTTCAAGAAGTACCACAATCTGTGGCTGTAGGGTTCAGGTGTCTCTGAGGATGATACATATATCTCCCTGATTAATTTTCCCTCCCCATACACTTCTGAAAGGAGACCAATAGTTGGAATAGCCATAGCTAAATCAGCATTCATTCTGATGGTCTCATTGACCAGACACAGAGATCATGCACATAAAGCCAAAGAATACCTTCATGTTGTGCCAGTTCAGACACCTGTAACAGTCTGCAGGGTCAGTCTTTGTAGGGATACATGAGACTGGTCCCTGTGTGGGAGGTCAATGGAGTGAAGTAAGGAATCAGGTCTAAGTGTGGGGGATGGACCTAGTATTAGTAGCAACCAAGTTCCAGGGCAAAGTAATACGTCTTGCCCTATGGATGCCTAGACCCATGTAGATGAATGTGACTGTATCAGCATGTATACAACTTGTGTGATGGGCTTTGTTGCCATAAGCAGAGGTTATCTGTGTAGAGGGAGAGAGGAGAGGAGATCATTTTTTGACTGCAGAGAAGAGGAGATAATTTTTTGACTGCTGTCAGGGTAAGGACAGATGCCTCAGTGGAGTGCTGCTCCAATGTTTGTGAAGGATATGATGGAAATAGCCTGCAGCCAGATTGATACAGATGTTTTCTCACATTACGTTTTCTTTGGATGTAGATACAATGGCAGTGGTTATATCAGGCAAGACAGTGGAAAAAGTGGAGATCAGTTTCTGATGCAAAATTTCTGCACTCTACAGTCCAGCAATGTTCTCACACAAGATGTGCAATGCTGCACTTGTCAGCCAAATGCACACTACAGGAAGACCCTGTGGGTGTTAAAAACTCAGTGGAGGCATCCTTGTGGCCTGAGGTCAACTCACAATGGCTGCATTCAGAACAGATAATTCTCATTTGCTACAAACTAGACTCCCTTCAAGTTGACTTTGTGTCTGGGAAGTTATACATTGACATAAAGATTATGCTTCCGAATGCTACACATGGTGGAAATGACTTTTGTAATAGATGAGACTTGCCTGAAGCAGCTTAAACTCCATCAGCTGACCCTGCATGCAAGGTTCTTTTCCCATAGTGACCAGATATAGAAGGGTGAGGTGTAGCCTGTGATAGCTAGGTGTATGCTGAAAAGCAATATGAGGTGGTTTTGGCTGAAATACACCTATTCATGACAGGCTCATTTATAGAACTCATGCAGAAGCATTTACATCAAAATTATCATTTGTTTTCTTCATCATCTTTTCATCTCTCCTAAGAAGTGGGAATAATATTAAACCAGACTTCAAAGAGAATGATTCCAGGAAAGACTTACAATGCCAGAAAGAGACATTTCATTTGGAAACAAAACAAAACAAAACAAAACACCCCACATTATTTTCCACATTAATATTAATTCCATTAGCCCATTATGATATCCTGTCTCATCTATATATAACATGGGTCATAGCACATGCTTTTATCAAGATTGTACCTTGTGTTTGAGGACCTGTGTATGTTATAGGAAGTACCTCTGTTTTGATTAAGGTCTCCAGGCAAAGGCAAATCTACTATTTGAATTACAGTTACTTACATTCCTCAGCCTTTAAAATTGTAAGTAGTAATTCTTATAATTAAGGTGTACTTCATTTTATAAGAATTCCAAATAATAGAGCTTCCACTGAATGAAGATTATTTTTTATTGTCTTTCATATTTATTTTTTAACTTAAATATTTCCCCTTTCTAGATTTCAGCTGCTAGCAAGCCTAGTTAAAAGCTAGGTGTACTATTTATTGTCTGGTACAATCTGCTGCTTTTTCTTTACTGAAAAATATCCTGACATTCATATTTTTTAACCATCTGTACAACATAGTTAGGAACTGGTGGTCTTTTCCTTCACTTTCCCTTAGATAATTCTTTATTGTTTAAACCTTACTGAAAAATAGATGCTACTAATCTTGTAATTATTTTTTATTATTTAATTCTATGTGTAATCTGGATTGAAAAATTCTTTATTGTAACGACACATATAACTGCCTTCATAATTCTTGGTGTGCATGAATGTCAGAATAACAAACCCATTTTAATGACTCACAAAAGTGTATTGTAAGTTCAAGACTAACATCTTTTTTTTTTTGTGTGTGATAATGTAACTTTAAGATAGTGGTGTCCATTCATGTACTAAATAACCAAAGTTATTTGTAATATTTTATGCTATTTATCTAATGTAATCCAATGTTATCATTCTTTGCGTGCATCAATTACCTAAATATTGGAATTATATCAGCAGCACTTTTTTTGATACTACTTTTGGTTCCAATATCAGAGTTCTATGTTATCTATTTTTTTGTCATGAAAGATAGAACTCATCCTGCTGATGTTTTTCTTGAAATCTAGCAGGTTTAAATCAGTGGTATGTATATGCAGCAAAAGCTAATAAACCAGCAATAAAGACAATATTACATTTTTTGAACCAAGTCCTAGATCCACAGCTACAGATAGCTGCCATACACCAAATGCCAAATGCCACACACCCAAGAGCCAAATGATGACAATATTATCATTTACCAAAACACCCTCAGAATAGGCTTGATCTTTTTCAGCATGAAAATGGTGGGAATATTTGCAAATTGTGGCTTACTCATTCATTGAAAGGCTGGCTGCTTTACCAGGAGATACTTGATTCTTAACTCTTAGAAAGGTTATAATTTCAAACTCTTTTATTGACTCCCAGTATGACTTGTAACAGTTTGTAGTGGAATTCTGAAACTTCTTAAAACCTGGTAAACAAATTCATACTCCATCAAGCAGCTGGGGCCAAGGCAGTTGGAGGCCTGCTTGAGGTCTGCATTGTCTGCAGTATTGAGGCTCTATCTCCTTTCCCTCATTTCTTCCTTTCCTGATGCAGAACGCTTATACTGTATGGGGCAGATCAATGCATCTTTCTGTGAGGTCCCTCTCTGAGCTGAAAGCTTCCCTGCTGCTAGTACCCTACAGGTACACCACAGTTTCAGCCTTATTTCTTCCAGGAAATAAATTATGATGAAAAGTTATGTTTCCCCACACTCCTTCACCTCCTCATCAGCCAAGCAGTCACAGGAAGACCTCTTCTGCAGCCCTGTCTTGTATCTGCATTGTCCAGCTCTGTTCTGCTGCCATGGTCCTTTCTTTATCCAGTCCACTACCAGCCAAAAAAGACCACAACCCATTTAACTGCAAACAGTAGCTACTCAGTTGCACAAATGAGCAAATCAGACACCCCACCTGATCTCAGCTCTAAAGATGAGAAAAACTCTAGTGACCCACTCAGTATTCCTACTCCCTTAGGTCTTCCTCTGACCAGCCATGCCCTGTCCCCTACTTGAGCACAAGGTCATTGATGTTCTTCATGCTTTTTTTTTTTTTTTTTTTTTCTTTTTCCATATTTAAACTCCTTCTATCAGATTCTTATGGTGACAAGTACTACTGCTGAAGATTTAATACTCCATGCTACAAACAGTACTGGGAGCTGGGTGTGATCCATGTCTTTTCAAGTCAGCTGAAAGACCCCTATACGCCTCAGTAGAAGTTTGATCAGTAAGTCAAATCCTATTTCAGTAAACCAATGTTATTATTATTTAAATCACATAATGCATGCTATTTATATTAATATAACTTTGGTTTATGCTTAAAATTAAACATGTGAATCTGGTCTATTGAATTATGAGTCTAGAATAGCCATGATATCTAAGACTTGTAAGTCTGTTATTTTTGATTTATAAAGCATTTGGTGTAGCAACAAAAGCAGCCAAAAAAAAAAATCTGAAACTGGTATACCTCAGAGGTCATGACTGAGAGAAGAAAAAGTGTTTTTGTCTAAATAACTTAATAAGCTTACATCAGATCAAATTTTATCTATGTCTTCTTTCAGCTAAAAGGAGAAATCTTGAATCATCCCAGGCACACTAATGGATAGTGCTAGTGAAATGGGAAAACACAGACCATACAATAGATTTAAATGGCAAGGTCTTAGAAACACATTTCTTTACTGTTTCTGAAAGAAGGTTTGGCTCCATTACCCTAGCATTTAAAAGAACTACATTTTCTTCTGCTTAACTCACATAACCCTTTAACATCAATAAAGATACAGGGGCTTAAAGGAAGAACTTGCTTCTAGCTTTTATCTGGAAATAATAAAGAAATAAATAATGAAGCCTCTATTCATTGTGTTCACTCTGTCTCAGCTAATGAGGAAATGAAAACTTTGATGCAGAACAGTAAGTTCTTTTTGAATGAGAGTAGCTTGCACTGTACTTGTTCATGGATGACCTGAGAAGATTTCCATGTGCTGATGTAGAAAATATCCAGAGCAAAGCTGTATGTTAGAGAGACTGTTTCCTCATATTTTGCAATTCATTTCAAGGATAATTAGCACTGTTTGATTTAAATACAATCAGTACTTTAGGTTTATATTTTCACTGTGATTTATATTTGTGATGATAAAGGTTCACTCCAACAAATTCCTTTTAAAAGTACTATTTTGCTCAATTAAAATAGTCTTTCCCTATTATTCATAAAACAACCAAAAGATTAATTAAAATGTAATTAATTGTATCTACTTTGATTATAAAAAATCCTCACATAATTCAGAGTTCTTCCCTGATGTTAAATACCCCAAATTTCTCACCCAAATGGAAGTAAACATGAATCATAAGATGAAGAAAAGAGAATTAATCTAAACTTGATGGACTTCATATCCTCCTACAAATTTTTTTTGCCTTCAACTCTGCCTAAATGGAGCACTTGATGAAGAACAGGTTGTGGCTTGTAGTCACAACTGGACCTATTACTAATAACCCTACTATTTCTATACAATTTCCTGCCTATTTGGTCTAACTCTCTGTTATTTTTTTCCTGAAACTTAACTCAGTAGACCTAGGACTGTCTTTTTATCCAGCATGTTAGTCTTAGTCCTTATTTTAATTTTGTAAAATTATATTATTTTGTAAAATTATGTAAATTCAACTTGCTATCTGAATTTCAATTAATACAAAATAGAAGAATTATCTCACCTTATGCTGGCAAAAGAACCATAAAGACAGACTATGCACAAGTGAACAAACAAAACGTGTCTCTGGGAAATCATTTTACTCAAGTAAATTGTCAAAAGTGAAGTGGGAACTTCAATAGGACTTAGATTACTAACTACTCTTTATGCTATTGACCATCTACTTCAATGAAACTAATTTCTGCACCATTAAACAAAATATCTTCAAGAGGCAAAATATTCAAAGCAGAACAGCTAAGGAAATTTAAAACTTGCTGACAATAAGCATTAACATTTCCTTCTGAATTTTCATCATTACAGGTCACGTGCCAAGGCCTTTTTACCATTTTTCTATCCTGACTTTGAGGTGGTCCAATTTATAAAGTATGTAGATTATTTTCCACCTTCCAAATAAGTATTCATGAAATCATCATTCAGTAGGGATGGGATGTGTACACTCCTGGGGACAAAGAAATAATTCCAAATAAGGTGGCTGATTACCCTTCTATGTTCTATACATAACTAAATTGACCATAGCTAATTTCGTTTTCACATGGTTGGCAAGAGGGTAAGTGTTTTGAACCAATATGTTAAATGTTCCACTTCATAAATTGGAAGTATGCCTGGTGCCGCTGATTGTGCCAGCTGGCTGATCTTCAGTATAGGGCATGTGTTCATTCTTTGTCTCATGGCACTGAATTAGCCAACTGTCTGTTGTTCCCTTTCGAGGCAAAACTAATAAGAAGTGTGATTAAAGGGACTACTTTATTTCACTGATCTTCACCTCAACAGCAGATAGAAATCCCACACCAAAGGAAAAATTTCTGCCCTCAGATATCAGTCAATTAAAAACTGAATTATGAAGAAATATTTGAAGTTTTGGTGACCCAGTGCATTTGTCTTTCATTTCTGTAAGTGAGAATTTGAATCTCTATGTATGTCACAAATGAAAATGAGTACCTTAATTTGAATCCTCAACTATTTATTTAATAATACCATTAACTAAGGGTGGCTCTGTTCTGAAATCAGTAAGCCAGCTGAGAGGTGGCTGCATCAATGGAGTTATATATAGACACTTACAGGACTTGAGATACAAATCAGGCCTATTTAATTCCTGGCCTTTCCTAAGCACTGAGTTGACTCCAGTTCAGGGAGAAGAATTGGAAGCTTACAAAAATGATATTGGATAATGTGTTGGTTGAGAATTCTATCTCTGGAGCAGCTTTTCTCCCTTTGAGAAGGGAGACGTGTGGTGTCATTTGTGTCATGTGTGTCATTTCTGTACAATCAGGACAGTTTGTATTTGAGATACAAAAATGTTTTAGAAACCACTTTGTCCTTTCAAAAATCATGATTTTTTGCCCTTGCTGCAAAGAAAGCCAACAGCATCCTGGGCTGCTAGCAGGTCGAGAGAGGTGTTCCTTCCTCTCTACTCAGCCCTGGAGAGACACATCTGCAGTGCTGGATCCAGTTCTGGGCTCCCCAGTATGAGAGAGACATGGACATATCGGAGTGAGGCCAGTGAAGGGCCAAGAAAATGCTTAGAGGCTTGGATCATCTAACATACAAGGAGAGGCTGAGAGCTGGAACTGTTCAACTTGCAGAAGAGAAGGCTCAGGAGATCTCATCCATGTGTATAAATACTTGATAGTGTGGAAACGAGAAGAAGGAACCAGACTCTTCTTGGTGGTGCCTGGTGACAGGACAAGAGGCAATTGGCACTAACTGAAATACAGGAAATTCCACTTTTACATAAAGAAAAAAAACTTTTTTTTTTTTTTTGGTGTGAGGGTGTCCAAATACTGGAATAGGTTTCTCAGAGTGGTTGTGGGGTCTCCATCCTTGGGGATACTCAAAACCCGACTGGACACAACCCTGAGCAACCTGCTGTAGTTGACCTTGCTTGAGCTGAGTTCTTGAACTGAACAATCTCCAGGGGTCTCTTCCAGTCTCAACCATTCTGTGCTTCTGTGGTTCTGTGATATTGAACAGGCTTTCAGTAAGGAGAAAGGGAAAGTTATCAATTTTAATTGGCATTTGAACTATTTTTTTGTTACTTTTGTGGTTTTCTGTCTCAGAAAATGATAGTAGCTGAAATCTGAGCTGCACAGGGCAAAGTTTGTGTCCCTAAAATAGAAGATGGCAATGTCTCATTTTTGGGTAGATTTTATTTGGCCTCCTATGGACCATCTTCACAGCAGACTTGCTGTGTACCAGGGATTCTGTAGAATTTTAGCGAAACAGAAATATAATTTGTTGTTTAGCTTTACAAGTATTTGAGATCTACATTTTAGACTCTCAATAGGTGTTCTGTAAAGAATTGAATTTACTAGGAAAATATAATACAGGTTGCAATGAGTTTTTTAATATTTTATTGACCAAAATTAAATAGATGCCTTAAAGACTAGTATTCTTTATACCACTTAGTTTAGAGCTTTCCATGGATTCAATATACAAAGCATGGTGTGAGAAGATTGGCCTATGAGAGGTAGGCTAATTGAGTGCCCCAGAGGATTGTTTTGTATCTTAATAAAAGCCACTTCTAATTGTGTTTTCTCTGTATCAAAGTTTTCATACTGGCTGAAAAAAGTGTATATGCCTGTACAGAAATGGCAAAGGATAAGAATGAGGTGAGAAGACAGTGAATGCTCAAATAGGCATGAATAATAGTTGTCGAGAGACTAAATGGCATCATCGGATATATGCATGTATGAGGCACCAACTGTTAAACAGCATGCTCTGATTAGGTGCTGCCATCCTAAGCTCTTGCACAAATAGATGCTAGGGAGAGTAGAATCACTTGGCAGTCCTGCCCTTGCCGTTAGCCAGCAATGACAGAACTAGTGCTCCAGCTACTTGTGCAGGCTGTTTCTTAAAGGCCTGAAGCTAGGGTTAGAAGTAGGATAGTTGGCAGGGTTACTTCTGTAATTATTCTGATCCACAAATGAGACTCTCCAGTCATCACTGCAAGAGTGACACAGCTTTTGGTTCTGGATTGGCTCTGGTGAAGCATGCCTATGCTAGGGTGCAAGAATCCTTCTTCGTAGCTGTTGCTGTTGCCCACCATTAATGTCATTAATGTAAAACCAACAATGCAAAAATCTGTCAGCTTTGCTATATTGAGGACTAGCAGAAGAAGGACACAATTTGTGAAGGTGTAGTGTCTATGTGTCATGACCTGAAGCAGCTGCAGTGTGCCAGGATGCCTTCTGAGATATGTACTGGCAAAATGAATGAGTCCTTGGCTTGGAGATGGTCCTGGATTACAGCAAAAATTAGGGACTCATAAGATTTTCCTGTTTGTTGTTGCTTGCAGGTCATCCATGAGTCAGCTCTGGGGCCAAAGTGCTGTCATCTAGGAAATTAGGATGTGAAGGGTCCTGGAACTGTGCATGGAGCCACGTTATGGTGACTCCCTCCTACAAAAATTTCACTGTGTTCTTTTGAACATTGCAATGTAGGAAATTCTGATAACATTTAAGCAGTTTTAGTAGGTAATTTCAGAGCTCATGTTTTATATTGTTTAAAGATGAGAAGAGCTATACAAGAGCAATATATTACTAGTCATTTGTCCCCCTATTTTCAAGAGTAATTAGACTGTAGTTAGATATTTTGGGAATCTGATGATGAAATATCCCTTATTTTATGAAAAAAATGATTTCATGCTTTTGAACTACAACAGCTCAGAGTGAAAAAGGAATATTAAGAATGTACTTCTGAAGTTTAAAATTCAAGATATTCCTGGGAAACTGCTCCACATGTTTCTTTCCTATGTTAATGGAAGAAGGACGATTGCTAGCAGCCAGCTTATACATAAGCTGATGATATATATCAGTGTTGATGACAACACATCACACCATCATAAGATTTCACTGACTAGATGATTAGCATGTTGCTTATTTTGCTTGCCACAGGTTTATTGGAGAGAGACAGAAGAAGAGAGATTCACTCTGAAAAATCAGTACCCCAGTTTTGAGGAGGAACATTAAACAATTTAAACCAGCACTGCCTTCTAGCAATTTAGTTGCTTCCCTGCTGCAATATCGCCCAGTACTTTCTAAATATTGTATGAGGTACTTAAAGGTGAGGACACAGCTGTTGTGAATATCCATATCCATGAATCATTATTAATGACATTGCTTACTGACAGAGTTCTCTGGGTGACTATTGCGCCTGCCTCAAATGGGACTGACAATCCCTTTAAAAATGCATCAGTTCTTTTCACTCTTTACATTGTGTAGGCTTATCAAACATTATTAACCCTGTTATTTCTTGGATAGACTGTAATAAATGCTGTAGCACTTTTTCTCTCTCCTGGGGCTGCTGCAAAATCTCCTTTTGCAAAGAGTGACTGAAACATATCTTTTAAATGAGAAGGCTAGGAAAGTAAGAAAGATAGCTTGTCCTGAGCTTCAAAGTAATCACCTTTATAGCACCCTTTACAGTTGGTAATGCTCTATAATACCTTTACATTTACTTCCTGATGTCCTCAGAAGCCACATAGTGCTGTCACAGACTAGATTTCTCAAGGAAAGATGTCATAAGATTGACACTAAGAACATAATATGTCTCACCAAACTTGTGGAAGCTAACTGAATCTGGATATTTTCCAGGAAAGAGTTCCTGGGTGGATTACATTGAAGCTACCCAAGAAAAATTAAAAAAAAAAAAAGAAAAAAAAATTTCCTCCTTGTTACTGAAATTTAATTTCTTTGGAGATTTTCAGGAAATAAATATTTTGGGGTTTACTGTCTGCTGTCTAGACTAATGTTATGGCTGGGGGGGGGGGGGGGGGAAGTAAAAAGCTATTCCATGGCTGTCATAGGTCAGAATACATTCATATAGCTCACTGCCCTTTGTTGTTTGCTTTAGGTTATTGCATGTTTATATATGTTTCCTTTTCTTTTTCTCATTTCTTTTTTTTATTCAAAGAATTAAGCTGACATTTTATTGAACCAAATTAAGCTCTTGTTGTTGTTTCTATTTCAAGTTCCAATTTATATTTGAAAGATTACTCTCCTTAAATTTTTATGATACCCAAAAAGGGTTTTACCATGAAAATGATTTTCTGTAATACTGGGGAGTACAGAGAATTGATTTGATGCCAGAGAAATCACTGCAGGCAAAGCAAAAGATATTTGGGTTGATACTGAGGAAACTCCAGTTATTGATATTTCATCTTCCACCATTTTCAGTTTCCCTTAAACTCCTACCTTGTAATTAACATTTAACATGTTTAGAATCTGGTTCAGACTGTTAAACAGCTTAATGCTTAGGTATGCACCACTTTTATATTTCAAACTCTGCTGTTTTTCAAATGTGATCTTTTATATTGGCTTAAGTAGCTTTGTATCTTCAGATTTAACAGAGAATTGAACTCCTTTCCCAGAGCTAGTAATTTCTCTTCTAGACGAAAATAAAAGCTCTTTGTGCAATTAGCTAATTGTTCGCATCATTACAAAATGTTGTCCCAAGGGTTATTTACTGAGCGAGAAGAGTATCTCTCAGTCTCACGCAGATGCTCTGTCATAGACATTTTAAGCTACATTAACCCAGTGGAACATACTTTTTCTTGTCAGGAAGGATTTGAAAGAGTAAGTATTGATAACCGTAATGTCAAAATCTCATAGGGAGATAAGGCATGATCTAATTAATAACTGGGACCTAGAATCACATACAAACAAAAAAAAGGATGAATGATTTGTAGAAACAGAGGACTCTTTATATCACTTATTAAATATACTAAGTAGCTATACAACGTGAAATACTGAACTGAAAAGGCAGATACATACTGAAATCCAGATAGTGGAATAAGAGGTTGATAGAAAGTACTTTGACACTGACAGAGAAAGCACAAGGATCTGAGTTATGGATATGAGTACCATGAGTACTCCTTGCCCCTCATAACAGCCAGAAAAAAATCCCACACACAAAAAAACCCCCAACCAAACCAAAACCCCCTCAAACCCTTGTTTTTTAATCTGTTTCCAAATAATTGCTCTCATAATTGAGCTGGGTTCTCAAAAATATTGTTTCCTTCTACCGAGAAATTTCCCTGTCTTCTTTTCTAAAAGTACTAGAGAATTCTCTTTAAAAAACCAAAAAACTTAGTTTTAATTAATATTTTCAAACAAAGTCTTCACAAGTCTTCATTCTGGTGGAATATTATAGAAGTACAGTGGTAGGAGACAGGGCAGCATAATCCAAATTTCAAATTTTTTGAAGACTGCTATTTTTAAAATTAACTTATTTAGAACTTTGTAGAAGACCAGCTTCTAACATATAACATAACATAGCATAAGATAATGTAATGAACTAAGTGCAGATGCTTTGCATTTAAAGACAGCTATCAAAAATAGCTAGATTTGACTGGACAAGGAAATCACAATTTTGTGTTTTATTTATAGAATTTTTTTAGATTTATAGTTTCATTTATGCAACTTCATGCAGTATCATATATATTTTGATATTTTGAAAAACTAAGTAGTACTTCCTGTCGTTAAAATACCTATAAGATTATTTAAAAGAAAAATGTGTTGCAGTACATATTGTTCTGACCTCTTTGAAGACCTTTTTTCTTTTGTCTATTGACAAACTATGTTTCTAATTTTTCTACTTGAGCAATATTTTTCTCAGAAAGTTGTATTTGCTTAGCATCAAATAGAATTCAAAATTTTGCTAATGCTGTGATGTACAGAGAGTTTTAACCAAAAACTTAAACATTCCTACTATCAGTAGTTTTTCTCCTACAGAATATGAACAAAATGTTCATCCTTTTATTAAAGATATTTTTGATGCATTGAATGCTTCAGTTATGAGAAAGTTTCTGCTATCTTTAAGCTTTTTCATTTGAAATGGGATCTAAAGTCCATTGAGTCTGCTGACATTATACTTATATGCTGGATATGTGCATGCAGGCTAAATTGGAGACTTACCATATTCGGACAGATTCCTATGCTGGATGACCCAAAACACATCTGAAGATTCCACAAGATCTTTGTATGGTCATGCACAGTCAAAGAAAAGGTGGTTATGTTTTCAGATGTTCTACAGACTTTTTAGAAAGGGAGATAGATCCTAACTTAACAAAAATTTGGGGAGCCAAGGAGTTTCCACAGACATACAAGCAGCTTTTCATTATGGATCTTGTGTTTCAGATGTTTTGGCATGCTACAGGCATAAAGCAAGTTCGCTTGCTATGATTCCAGAAATGGTAAATAGGGTTTATGTTCCCGAGGCCCATAAGAACTTTAAAACTGTTCTTTATTGAATTAAATGAGTATATTTACAAATGTTGCCTGTGCATGTGTTTTTTTTTTTTCTCTTGTTATATGCTTGTCGCTCTCCCCTTGTCCCCAAACATGCACACAAGCTGGCACCCACAAAAATTATAAAAATGCCCATTTTTTTACAAGTGTATTATACAATCTCACTGTTGTGACTGAGACTGTGTTATGATCAAACAGGTTCTGGTTAATACAAAGAGGTCCTAATTAATTCTATTGGTTTGGAAATATAATAGAAATTAAAGAGGTTGGAAAATTTTTTCAGTTTTTGATTTTTAATCCTTTGCAGGTAAAAGGTTATAAATCAAAGTCAGAGTGCAAGGTTTCTTGAGAGCTGTAAAGTAAAATTATAACCTGCTCTGTGTACAGTTTTCCCAAATAGCTAATACATGTGTGATTGCTTAATGGTTGGAAGAAATTCAGATTTAATGCTTTAACCTTTTACCTGTAACAATTTAAAACACTTAATGAATTCCTATGGAAGAGAGTACCATCACTTTAGAAATGGTATCTTTGGGATATTTCTATTCATTTGACTCTGTACTGGCATTTGTTTCCACAGTTGTATTATCTGCATGAAATTTAAGAAAATTGCTCTCTGTATTAGAGTGTCCATCTGGAAAAGGATGCAGCAGTACCTACCTTGGGCAGACAACAAGGAGGGACTATAGGGAGAAGCGAGTGTGGCTACTGCTGATGGTGTAGGACTGGAAAAGCCATTTCCTAGTCTTCCACTGGGACTTTTGCTTGCCACATTTTCAAAGTGTCAACAATTCTTCTTCCTGCCTGTCTCAAATTGTAACTTTTTAAAGTGGATTTTACAGAAAAGACTACATTATAGCAAAGAAACTATGCAATTAATTGTGTTTTCCTGTGTCTGCTCAGATGTTTTTCTATAACTGCGAATGTCAGTTAGTGCAGGGCACCAGCTGTTCCACAAATCTGGAAACCCTCATGCCCATGACCCCGAGCTGTCCAACTGGCAGCTCTTTCCGGAGCAGCGGTTTCTGAAAGCACCAGGTCCCTATTCCCAAGGCAGCGTATGCACAGGGCCAAGCTCAGACCAGCAGACCTTGGGAGGCCAGGCACTGCATAAGCTGGCAGAAAAACTGGCATCAGCTCATCTGAGCTTTTCCTGTTTGTCAAGAGAGACGGCAGCGACAAAACAACCAAATTCTTCTGATTCAGCGTTTCCTGGTGAAAACCTGCTTTGTTCAAAAGTTCCTGACTAACTTACTTTCAGCTTTCCTAATGTACTTCAGTTTTAGCCCAGTAATTTAGCCTGATGTCTCTATTTTTTTTTGTGGACTGCCAAATTAAATCAGGTTGGAACATGTTAGTATGTTTTTATTAGGGACTGGAAACAATTTAATAAACTGCTTACAGCCATTTTTTCCTGGTCGTATTTCAATCCAGGTAAACTATCCACTTCTTTTCTTCCCACTTGTATACTGTTTTCTTGAATGGTTAGTGGTTTTTTTTTTTCCTTAGTAAACATAATCTCCTAAGACTGCTAAGTCTTGACAGTAATTTTTCTCCCTCTTTTCTGTATTACATTATGAAAACTAAAATTATAAATGACAAATCTTTTGTGGAAAAGGGGGAAAAAAGTGAATAGTATTTACACAGGTCCCCACATCCCTGTCAGAAGTGATTATTAATGTCACCATCTATAAGGACTGTCAATATTCCCCCCCTTAGTAAACTGTTTACATGTTTTTGATGACTTTTTTACCACTTAGCCTGGATTACTGGTTGATTAATCTACTACTCTTTCCATGAGGGGGCATGTTAAAACTTGTGCATCCATCTCGCACGCAATGTGTTAATAATAATGCCTGAATAACATGAACTTGTATTTTTTTTCACATTTGTTTTTTATCATGACTCAGTTTTCTTCTTCTTTTGCCTGATTCAGGATTGTGGGTTCTGTTTTTAAGAGAGAAAACTATTTTTTTTCAGACATTATTATGATTCTGTGTATACGTAGAAAATATTTTCCATTCCTAAACTGTGTGTTATTCAGACTTTTGTAGTTTGTGGGCCCTGTTATATTTGACAGTGGAGCATATGACAATTATTTATTGAACTTAAAGTGTCTCATAACAGGCTTGGTTTTTTAGTTTCAGAAATATCTAGAAGAGTCCCTTGAAAAGGCTCTGAGAAATCTGTGGGCCACTGAACTGCTATGTTAGAAGCAATGCAGACAGATTAACCCACCAAAGAATTCTTATTATTCCCTGGAGTCCTGTAAAAGAAAAACCGTCTTTTGGGTTCCCATTCTGCCTCTAGGTAAAAGAAAGAAATCAATTAAAATAAAACATTTTTAGGAAGGTGAGGCAGAATCGAGAGGTGGAAAGATATGAATAGTGGGAATATTAAGTTTCTGATGGTATGGATGAGGAGAAAGATGACTTGATAATGAAGGGGTAGGTAGAAGAAGCAAGAGTTGTCAACTGATTTGATTTTAACATTTCTTAAAAGTGCTCAAATAATTTAATTATATGAAAATCTGTGGTGTTATTTTATAAGATGTTCATGCAGACAAAAGGAAGCCCTAAAGGTCCAAAAATAAAAGCGAACCACTATTTTTACTTTTAATACGTCATAATTCTAAGGCCATCTCCTTCATAATAGGTGGCAAAAGCTGGACAGGGTTAGTGGACTAAATGGCTTTGGAAGTCCTCAGACTGACGAGACAGATGTAGAGAATTGCTTCTGTAGTTTGTTCTGGACCCACAAAATCCTGTGTATCTTGGTGCAACGGCCTTATGTGATGCTTAACTCTTTTTCAGCTGAAGAAGGTCTATTGCCCTTCAGCAATCTTGGAGCATCACTTGATCAAGCATATTTTCACTTCTTATCCAGAGCAGTGTGAGCCAAAAGGACATGAGAAGCAGCACAGGAGAGCAGCAGGCAGACTGAAAAGCAGACAGACTGTGCAAAGACTGCCCAGTCATCCCTGGAAAATAAAAGGTGAGGCAATGATAAAAATTTGAAGAGATAAAATGTGGTTTGGTGACTAGAACTTACAAAAGCAAAATCAAAGTATGGCAGAGCCTTACCAAAATAATCATGAAAAGAAGGACAACTGAAAGAAACAATGAACAGAACAAAACCCATGAAGCTGAACTACCTTCAAAACAGAGAAAATGAAAGAAAAATAAGGGACATAGGTGATACAGTGATACAGTAAAAAATGAGTACTAGAGAAACAAAAGAGAAGCACACTGTCCTGGTTTCAGCTGATTTTCTTCCTAGCAGCTGGCACAGTGCTGTGTTTTGGATTTAGGACCAGAACAAAGTTGATTGATAACACACTGATGTTTTAGCTGTTGCTAGGTAGTGCTTACACTAGTCAAGGACTTTTCAGCTCCCCATGCTCTACCGACTGAGAAGGCTGGAGGTGCAGGAGAAGCTGGGAGGGGGCACAGCCAGGACAGCTGACCCCAACTGGCCCCAGGGACATTCCATACCATGTGACGTCATGCTCAGTACATAAACTGGGGAAATTTTATTATTATTATTATTATTTTCCCTTCCTTTTCTGTCCTATTAAACTGCCTTTATCTCAACCCACAAATTTTACTTTTTCTTTTTTCCCTCCCCGATTCTCTCCCCCATCCCACTGGGGGGCGGGGGGAGTGAGCGAATGGCTGTGTGGTGTTTAGCTGCCTGCCAGGTTAAACCACAACAAACACCTAACAGAAATAACATATAAGTACTTGTAAAAATGTAGAAGGCACACAGGATAGGATAAGCTGACACACTTCCTCTGTACCTCTTTATCTTGATTTATTACATAACCTTTATAGAGAAAAGTTTTAAGATGTAAATTATACTTCTAAAATTGACATATACATATATCTATTGACAGTACTAAGTTACTTCAGCATCCAGCATCTACTCACATTTATACCTACTATGCAAATTTTGGAGAATATAATCAATGTATTTATTTTATAATTTGATTAGGTTTTGATATTTTTCTTCCCAAATAGAATTTGTAATTGATATTTTTCTTCCCAAATAAGAATTTGTAATAGAAATATTCAGCATCTGAAAGAAGAAATACAGGCAATGGGAACAGATGAAGACCAGGAAGATGTCAAATGTGGATGAAGTTGTCCTTGTCAAGATAATGATACACTACGTGTGACTCAGTAAATTAAAAATGCTGAACAATTGATAATCAGAACATGATGTACATCCTTAATAACATTAATAATAATAACAAGAATAACAACAACAACATCTATTTTCCAATGGGTGGGTACTTACACGAATGTATGTGAGTATATATAAATATTCACACACCTCACTCTCACCCATAAACACACTTTTCAATTAAGACACAGAATTTTTAAGTATTAGAGAGCCTTTGTGTCCCACATGAAATATTTCTTTCACCTAATCAAGTCTTTTCTTTTTTCTAAGGAGGCTTTTCTCATTGCAAAGAGAGGAGCAGTTCATTAGGTATGTAAAAAGCTAGTTGCCCCTCCTAAATGTGTTCTGCTGTATTTTGTTCGCTTGGTTCATATTAGAAAGGCATCCATATTGATCTATTATAGAAAAAGGATCAGTATTTCACAGAAAATGAAGAATTCCTTAAAATTCAACTTCTAACTAAGTCAGTTAATTTAAAATGTTCCAACATCATTTTAAGTGGCAGAATATTTTCAGTTATCCTGGCACAAAAGGATATCTCTAAATCAACCTCATGGCAGAATTTGAACAAGTTATCTTTGTGAAAATGTGATATAAACCTCAAGCAAAAAGCCTTCAGAGACATCAGAGTATAGTTTTACAGAACATTTATTACAAAGCCAAATTCTTTGTTAGTTGACTATAAATATACATAAATATACAATAAGTCCACTCATTCAATATGAAACCAAGAATAAAATCTGGCCCATAACATTAATATTGTCTCACTGCAAATGAAATATTTAAACATAAAGCAACCATTGCACAAACATAAAGGCTGATCTGGACCTAAGCCTAAAAAGAAAAGCTTAATTCAATATACTGCTAAGAATTTCACGGTGATTAGCCTAAATGCTGAACCTTATTATCAGCTTAATCTCCTTGTCTTTAAGAAGGGGAATATTGCAAACACAATTTAAAAAGTTTTACGCTTTTACAGAGAAAGGTTTATTTTGAGCCATAAGAGTTTAAGTCTATATTTCTCATTCAGAGGCTTTTCCTTCGAATATGGAGTCACAAACTCATCACCTTATTATCACAATGAGAATGCATTTCCTAGTACCTATCTTTTGGGGTGCTCAGGTGTTTATTTGTATAGACCTGATTCTCATACTAGATACTCAGCACTTTTAGAGTTAAAGCAATAGTGGCTTTACTTGTTTTCAGCTTTTGAAAATTAATGCAAGATCCTTAAACATTCTGATTGTATAATTTCTCATGTTTAGTACGTGCTGTAGAGCAGGTTGTACAGATGCAGCCAGGATGAATGTTAGGTGTGCCCTCAGGCTGACTAGTTAATCTAGTTAAGAACCTGATGTATACAGCAGGAAAATACTTCTTTTTTATTGTGCTGCTCTTGGGTATATTATATTGGGAAGACTCTGGGTGATATGCTGAGACCGGTGTTTGATGAATCCTAAAAATTGGGCTGAAATGTTTTAGAAAAATGGTGCATTCAATATATTTTATCTCTTATTATAACTCACATGCTATCTGCAGGCATATTTCCACATTAAACTAACATTTAATGACCCTGGAAGCAGAAGTCCTGATTTTTTCATTAAATAACTATTTTAATATACCCGACACCTAATCTCTACATTCTTTTCTTCTCTCTTCCCCCTCAACTTTCTGCTGCAGTGGACCTTCAAAGTAGAAAGGCCCTTGTTCAGTAGCTTTGATAATTTGCCCAATATCCCATGCTCAGTGCAAATGAGTGCATTGCATTTTTATAAAATAATTTATTACCTTCAGTGCATTGCATTTTCACAAAATAATTTATTACCTTATGGATAGAGGCAGCTCTACTCCCATTAATTTAAATACTGTCCATAGATTCCGTCTTTTGATTTTAAGAAGATTAAGTTTAGTTTCTATCTGTTTTGGCATACAGTGGATAATTTAATACTGTCTTCCAGTTAACGTGTCTGAATGGTGTTCAACAGATTAAGAAACAATGAGCTGAATTCCTGAGTACTGTTCATGTTGAAACCAGCTTTCTGCCCCTGGTTTCAATTAAATCATTGCCAGTAAGGTTAGGTGGCATGGTCCTATGTGGGTTTTATCTGAATGAGCTTCAGAGATGTTCAGCTAAATGTATTTCTGATAATTAAAATAAAATCCATCAGCATAGTTCCATGGTAGACTGTTAAAATTGTTACAGAATCACTAATGTCTGAAACCCTCCTTTCCCCTTCCAGCCCCTAGTACTTCATACCAAGGCTGTGCAAAGTAGCACACTCTTAGGAAATAGAGAAAAAAAAAAAAGGAAAAAAAAAACTTGTTAAATGTGAGAGTTCTGTGTGGTTAAATATTAGTTTGGGGGATTTCATGTCAATGACATTTTATACTTCCAGACTGGCATAACATGACAACAGCCTAAATACCTTGACAGTTTTCAAAGGATAAATGCTGCCATCTTTCAAAAATTATTTTAGATCACTTACGTTATATATGAATATATGGATATAGGAACATCAGTGTTCTCTCTATACTACAAGATGAGAACTATAGAAAAAATACTCAGCAGTCATATCTTTTTAGAATTAAAAAAATCAAGAATTTATTTGGTATTGTCAGATGCAGTAATTTGAATATTTTACTCCATGCAGAGTTATAGTTAAATGTAAAGTACTTTAACTTTATTCTTCACATTAATATTAAGGATAAAGAATCCTCAATGTTATTTTTGTTAACATATACAAGTGATCTAGTAGTGTGCCCTGTTTTTTAAAAAAATCTAAAGTATACTAATTTGCAAAAGGTTTTCCTAGTCCTAGTTATTTTTAAAAAGTTTCTTATAGCTGGGATACAAGACATACATCATAAATAAATAAATAAACCCCAAACAAAAACAATAACAACAAAACACCTAAACAAATCCAACCCCCAAAACTCAAAACAGCTCTTGCAATACAGATTTAACTCTTAGAGCCACTGGCAGTCCAAATAGTCCACACCTATATCAAAAGGATTTCACATCATTCTGAAAAAAATCTTTGGGAGCAGTTGAGGTATATCTTGCAGAGATGATAAAGGGCCTTCTGAAAAATTACCACTTGAAACACAAATTCATGGCAACAAGAAGTTCAAGCTCTACTAATTAAAAAGATCTGCAAATAAAATTAAAATTATTAAAAAATGGATGGGTGCTCTTATAGAATCATAGAATCATAGAATAGTTTGCGTTGGAAGGGATCTTTAAAGGCCATCTAGTCCAACCCCCCCTGCAATGAGCAGGGACATCTTCAACTAAATCAGGTTGCTCAGAGCCCCATCCAACCTGACCTTCAATGTTTCCAGGGATGGGGCATCCACCACCTCTCTGGGCAACTTGTTCCAGTGTTCCACCACCCTCAGTGTAAAAAATTTCTTCCTTATATCTAGCCTGAATCTACCCTCTTTTAGTTTAAAGCCATTCCCCCTTGTCCTGTCACAACAGGCCTTGCTAAAAAGTTTGTCCCCATCTTTTTTATAAGCCCCCTTGAAGTACTGAGAGGCTGCAATAAGGTGTCCCCGGAGCCTTCTCTTCTCTAGGCTGAACAACCCCAACTCCCTCAGCCTTTCTTCACAGGAGAGGTGTTCCATCCCTCTGATCATTTTTGTTCTTAGAAGTTCTTTGAGACATTAAGATTCAATTTGATTCAGTAATCTGAAATTTAAGCAGTTTGATCAAATACGTCATTTGAAATTTTTTGGCTGAGAGATGGCAAAAGTTTCCTGTCGAGTTTCAGTGATTCACCACTTTTACGGGGCAAAATAACTGTAATGATCATCTAGACTGAGTTTTTAATGGGACACCAAAACCAGCACATCTTTCAAATACAGTAATTCACAGTTGAACTGGAACATGGTTTCATAAAGACATGCAATCTTGATTTAAATTTTTACTACATATGAGTTATCTTTCGCTTAGGCATTTTTCAGGATCTCTTCATTTATCACTGTATTTATCCCTGTCAAAACAAACATAATCAGTGAAACATAGTGATCACAATCAAATGAAAACTTCATAGCACTGAACAATAGTAATTTTCTTGAAAAGACTAAAAGTCTACATGTCGTCATGTCAAAACTTTATTTGATCCATGACTAAAGAAATATTACTGAGTGAATTTAAGTAAGAAATTTTTCCAAATTAAATGCTTCAGCAATAAATTACATAATTTTTTCTTGATATTGTATTTCTTCCTGGGATAACATTTCAGTCTTTAATAGTGAAGGTTAGACTAGATCAAACTTAATGATAACTTCTTGTCACAGTAACTAGGCTAGTCAAGTAGCTATGGTTTCTTGTCTGTGCACCAAAGACTGTTACAAAGCATTATCTAATGAATACTTCCGCTGATGTCAGTGGAATTTGGATAGGAGTTACATTCTTAATGCTAATACTGGTATTGGAAATTCAGGTCTTTTGTTCAGAAGACTATATATATCTCACATGATAATTTTAAGAAAGGCCTTTAGGAATCATAGTTTTATGGCTTTTATCTGTCAGTCTTATGTATTATTTACTCTCTGGCAGTAAGCCATGTATTACTGATAAATGGCTTAGTGCATGTGAAATTTTCATGAGTAAAGATACTTGGACATGCTTTAATTTTTCCATATAGACAGTGTTTGTAACTGAACTCCATCTTTTTCACCATGCTCATTATCACACTTTTGACGAAGCCGGCTGTGAAAACCTTGGTATTTAACATATAATATATTTTCTACCAAAATATATACATGAAATATAATTGTCATAAATCATATGTCAAATACTTCTATATGCCAGAATTAAGGTAACCCATGCAGCTTTACTTTTGATATCTTATTGTACACATTATTACAGTATTTTATAGGTTTTGATACTAATCTTGCTGCTTTCAGAGCTAGGAGGGAATATAGCTCAGCAAATTTTTTTGTCTTTTTACCTCAATGTAGCAAAATTGTGTGGAGGATTGTAAAACTATTAATATATTCAAGCTCTTTTTGTGGTATTTGCCACCACTTTTGTTGGCCTTAAACACTGGTATTGTGGAACACATGCATAAAATAATATCCCCATTTTACTTTAAGAGAAGCAGACACAGCTATAAGAAGGACAAATTTTCCAAAATCTCAGTTGCTTTTGAAAAAAATGTGAATCTTGTTTTTCAAAATATTTATTCTTTTATATGCATATTTTTATGCTGAAATGCAAAAAAAATCTTTGCCCAAACAATGTGCCCTATTCCTTTTTGTATGTAAACTTTCTTATGCTCATTTTCAGCTAAGAAGACAAATAGAATCCAGAGGGTCTAGTGAAGTCCCAATTAAACAGAAGAGGAGGCATTTTGGCTATAATCAGACTACACCAACAAGACATTTAGCTGTTACAAATATTTTTCACTCAGTTGTCCAAGCAAAACTTTTATAATGCCCCACTCAAGTACATTTACTTAGAAGAGGTTTATTAGATAAGCTAATATAAAGTGAAAAGCATATGGATAATGTATAACTCCTCTTTGCCTAAAGTTTTGGGTAAAAACTTGATCGATTGATGAAGTCTGATAGAAACATTTTTATGACTAAGATCGTTCCGAACTTTAAAAAAAGGTTTTATAGGATATTTATAGTATAATTTTTATATAGCATCCATGTATTATATATTAAAACCAATCTCTTGGGGAACTGGTTCTCGCACAAAATAGAAGTGGATAGAAATGCTTCAAGGAAATGTAGATTTTTTTTTCCCTCATTTGTTATTTCTGAGTTTTGATTATCTTATATAATATACCTGCTTTTTAAAAATGTGAATATGTTGCACAATCCTCAAAATTTCTCAATTCTATTTTATTTATTTATATATTTTGTACTTTTATGTATTAAACATAGTTCTGTAATCCTGGATGTACTTTGAATATATTCACTGATTTAAAAAAGGTGTACTCTATTTCTGCTCAGATGTCTTCGGGTATTATAATATTTTGACATGTGAAAAAATGTTTTGTTTTATACATTGGTAGCTAATTCTTGTCACAAATGATATACCAAAAGTGAACACAGCACAAAATTGTGCTAAAACAACTTTTCCCAGTTCAGTTTGTGTGATATAACATCACATTTCTTGTGGCTTTTGAAACATATAAAACATGTATAATTTTCAGTGGGGGGAG
>NW_008794458.1:1664972-1667065 GCF_000699145.1 Aptenodytes forsteri | reverse complement strand
AATATTAAATATATTCAAAGTATAAGCTACAATTTAATTTCAGTTCTTCATGTAAATATTTTTAGTGAGGGCTTTTTATAAAAAAGGTCAGCAGTCCCTAATTTTAATTCACTCAAAAAAATACAATTCTTTAATAAAAATTATTATATTATAAAAACAAAAATTGGGACAACCTAAATACCTTCTTTGGTATTCATATGAACGCCACTATGCTATGTATCACATGCTGCAGGAAAGAAAGGCACAATGAGTGCTAAGCATGGACCTTAACTTCCCATGAACATTAATAATACATGAAGGAGAGTGCTTAGCCAGACATTCAAAGAGAATTGCAGTCATGGCCTTGTGCTGCTCTTACAGACTAATGTATCAGAATGACAGCTGCTACCTATTCCCTGCAGCATAGTCTTTATTCATGTTGTAACCATGCAACAAGGGTAGGATCCCTGCTTTCCCTGTCTACCCGAGGGAGAAAATTCATTCTTAGAGAACATTTTTTTAGTTCTGATTTTGATTTAAAAAACACAGGTTTTCATGTCAAGAAAAACATAATTAGGGAGAAGTTTCATTATAATAATCACTATTGTGCTTTATTTTATGAAGTGTTCGTGTATTCTTTTTGTATGGATGCAAAACAAAATATTAACTACAGTTGTGCATTATGAAAGATTTATGGAAAATAAAGTTATTTTTAAAAACCCTCAACTTTAAAAAAAATATAGGATAAAGCTGACTGTCTGGGTTTCCGGTAATCAATTTTATTATTAATAATGAAACAATTACCATGACTCTTGTTTTTGAGAATTAGCATGAACATGTGAATGTGCTTGTATGAATTCAGGGTGTTCCTGGATATATCCATTGGTATTTTAGGGAGACAGAACACTCATGGCAAACTGTTCCACTCTGATTGCCCAAGACATTGAAACACTGCAAACTTCTATTGAATTAATGGCATTGGTTCTTTCAGGTTTCAAATCCATGTCATAATGGAAAAAAAAAATCCTTTAAGTTTTCAAGAGATGTGCAGAAGGAGACATTACTCCTAGCTTCCACAAAGTTTTCTAATTGGAGCATTTTGCATAAAAACTAAGGCAGTAATATTTTAAAATATTCATTCACTACTGTTTCCAGTTGCCTTATTTTTGTGTTTGTTTTAAAAAAGCCACAGCAAATGGTAATGCATAGAATCAAGACACATAATAAAGTATAATGAACATGAATGGAATAACATGACTCAGTCTAGCACGACATGCTCAGTATCATTGTCGAAGAGTGAACTCCATTGTATGATAATACTCTAGTGATTTGACACTGGGCTTTAATACAGAAAGTATAAAAACTCTGTGTGAGTAATGAAAATGTTTAATGAATACACAAATGCTAGTGGATATTGTTTAAAGCATTGATGCTTTCTAAATAATATGACAATGTAATGTGCATTTTGCAATCACCAAATTGGTTTACAAATTACATACTTGTTGCCCCATTACACTTGAGAATCAGAGCTCTCATCTGGGGGAATAAAACATTTCTAACCCTTATTAATGTAGCAGTTAAAAATGTGTATTAGAAGCTCAGTAGTGTGCAAAGAGCCTGTAAGACATAAACTGTCTCAGACTATTTCATTCATAGACATTGATGGCATTGTCAGGGAATTTGATATTTCTCAGTATTTTAAAGGATGCAAAAAAAATTTGCTGGAAGAGACACTCATTCCACCTTATTTATGCCCATTATGAGAAGCGGACGGTTCATTCAGATAGAATGAAATCTGTACTGCCAGTCTTCATTGTCAAACAGATACTTGGATGCGTTCTTCAACTCTGTTGCTCATAATTTGATATTTCTCAGTATTTTAAAGGATGCAAAAAAAATTTGCTGGAAGAGACACTCATTCCACCTTATTTATGCCCATTATGAGAAGCGGACGGTTCATTCAGATAGAATGAAATCTGTACTGCCAGTCTTCATTGTCAAACAGATACTTGGATGCGTTCTTCAACTCTGTTGCTCATTGGTGTGGTTTAACCTTAGTCGGCAACTGAGCACCACGCAGCCGCTCTCTCACTGCTCCCCCCCCCCCCACATTC
>NW_008794458.1:1645316-1662945 GCF_000699145.1 Aptenodytes forsteri | reverse complement strand
CGACTGATGCCCAGCCAGTCCCTGAGCAGCGGCCCCCCCGGCCAGCTTTCCCCAGTTTATGTACTGAGCATGACGTCACACAGTATGGAACGTCTCTTTGGCCAGTTTGGCTGTGCCCCCTCCCAGCTTCTTGTGCACCTCCAGCCTTCTCAGTCGGTAGAGCATGGGAAACTAAAAAGCATTACTTAGCAACAACTAAGACATCGGTGTGTTATCAACTTTGTTCTAGTCCTAAATCCAAAACACAGCACTGTACCAGCTACTAGGAAGGAAATTAACTCTATCCCTGCTGAAACCAGGACACTCATGCCCTAGAAGAGGTCCCAGTAGATGTTCACAAAGTTACTGCTTCATGCTCTTCAAAATCTGTCATTAGAACACGCTTTTGCCATCACATCTACAGGGAGAAGTTGCTACCTGTGGAAAGCCTTTCTGTTCCATGGGTACTTTCTATCATACAGGCCTGGGGTGTTCAGGTTCATGAGTGTAAGCCCCTAAGCCCCATTTTCACATAATTTGTCTGAACCTGCCCATTGCTCTGCATTTTTCTTCAAGGAAGGGATTTTCTTGGAGTACTTTGCAGATGCCTTCAGTATTTATGGAAACAAACATGAAAGAAGACAAAGAGCAAGGATCCATGTCACAGACAGAAAGTTTAGGAAAATAAAGACTGCATCTGAAGAGAACAGCAGCAGGGGGTATGAAAAGGTGGACTGATGACTAGACTAGTGCTCCAGTTCTCAAGTACTCTTGAAAAAAAGTAAGGAGATTCTGAATTGTCTGTTTGGAGTCTCTATTGTAACTGCTGAACTCCAGACAAAGCAATCTACAAGAAGAAATAATTGTGGTAAAACTGTACAGCAATGTATATCTTCAACCATAAGTCACAATAATGCGGATATGAGAGAGAGATATGGAAGAGATTATTGGAGACAAAGTAAATATTCCCACAGAATTTAGGGGTGTTTCCTTGGGGTTTTGTGTTATGGAAGGCATAAAGCCATTATCATACTCACCTGTGAATTCTGTCAGAGGAAAATGCTTAAAACAGAAGTTCATTTCAATGGGATTTAGATAGGGACTGTAATTTCATATTTTACATTCTGCAAGGATTGTCTACTCTACTTTTCTCAAGTCTTAAAAACATATTTTTACCATATGAATTAATTTTTTTTGGAGACTTGTGTTTTTTAGTATGTTAAATATCTAAAATTAGATAATGAAAAGACAGCAGTTGTTCCCAAGCTTAGCCTTGCTTGCCTCCTGTGTGTCTTTCAGGTAACTGCCTTCTCTTTCCCAGCAGCAGCAGCCGTGTTGTGTTCCATATGTTTCTTCATTGTGCAGACAAGTTGCACACTCTATATTCAGAATAATACTCTTTTGAAGGCTGAAGGCTTTGCCCATTTGCAGCAGCTGTGTCCCATCTCTGATTCCTCAGATGGCTGTTTGACTATTCCCTGCCTATCACTTTTTCATGTACTGCTACTTCATGCCAGGCTAATTTGCTGATTATATTCTTCTTTCTTTCCTTTTGCTTTTATATACACTTGTTTTTGCATGTTGGTTTTTTTCCTTTTTTTTTTAGTGTCTCTTTTCCACATGACACACTTCATTCCATTGTTTTTGCTCTCTGTCTTCAGCTGTACCATTCCAGATGAACCCTTCAGACGATGACATCAGGAAAAACGTTCTGATTTAATACTCTCTCATATTACAGATCACACTGATTAGCCTTCAGAACCTTAAGTCACCAGTTACTTAGTCCTACACCATGCCAGTGTTTTTAACAACTAAGTGCTCCTGAAAAGCTTCTCTCAGTTTCTGGAGAATTAATACCTGGGTAACAATCCTTTCTGTATCGTTTGAAATAAAGTTGTAGTTGTGCATATCTGATTTGGCAACCAGTTATAAATCAAAGTGTCAAGACATTTTGGCTTCAGCCTTAAGTCACCAGTTACTTAGTCCTACACCATGCCAGTGTTTTTAACAACTAAGTGCTCCTGAAAAGCTTCTCTCAGTTTCTGGAGAATTAATACCTGGGTAACAATCCTTTCTGTATCGTTTGAAATAAAGTTGTAGTTGTGCATATCTGATTTGGCAACCAGTTATAAATCAAAGTGTCAAGACATTTTGGCTTCAGGAGCTGAAAACAAAATGAAGTGAATTCTGCTTCTAGAATAATTTAGAATTCTTAGTAGCCCCAAAATATGAAAGAACATATTCTTATGGTACTAATGGTACTAACTAGTGCATTTGCCCCTGTGGTAAGCATTTTTGGTCCATTTTAAGCCTTTAAGATGGGTTTGCCCTTGTGATATTTATTAATAGCACTGTTTAACAAAAAAAAAACCAAACAAACAACTAATTTTCTTTTAATGCAAGAAGGGTAAATGGTAAGTAGAAAGGTGTGAAGTTCTCTATTTTCAGTTTTTGAAACAAAGGTGGTGTATGTTTGAAATTTATTAGCGTGGCAGTCAGTGTACTGAAGGCAGTAGAGGAGCCTTCAGGGAACGGAAGTGAAGTTATTACTACAGCCAGATATTGAAGAAAAGCAGAAAGGATGTATAAAGAATAGAACGGAGAAAAGTGGGATGTAAAAGCTAGTTTTACATAGCAGATATGTTTTATGATGCAAATGTGTTGCTTTGAAATTAAAGTGCAACTTCAGTAAGTGATCTATTCATCACCAGAAGAGTTTCTTTGGCCAACATATATTAATTATGCGGTTGTTGCAAGACAGGCTGGAGGATGCATGCTTTACAATGAGAAATGAGATGGCATTAAGGAGGCTTTAAAACCAAGTATTTTAGCTAAAATAACTATGTATGGACAACTAACCACTTGTGCAGAATTTTAACAAGGAATTTTAAAAGTAGAATTTCAAAAGAAGAGATTCTGAAATGGTAGATTGTTAATTTATTTTGCAGGATTTGTAAATTGATTTATTTTGTTAACCCACCTCCTGTGGAACGCATTCGCTAAACAATTAATTTTGACTTTGAGAAACAAAAGCATAACATTAATGGCTTATAAATGAGAAGCCTCACCATGGCAACCTAGAAAAGAACCAGTTCTTCAGAACTGTCAGAGCTCCCACAGCTGCTGCTGTTGCTCAAGAGAAACCTGCTGTCTCAACTTACTGTGCTTTTGGACTTATTTCTGAAGGTCAGACCACAGTTTTGAGGGTCACAATCAAGGTTCTTTCCTCTTAAGAAGAAGGGAATTAATTGCTACCCCTGGGGAGGCTAAAAAAAAAAAAAAAAATCCAAAATTTCTTGCTCTTATTGGGGTTGAAGTTTTAATATGAAAAATAATTAGAGTATAGAATTCAATACCTTGGGAGATGGCAAAGATCTGGCAGTATTTCAACAAGTACTTGGAGAAATTAAAACTTTTGGTCATACCTTGCTTCTTTGCAACAGAAACAATTTACCAGCTATGGTCTAGCAGAGAGGTAGCATTGATAAGTCTAAAGACAAGAAAAAAGGAATATGGGTTCATTAAGAAACTGTACAGGTATGTGATGCATTACCATGCACGCTGGATGGCAGATGAAGCTTGTAGAACTCAAACTGAACAAGTTGTTGAATAACAAGAAAAACAGAACAGATTTTTTTTTGTTTGTATGTTTTTTTATGGATGTTGATACTGGTCATCGAGCTTTAGAAGAAAATGGACTACAGAGATGTCACCATAAATCTCTGCTCAAAAAAGAACCTAAAATTGTCACTGTGAAACAAAAATAATTGCATTTCCCCAAATGAAGTACTACATTATGTTTTTTTCTACAAGTACTGCACAGAGAGTGTTCATACACAGAAGATCAAGGTTCCCAATCAGGTAACTGCATATCTTAGTCATATCAATCGAGTGGAAGCCAGCTTGAAAAAAAGGTCATATTTGGGAAAAAAAAACAAAATATTTACATTGTTTAGATGGTTTATCACTGATGAATGTAGAGATCCCAGGTCAATAAATAAATCTGTAAAGAAAAACACGAAGAGTAAATGGAAAATTATTTTTCTCATTTTATTTATAAGTAGCTGAAATACCTACCTGTGTAAAAAAAAAAGCTTTGTTCAATGTCAGAAATGAAACCTGTGGCATTTCCAGAGATGGAATATTGATTTTATGTGTCACACCAGAGCTTTAAAAAAAAGACCTGTAAAGTTCTGTAAATACGGGATCTCTGCAATACCCAAAGGACTTCAGGTTTTAGTATTTTAAAAGACAATTAGGCTTAGAAACAGCAAAAAGAACCCCATTGTTAACAAGGTCAGTTGCAAAAATCAGCTGATTTACACATTTCTTTAGGAATGTCCAAGAGTGTACGCTGTAAAAGAAGTGCAAGTTACAACACTTTTCTTCATGTCACCCAAAATTCCCTCCCCCCATCTTCTTTTTATTTTGCTTTACATCTTGCAATAGCAACCAGGAACGGAAATGAACTTCCAAATTTACCTGACTTTGTAGTCGTGCTAGATTCAAGTGACTCCAGTGATTTGATGTGGCACAAAAAAAAAAAAAATCCAAAATTTCTTGCTCTTATTGGGGTTGAAGTTTTAATATGAAAAATAATTAGAGTATAGAATTCAATACCTTGGGAGATGGCAAAGATCTGGCAGTATTTCAACAAGTACTTGGAGAAATTAAACTTTTGGTCATACCTTGCTTCTTTGCAACAGAAACAATTTACCAGCTATGGTCTAGCAGAGAGGTAGCATTGATAAGTCTAAAGACAAGAAAAAAGGAATATGGGTTCATTAAGAAACTGTACAGGTATGTGATGCATTACCATGCACGCTGGATGGCAGATGAAGCTTGTAGAACTCAAACTGAACAAGTTGTTGAATAACAAGAAAAACAGAACAGATTTTTTTTTGTTTGTATGTTTTTTTATGGATGTTGATACTGGTCATCGAGCTTTAGAAGAAAATGGACTACAGAGATGTCACCATAAATCTCTGCTCAAAAAAGAACCTAAAATTGTCACTGTGAAACAAAAATAATTGCATTTCCCCAAATGAAGTACTACATTATGTTTTTTTCTACAAGTACTGCACAGAGAGTGTTCATACACAGAAGATCAAGGTTCCCAATCAGGTAACTGCATATCTTAGTCATATCAATCGAGTGGAAGCCAGCTTGAAAAAAAGGTCATATTTGGGAAAAAAAAACAAAATATTTACATTGTTTAGATGGTTTATCACTGATGAATGTAGAGATCCCAGGTGATAATAAATAAATCTGTAAAGAAAAACACGAAGAGTAAATGGAAAATTATTTTTCTCATTTTATTTATAAGTAGCTGAAATACCTACCTGTGTAAAAAAAAAAGCTTTGTTCAATGTCAGAAATGAAACCTGTGGCATTTCCAGAGATGGAATCTTGATTTTATGTGTCACACCAGAGCTTTAAAAAAAAGACCTGTAAAGTTCTGTAAATACGGGATCTCTGCAATACCCAAAGGACTTCAGGTTTTAGTATTTTAAAAGACAATTAGGCTTAGAAACAGCAAAAAGAACCCCATTGTTAACAAGGTCAGTTGCAAAAATCAGCTGATTTACACATTTCTTTAGGAATGTCCAAGAGTGTACGCTGTAAAAGAAGTGCAAGTTACAACACTTTTCTTCATGTCACCCAAAATTCCCTCCCCCCATCTTCTTTTTATTTTGCTTTACATCTTGCAATAGCAACCAGGAATGGAAATGAACTTCCAAATTTACCTGACTTTGTAGTCGTGCTAGATTCAAGTGACTCCAGTGATTTGATGTGGCACATTGATTACAATCACATCAAAAGGAGAATGAGACTCAGAGGGAAAAATGTTTCTTTCACGGATGCTATGTAACTAAAATAGTGTATAAATCAGAAATAGGCATACAGAAGTTGGTTGCATTGCTATTAGATCTGTTTGACAAAGGCTGGAAATAGACTGGGATCATAACAAATAGTTTCAGTGAAATAACAATAGTAACTACATCCTTATTTCACGTTTTCTGAAATAGAATAAACTCTGAGGGTAGTACTGCTGCAATCCATGATTCTTTGGGAGTTTCAGAATAACTTGCCTAGCAGGAGCTCAGAAATCCCACTTTTTTACATATTTCCTTTTGCAATATTGTAGAGAAGAGATTAAAAAAAGTATTTATTGCTTGCAATGTTTGTAATAGGCATCTTGGAACATGCCAGTAGCTTGCCAAGCAAGTAAAACAACAAGAGTTTTGATATGGTAAGAAATTTTTCTTAGTTATTTAACACTGTCCAGTTGTATGATACCTTCAAGAATGGAGAGAAAAGGTGATACAGTGTGGCACATGTGAAATGCTGTGACATTTCTAGATTTTAGGAAACCACTATTCAAGGCTACTGAAAAAAATAAATATGTTTAAACTTCATTACAATAGTGCCAAAATAGTATCCAGGAGTCGCTGGAATCACCATAATGAAGGAAGTTATTATTTACTCTGGTACTTTCCAATTTCCAGTACTAAAATCTGTACTCATCACCAGGTAATATGCTAGTCTGTAAGGTTTATAACTGAAGAGGTGAAGACAAATCTTTGTGAATTTCAGAGACATCTTGAAATTTACTGGGTGCAAAATCTTTTTTGTTTACAGTTTTGAATTACAAGGTGTTGCAAATCAAGATTTATGAGCTATTCTCAAAAAGTGCATGAAGAAATGTATGACTGGAATATCTATGTGAACATGCTTGACTTCATCAAGATAGGTTACATTTTTATAATTATCAAATAGATCAACAAGTGCAGTTAATGCATATTTCATTGAAAATTGATTCTTTAACCACCGCTTTAAATCCTTAGTGAGTTGATAGCACAAGGAAAGCTGCCCTGTCTTCCATTGTATTTGTTTATGTCTTTTCCAATCTTTCAGTTTTATGCCCCTCTTGCTCTGTATATATACCCCCCCCTCCATCCCCTCTCCCAAAACTTCTAGGAATTATTTTAGTTTGGACTCATAGTATCCTTGCTTTATTCAATCAACTTCCAGCTTTGTATTCCAGGATGGGTATACTTTGTGACTTAGGGTAATGGCTATATAGCATTTCTCTCTTTACCTCTTAAAAATTATCTACCTTCAAGACTGGTCTTGTCACCACAGATACACTTGATATGAATGCTTAAGTAGTAAATCTCAATTATTGCAGTGCCACAAATATGAAAATGAAATATGGGTATTATGAGAAAAGATGGTATTATGATAAACCCAAGGATCTTGTTATATGACTGTATGGTCTTGTCTATTCACCAGAAAACATAGATAATTTATGTAGTTTCCAGATGTGAGATAGCTTGTAAATCAGTGCTATGAAGTCTGCAAATTTTGACACAGATTGTTGGGAAGATATAACATATTTCAGTCCTAATAGAACAATAACAGCATTTAATACTTACATATTGAGACAGTCTTCACTGTTTTCTTAATATCAATACTCATTCCAGCCGTGCTGCCCCCTTTCTCACTTTCTGTTTAGTTAGGGACCGCCATATGAACAAAAGAATGGGTGTGAAAACATGCATATGTGATCATGCGATGTCCCATGGCAGTATGTAACATATTAGCTGGTTTTAATTCAGCTTCATTCTCTGCATAAATTCATACCTGATGGTATATATCTTCAATTCCATTTTTAAAACACAGGACAGGATAATGGATCCATGAACAAATGCTTTACTAGTTCTTTTGTCACACCAAAAAAAGAGAAGCTTCTCAGTGTTCAACAACATTCATCAACATCAAAATTTGTGGTTCTTCGAAAGAGAATATATTTTCACATGTGGGCAAACTGCACAGAAGTGCAGTAATACAGGCTCCTAGTCGGGTGATGTGGTCACACATCTCAGAGTCCAGCCAAAGCAAGTTATTCCTGGTCACACTTTCCAACTTACCCATGTCTACTCTTGTCTACATAATGGATATATAATGGGTAGGCATGCTAGAGTTCACAGCACAGGCTTAGAATTAGAATTAGAAGATGATAACATCGTGTATCTTATGTCTGTATTCTGGAAAAAGAAAACCGTTCTAACTAGTAGACTATACCTATCCTTAGTCAGAGACGAGGGAGGGGGATCATGGTGGAAAACTAGTTTACATTAATTGCATCAAAATGCAGTACCTCTCTACTTGTTCTAAGAGAAAATATGTTGTTAATCATTAATGGCCCAGACTTGCTGCCTGAATAATCTCTATTGTGAAACATTGCAGCTGTGGATTTTACTCTTTTGTTTAGGAAAAGTAAAAGAAGAAATACAGAAGGGACAAGATACAAACATAGACAGACCTTTGGTCTGACCTGGTCTTACCATTTCTATGTTTTATGTTATGAAATATGATTTTTTAATTCACCAGATCTGGACTTGATGGATCTTGACAACATCATGCTGATTATTTCCTTTTAGTTTCCTTTTAACAGCTCTAACTGAGTTGAGTTTCTAGACAGGGTTGACAATATGTCTTGGAGACACTTCTCCAACCTTACCTGCTTTTCTTCATTGCCAAACATAAAGTACCTGCAGTCTTGTTTACACATTCTAGAATAAATAATATCACTAAAAAAAGGGTTATTAAGGGTGTATGGTGAATCAATGAGCTGTAAGTATTCTGCTCTCAGGGGCTCCAAGAGCTTCAGGCCCTTTGAGTTACTCCTTACATCATATAACCCTTGTATCACATAGTTCTGGGGTAAAGAGAGTCCCCAGTCCTTACTGAGTTATGAATGATATATGATACTTCGGCATGCAAATCATGGCACTTTCAGTGCATATGTTTCAGGACTTCCTCTGTGGTGGGGGACTTCGCACAGGAATGTGAACTCATTCCACCACAAGTCAGATGTCACTATTGTCACACAGCTGGATCCTCTCATGATCTCAACACATTGCTGCATAGCCTATTTGAAGTACCTTTAAATGGCAGAGATCACCTTCAGACAAACACCAAAGCACAAATACCCAGCATGGAATGGGATCTGTGCTGTTCTGCTGGCCCTGCTAGTTAGACAACTATCTTTATACCATTTCCACCTACGTCACCGGGACTGTGTTTCTCCTTCCCTTGTTCTTGCTTGGCTATAAATTTGCTTGGTGTCTCTAAAGCTTGCTCACAGGAAATGTGGACGGAGGTGGCTGGGGTCCCCTTCCTCTCCTCATATCCATCAGAGGGTGCAGTCACAGGGGCAGTTGCGGGGCTAGAGACTGCTGTCTGAATTTACTCTAGTGAGCCTCAGTTTTTAACAGCATCACGTAAGAGGAACAATCTTTTACTGGTACTTTGATAAGAGTTTTCTACTGGTGTCTTCTATGTGGGAAAGTGCTGCACTGTGGGGAAGCAGTTTGTACTGGCTTGCTGCATCATCGTGGTTTTCCAAGTTACAGTCTAGTCCCTCTCCCAGAAGATGATGGCTGAAAAAGGCTACAACACTCACTACCAGGTTTTTGGTTCGGGGAACAATGTAAAACTTCACTCCACTGCATTTTCTCTGCAGCCTTGTTCTAGTGCTCATCTTAGTCTTCCTCTTTTCCTTTTCCTTCTTCTTTTTCCCAGTCTGAGCATTTTTGTTCCTCTTATTAAACATAAAATATCTTTATTAGTAAAGTTGGTTCTAACAACAATTTTTTGTTAAAATCTGACCACGTCACTGTCAGCTCCTGAAAACACACAAAACACCCAGTCCCAACTGTGAAGTAGAAAACCTGTGTGACTGTGTATGTTTGTATAAGTTCACTGTGTGCATAGATAGATAGATATGCATATATATGTTTTTCATGGCTGTGAACTTACTGATTCGCAATGAAAACTGTACGTAGTGAGAAATGCTATTTTAAATATTTACATTTCACTAAGAAAGCTGACAAATAATTCTGCACCTTTAAATTTCTTATGCATGTTTTGGTCTAACCTTCTTGGGTTTCACACAGCTTATACAAAAAAGATTTCTTTTTCTCAAGTGTTTTAAATAACTTTATCAAAAAGCTAGCCTTAACTTTTAAGAATTTAAAAATCAGCAGTTTTGCTAAATTGCTTTAAGTTCTCTAGAGATCCTCCAGCTCTACCTTTTCCCCCTCTTTCTTCTTGCTGTCTTTGTTATCTGCCATTTAACTGAGTGATAGCTTGAATAAACACTGAACTCAGTCACAGGTTGAAATTGCACATGGAAAGGAAAAGGCATTAGTGAACTTCATTTTAAATGCCAGCCTTCAAATCATGGGTCGCACACGTTCCTTTAATATTTCAATGCCTTGCTATATCTAAATATCTATCAGTCTGCACTTTGCTGCCAATGACCTTCTGTCAAATAGTGATTTCTCAAGTAAGCCTTCCACAGAATCCTGTAAAAGCTCTTCCAGAGGTATGTATAATGTTCTCTAAAATGCAGACCAGTCACTTTCATGACAGAAGGAGTGGCTTTAGACAGAAAAAAATCAAGAAATTATTTAAAAGGATGAGGATTAATTCTGCGGTACATAGTCAAAATGGCCACAGTACTTGGACAAAGAGAATAGTGCTATTGAACTTTATTATGTCTGGACTGAACATTAGCTTTGACTGAACAAGGTAACCAAGGGCATAATATACCCCCCTCCACCTAACAAAGTAAGAAATATGTTTTATTTCTGGCTTATTAATTTGAGATTCCATTGAATTTTTCATAAGATAAATACCAGCACAACAAATTCTACCAAAGAGCACCTCGGAAGAGCTCTGACAGCACATGGATCCTTTTGTCTATTTAATATTTGGTCTCCTCAGACCTTGCAGACCTTTATATGTTTCTTAAGTACTCATAATAGTAAAGCACTTCCTGAACTCTTTGACTACACTAAAAATTGAAAAGACTGCTAAGGAACAATTACCTTGATTTAACATTTTGGTGTGAAATGAAGAGGCAGCTTTCAAAAAGTATAACCCTTAGGGTTTTCCTCTGTTTTTGTTATAATATGTTTCAAGGACTGTCTGAAGATACACATATAGAAGAAGAAATATTTCACCAAGGAAAACTCCTTTCTTTGAAGATTTTTTTTGTCTCAATTACATACAAATTATATTTATGGAATAAGGCATGCAAGCACTAGCAGTAAGAGCCCATGGAGCAGACTGCAATGAAAAAGAGTATATTTTCTCTGTTAGTTCTATTAGCTAAGATATTAGCAAGATCAGAAAAAAAGTAAAGGTTTTTATTTTTAAATTTTTGTAAAGAAATTTCAGAAATTTCCTCTAAAAGAAACTAATAGTTTCTTTGAACAAAATAAGTCAGATGTGCAAAAATATTGTTTTACTGAGACCTTTAAAGATGTAGTGTTTGTGTCTTAATTGTGGTATTTCTGAGCACTTTTCAACTTTTGTCATTCTTTAACTTCCCGTCAGAATGAAACTAAAATGTGAACCATCCCTCCCCCTGCCATTGGACTTTTTGCCATAGACAGGACCTATTTCTGTTTAAATAAAAAGGAAGCTTAGTTGCATGGGAAGGAAGGGAAAAATAGTGTGCTATGTCAGGTTCTCAATCTGGATAATTGGTAAACCAGGACTGAGTGCTGTGTGGTGCAGAACACTTGCGCCTTCACTTTAGTATAGCAAGTGTATCTACCCTTTGAAAATCATACTTTTAAAATTCAACATCGAATCTACTATTAATAAATAGTACTTATGTATGTAATGCAAATACTAAAAACATACTTTGGTATCCAGCACACTAAGGCTGGATGAACTTTTACGTCTATTTTTCATTAGTAATTCTGATCAATAAAACATCTTTTAGTTGTTTTTCTACATTTTTCCACATGGTTCTATGAATGCTTTGTTGTATAATTTGTTGCACATATATCAACACTTTTTTTCTAAACTTGCAAACTAGTTGATAGCTTCTATGAATTAGTGTTACTTCTCTCATGCCTACTGAGAGTTTTCCTGCAATATTAGCCTTCTTTTATGTATAGCTGATGGATTAAGGAGATGATATAACTATAAAAAATTTATTCCCTGTCACATGAATTTCATCATCCTGATGGCACATATAATTGCACAGAAAGTAAAATGATAAAACTGTGAAACATTGTTGTATGTTATGGTAGAAAATGTTGATATCTTGTTCTTGCTGTAATCAGCATAGGAAAGTCTACAAATTTACGGTTTCCCTCACTTTAATAGAGAAAATAAAAAGTGAAAATAAAGTCACATTTAAATGTGAAATTTTCTCAAGTGTCATTTTTTTCCTAGGGCACCACATAACTGCTTCTTAAACACATGATCTATTTCAAAAACAATTTGTCACTCACCAAGTGAGTTGCTGCATTTCAGTGAGTTAAAAAAAACAATACAGTCTCCCCACATGGGTGTTTAATCAATTTAACCAATCAGCACTCTTGCTCGACCAGCAGGTGTTTGGCAGGCAAGAGCACAAAACAAGTCCCATTAATGCAGGGCATAGTTTATCCTATTTGAGTGCAGAGGGGTTTTCATTTGCACGTGGAATTCTTACAACTTTATAGTCAAACAATCTAATTATTACTGGTACCGTTTTGTTTTCTTTACAGGTACAAATAATATTTGTGTTTTTGTTAAAACAATGTACCATATTTGGATCAAGTTACAAATGGTACAAAACCCTCAGAAGAGTTGTTTCTTGTTGGCTTAAAAATAGTTTTTCTCAGTGGGATTTTTCTGTTTTCACAATATTTGCAGTTTTCAAATACTCAGAACTATTTTTCTAATCAGAACCTAAATTTCTAGTACAAAAAGAAACTTCCTCCCCCAATGTTAACTATTTATCAAGAACAATTTTAAGAATTTTTTTTCTAATTATTTGTTTTTCTTTGTTGGGTGACTTTAGGATATAAACCAAATGAAGAAAGTGCAGCATTTTATTTTTAAACAGCAACTGTTCATTAATGGTAGATTAAGATGCAATGCTTCTCAAAGCTGAGATTGCACACACATACAGAATTTTCCATCCTTTTCTACGAATAGTGATTCAGCCCTATATATTTGCATTAGTCAGATAATTATCAACAGTGCATTCTGGTCTGCTATCATTTCCTGTGGCATATGTAGTTGTAATTTTGAACACTCAAGTCTACTTTTTCTTTTCATTCATACCTACTCTCTGCAATGAGTAAGAGAAAAAATTCACTGTCAAAATATATTTGCAGAGAATGTAGATTTGGTCTTATCTACACAGGAAGGTTTCTTCAATACCACATAAGATTTGGATATAATTAGATGTAAAAATATTGGCATACGAATGTCTGCTGTGCAGGCTGTATTTGAACGGAGGAGATTTGGGGAGTAGTGGTTGGTTCAAGATGCTTTTGGAAGTTTTATACAATACTAAATAACTGTAACTAAACTAACACATCTAGAAAATCTTTTCTATGTAAACAAATTTTCCTCCAAAAGAAATGATGAACACATACACAGAAAGGCTTAGGTACTGTAGAAATTTTTTCAGATGTCTTTTATTGCCCCAGTTCATTGTGGCAGTCCACAGTATACTGGCTCATTTCTTCTGTCTTTGTGTCTGTCTCACATGGGAGGACACCGTCGTTCTTTTATTTTATATGCTTTGTCCTTATGATCGTGTTGTCCAGTGATGATGGCTAGTTTTACAGAATTTTACAGCTAGTTTTAAGCTGCAAGTACTCACAGATCAAGTGGGGTAACAGCTCCTCCATATCCTTTAAAATCCCCTATTGACTTTTCAGGTTGTCCTTTGCAAACAGCTTAAGTTCTCCTTCAACTTCAGAAAAATCTAAAGCTTTCCTAAAGCTTGGAAAGTTAATTTATTTGAAATTTTACAGTAGGCTGAGGAAATCCTACTGCTATTTGTACAGCAGATTGTCTGCTATCTTTGCTGACTTCATAATATCTTGTCTACTTTTTCAGCATAACCCCCGGTAAATATCCTGAGCCTGAAAATCTTCATAAAACACTACCTCCTATTGCTTGTAACACCAAACGGTTTCTATTCTGGGTGCCTTCATTGTTATTATATCCAGTCACATCTGCTTCTAGGTGTTTTAGTCTTCCTCTACACCAGTAAAATAACTTCTGAAAACACCATTCCTCTTTTATCTGCAGCAATCTATGCCTGTCTGCTTCCCACATTTCCCATTTTTGTGGACATACCAAAGCCTCAAAGACAGACAGAGGATCTCCTCCTGTGTCAGATGCATTGACAGTAGAACAGAATAGGTTGACTTTCATGGTTGTGGCAGATAAAGACATGGGATCCAGGTTTTTTGCTGTCCAGTTCTTGCAATAAGCAATACAAATAGCACAGGAAACTTCAAACAGCTTATAAGATAGATATTTCAGTCCTGCAGGGACCACATTATCAGTCAGGGTACATTTGAGTATGATTTTGCAGTCTTTCCCCTCTGCTTCACTTAGAAAGAAAGGAATGGTCTGACCACGCTCTTGCTGCTACTGTTTTCCCTCCATTTGCCAGGACCTGGAAAGGTTTTGACCTAAAGACTTTCCAGCAACATGAGATCCAGTTAGAGACTGCTGTTCCTAAGAGTTCATTTTGGTTTTATACTGCCAAAGCAACATGATGTACCCTGTTTTCTTTGTAGTCAAGCTAAGACGTTTTGCAAGGGAAGAGGAATTAAACACATAATTTCTCCTTTTTCTTAACCTTAAACCTAAATTCATTGGAAATGTCATACTTTCAACATAGACAGATCATTTCAAATGGTCATTTTATTTCTGGAGCTATCCAATCTTTTGAGTTGCTGCTGACAGCCTTCAGGTCTCCCTCCTTTCCCCATGGTTTCTTCTCCCTTTTCTAATTGTTTAATTCTATACTTCTAGGCAATTTATTTGATGCTTAAGAAGTGTGAATATTTTGCTACTTGAACATCTGCTAATTAGTCAATCTATCTGGAAGCCAAGATAAATTAACTCTACACTAGAAATAGCCTGAATATAAAGTATAATATTATCAAATTTGTGCTGGTTAAAAGATTCTAAGTTTGTCCATCCGTTTCACAGGCACCTCAGGAATGTGGATCACAGTGGTCACTCTCAATAGCGTATGCACATATCTCGAGCTTTAAGTTTGGTACTTTTCTGAAGGAAAGGAATATATTTTATATGGAAACTTATAATTTTGGAGGCACTCAAGTGTGCAAGAAATCCATCTTTCTCCATTATTACTAGAGAAGAAATTTTTTCTTACTTTTTTTTTTCTTAATGCTAAAATAAATCTGAAATATCCCAATGCAGAGCAGACTTGCAACTAATTATTCCCTTTGAGAGTTGTAGGGAGAACATTCTTTGGTCAGGCTCAGTCCTGTTGTAACCTGGTGCAAATTATTTATTATTAATATATAGTTTTATTTACTGTAAGTAGATAATCTCCAGCAGAGATTTTTTCTCTTTGGTGTGATCTGGATATTAAAATAGTGTTATGATCATTGTGTCTGAACAGCAAAAATACAAAATACATATGCCTTTTGGTCCTTCTCTCTTTCTTCACAATTTGGAGAAATTATTTGTTTTGACTGTTGTGTATTTGAAAAAAAAAAAAAATTGAAGAAAATGAAATTAACAGTTATGCAATATATTTGATTTGAAAATAAAGTTCTGCTTCTTCTTGAGCTTAACTTGCTTTCTGAGTTGATCTTGTGCTTCATTGTAATGAAATTCTTGTTTAAGAAATGCATTGAGTATACCTAAAGGGCAGCTAGCAAATACTTAAACCATAGTAGCATGTCTTCTAAAACAAGCTCAATTTGGACCATATTAAAAATGAAATTTAAATTTTCCCTTGTATTCACTGCTAAGAGAAAGGAATACCAAGGATTTTCTTTTGGACATGTGACTATTTACTGATAACCAAACCCAGTATCAAAGTCCAATAGTGGTAAACTAGATTATCCTAATAATGGTAAGTTATTCAGGTTACTAGAGGACAGTTGAATACATATTCACTACAAGGTGAATGTTGCCACAGGCTACAGTTTAAATATTTCAATGTATCCTAGGATAACTGTCCATATTCCTCTTATACTGGCATGAACTGCAGTAATAGTGAACTACTTTTTCACTTTGTGACAGAATTAACAGTTTATAGTGTTAATTGTAATACTAATCTTTGAAATTAAAAATTACTCCTGAAAGGGACTTAAATTTTTATGCCTTCTAAATGTCAGCCTCCTAAATTCCATTCTTTTTGCTTCTATCCTGCTCCAATTTCCTTGCCTGCCTTCCTTATTTACTCTGATCAAGACAACTGCCTGATGGATAAATTAAATAGAGATGTAGTATGGTGTCCATTCTTTTGTTCACATTCTAAACCATATAGGCTATGTCTAACAACAATTTGGTTTAGGGCAGTAGTGTGCTTTTGAATCAAATCCCCTGATGGTCTCCACTTTGCACATGCTGCTTTGGTCTCAAAGTGGATTCAGTGCACACAAACTGGACTTCTTTTAGGGAAGCTCTTCCTCAGACACAATCCAACATTTGTTGGGGTCATTAGAATCTGAATGAGGGAATAGCCACACCAACACAATGTCCTCTGGCAGGTATTTAAACATTTATACTGTAATAGATGCCTCTTGAAACAACAAGAACTCCTGTGACACCTTGAAAGCTTGTTGTGCTGTGAAAAGAATGAGATATCATACACCTCACCAACAAGTCATCTATCTGGACTTCTGTAAGGCCTTTGACATGGGCCCCCACAACATTCTTCTCTCTAAATTGGAGAGATATGGATTTGATGGATGGACTGTCCAGTGGGTGAGGAATTGGTTGGATCGTCACATCCAGAGGGTAGTGGTCAACAGCTCAATGTCCAGATGGAGATCAGTGACAAGTGGTGTCCCACAGGGGTCCGTATTGGGACCGGTCCTGTTTAATATCTTCATCAATGACATAGACAGTGGGATCGGGTGCACCCTCAGCAAGTTTGCAGATGACACCAAGCTGAGTGGTGCGGTTGACCCGCCAGAGGGACGGGATGCCATATTTCTGTCTTAAATATATCAAGTTCCTTGACCAAGCTACTCTGCTAGATCTGCTGTTAGGACCCATAGTTTTATCCTTCTGGATGTGTCTGTACACTCTAATCAAGCCACGTTTCAGTTCTTATTTTTGATCCACTGAACAGATTGGAAACTCCTCTAGCAACCCACACTGATATATTTTCTTCTCTAAAATCATGTGATTACCAAAGGACTGGACTGTAAAATGGCTCTATCAATAGCTTTATATATTATAGAAAAAGTTCTTTAGGCAAATTGAATGCTACATTTTCTGTTGCCGTTAGATCTGACAGAATAATTTCCCTAATTTATGTTATCACCCCTTGTGGTATCAATGTTGTTGAATGTGGTGTTAGTTACAAATCAGTATCAATTAACCTGAGTGTAGATTTCAGTCCTTAAATTCAGTAAATCCTTC
Source organism: Aptenodytes forsteri (assembly GCF_000699145.1). Classification (NCBI taxonomy): domain Eukaryota; kingdom Metazoa; phylum Chordata; class Aves; order Sphenisciformes; family Spheniscidae; genus Aptenodytes; species Aptenodytes forsteri. Next base: position 1,645,509 of record NW_008794458.1, on the reverse strand, counting down.
ATTATGTCTGCTTTAATATTAGACCTAAAAAAATGTATCTGATACATACAAAATGCAAGTGTAAGACTGTCCTGGTTTCAGCTGGGATAGAGTTAATTTTCTTTCTAGTAGCTGGTACAGTGCTGTGTTTTGGATTTAGGATGGGAGTAATGTTGATAACACACTGATGTTTTAGTTACTGCTGAGCAGTGCT
>NW_008794458.1:1631547-1645295 GCF_000699145.1 Aptenodytes forsteri | reverse complement strand
AGAGGCTGGGAGGGGGCACAGCCAGGACAGCTGACCCCAGCTGGCCAAGGGGATATTCCATACCATATGATGTCATGCTCAGCATATAAACTAGGGGAAAAGCTGGCGGGGGGTCCGCTGCTTGGGAACTGGCTGGGCATTGGTCAGTGCATTGTGCATCACTTGTTTTGTATATTATTTTATCATTATTATTATTTTCCCTTTCTTTTCTGTCCTATTAAATTGTCTTTATCTCAACCCACAAGTTTTACCTTTTTTTTTCAATTCTCTCCCCCATCCCACTGGGCAGGGGGAGTGAGCGAACGGCTGTGTGGTGCTTAGTTGCCATCTGGGGTTAAACCACGACAGAGGCTTTAATAGTAATACAGACTGATATGGTTAGTTGAGTGATATATTCCCTGCATTATTCAATTTTAGTGCAGTTTAGAATCACATATATACTTGTATTTCTTAGATAAGGTAAATGGCTACCAAGATCCTTTGAGATACATAGAAACATAATTATGGTTGCAGAAGTCTAAACTTGCCCAGAAGCTCTTCTGCATCACATAGAATCAATATTGTAGAGGTAGGGTATTTAATTCAGTAAACTTGTAGATAGTGTTAAATTAAGACAGAAATCCAAATGTTCAAAAGTATATTTCCCATCATGCAATGTGAAAAAACCAGACCTTTCCCTTCCAGTTATTCTGATTGTCTATTTCCTAAATGGAAAGTTACATTTAAGAAGCTTACATTACTTCCCAAATACCTTTAAGCAATTCTTGTCTAATGTGCTTAGGACATTGCAATACAGTAATTCTGAAATACTGTTATATACATTGTCTATGAGCACTGCTAACAGGAATGGGGAAGGTTTGCCTGAGCAAACTTCAGGTCCCATTAAAGATTGGGTCCTTTATTTTTTTTCTTATTCATTACAGATATGTACCTGTGTCATAAGTTTGAGAAAAAAGACTTAATTTGTAGGTTGTAGAGAATGCAGGATATAGGAGAAGTTCAGTGGCTCCTGCATACCGACTGGTAAGGTTCAATACTCCTGCTTATTATGCACCTGTGTGAACAGCTTATTGTGCTGTCCTCTTGTAAGAGTGAGCATATATTTAAGGTTCAGTAATGGGTGTCAATATAGGAATTTCTTTTATGGCAGTGGTAGATTAGTCAACAATGCTGGTTAGTTTAGCTTATTTGCCTCTCTTTCCTTATTTTTATTTTTTTCCTTTCAGAAGCTTGGAAGCATGATGGCTAGGACCCATAAGGTCTTGCTACTGCAGACTGATAACTGATCAATGTTAAAGAGGTATGGGAACCATATTGGAGGAAAGACTTCCTTCAAGAAAGTAGGAACTCATTTCTGGTATGGCTAGGAAACAAGGTTTTTCAGTTTGCAACTACAAGAGATGGACAAGGCTGAGTGGAAATGAATAGTGCTAAGGGAAGTTTTCTATCTGATGGTACAGGATACAGGTGGAAGAATAAACTAAACTAAGTGAGCTGCCTTACATTGAAACAGATATTTTAATTTTGTCCAGTCAAGGCCTATCTTGACTATTTTTTAACCATTTTAGCTTTCCTTCTGGGGAGTAAGCACAAACATTTCTCAAAAAAATATGTTTAAATTTTCTGTCTGTGTACATATTCACCAGTAAGCAAACATTCAGAATTGTCTCATGCCTATGCTCCAGCGAGGATCTATCTATATAGGACATTTCCTAGATAACAGGATCTATCTTAGTTATTATTTTATTCAGAATGTGTGAATTAGGAGTTTCTCTGACTGTTTCCCCCAGTAAATTTAACACTAGTAGTGTGTCCGTTCCTGTAGGCTTGAATCTCTCCCAGCTGCAAATGTAACTGAGTCTAGGTCTCCCCTTTCCTTGTTAAATTTGGTAAGAATGACCTGCTGCTTCATCTTAAGAGGGCCATGTCCTTAGTCTTTATGAGGAATTCCAGACTGGATTGTGACCTGCCACTGGTCTGCATGGAATTGCATGGCTTGAAGACTCAGGGTGGGAGGGAGTTAAGATACAACCTCTCTTCATTAATTCTTCCTGACTTGGGGTATTATTACTGATCTGCTTTATGTACTAATGGTCATGAATTTTATCATTAGACACTTAACTCTTTCCATGTAAAGTATAGGGAGTTTTGGCACCTGACTCAGGGCTACTACAGGACCAAGAGATTTAAAAATTGCTTTCAGTGGTGATGAATGGGTTAACTTAAGCCTTTACTGAGTTGGTCCTAACTCGTAAGTCCACTGTCTGCCTTGTCTTCACCAAGATTTTATTTCATATTAACCTACTCAAGAGACAACCCTTTCTTTCAAATGGGCACAGAGCCCTTTTGAACACAAGAAAATAGACGTATGCAATCAAAAATCTTCAGAGTATGAGATAAGGTGTTGTCTAGGACTTGTCATTTTTTAACACAGAAATAAACTAGAAAGGAGAACTGGAAAGGACAGACCTATTAAGTGGCATTTAGGTTTAAGGTTCAATGACAGGATGTAATGTAAGTCATTTTGTGTACAAATGTTGCCATTGATTTTCTGTTTAACAGTATTGTCTTCATCCTCCAGCAATTACTGTGCCTGCTGCTAATATTTTTCCCTTTAATGCCACCTATAGATACAGCTTTTTTTTCAAAGTTCTGCCTTTCTGTGCTTATATGCCTGATTTTCATACAGAATTATTGTGATCTGTCACCTCACTTTAGATTAACTTTCTAAATTCTTCATATTTCAATAAATTAAAAGTCTAAAGTCATAAATCAAGAATGTCTCTGGACCACATCCTTGTATTTCAGGAAAATAGCTAACCTGCAGTACAGCGAAAGATAATCTTCAGTCTCTCAAAGAAAACGTTACACTTTATTCCAGTGTTTACATAGACAGTTATTAAAACAATCTACAAGATATGATTTTTATTTAGACTCCCTAATGAACTTTGCCAGGAAATCTCTCTGTTCCTCTTTCCCATACAAATGCAATCTGTTTGTTTTAAGATAAGTACTTTGAAGCATATAGAAAGTTTAATACACCTAAAAAGTATTTGAAATTAAAGTGGGTTTGCTGTGTTCAGTCATATGTACTTCATTATTTAAAAGCTTTTCTTACATACAGCTGTACAAATTTCACCTTGTAATGAGGAAATACGCATGCATTAGATACTGTGTGCTGAAGAACTTTTATGTATAAAACTCAGAGAAAGACTGATGACTGGAGGATTGATGAAGATACACTAGAGACTGAAATAACCATTCTTGTGAAAATTATAAGCTCAGGAAGCCTTACCATGAAAAAATATTCAAACTTTGCACTCCTTGCATTCCACAAATTTCAATCATAAAGTGGTGAATTCATCAAATTTATCTTCCTGCTTTAAAATAGAATTCAAAGACACAAATACAAGGGTGGCTTCTCTTTTTCCTTTTTTCTTTTTTCCTTTTTAATATATGCCATAGTTAAACACCAAACTGTTTTCTACAGGTTTTATATTTTGAAGGTCTATAAGGTTCAAGAGATCACAGTGTGCTCAGTGGTCTTCTGATGCTTCCTGGAAATATTCTAATTATGTACAGTTGTCTTCACGTCATGTAGACAGGACAGTAACCAATAACACTCTGTGTCCCCGTTGAGCTTTAAAATTGAAACCACACTTTCAGAATGCAGCCCTAAATTAGCTTTCACACCAGTCAAATTGCACCACACAGGCGACCTCAGGTCTGCTGCCTGAGCTACATCTAATAATGCATACATCATAAAATGCCTATAATTGCCCACAATCTGCTTTTCAGCTAACTCTTTCATATCTGAAAAATCAGCAACCTTCATAAAACTTACATGTTATTTATCTCAGAGTTTTTGTAGCATACTAAGCTCAATGAAAATATCATTATTCTGTTGAGATTAATGTATATAATTTAAAATTATTTTTTACCATTGGTGGTGTTCTGAGATGAAATTAAAATTGTACGTATGTACAATGTGACAGTTACAGTGGAGTTAGAGCTTAAAAGCAGTGATGAAGGAGTTTCCTAACAGTTTCTACAGATATATTCACATCTTCACTTCACTTGTTTTAAAACCACTGTGATTAAGGAGCCTTAAAACATTATTTCCTCTGTGAATATATTTCCATCCTTGAAATATTTTCTATTTTTTTTTTTTGTGTGCATAGGATTATGTTGAGTTATGGAGTCACAAACCCTTATGTTCCTATCCTCTCTCCTTCTCCCTCTCCCTCTCTCTCTCCGTCTGTCTCTCCTCCCCACCCCCCGCCTCTCTCTCCGTTCTGTAGGGGTGGTTTCTTTTCAACGACTTGTCTTCAGAGAAATTTGAAACAATGGTAATGAATGACAATGGAATATATTAGTCTGTCATCACAGGCTGCTGTGTCTCAAAGAGAAGGAGCCATCAGTACCTTGCAGAATATTTTCAAGTCTTGTGACCTTTTTGCCAGTGCCACATCATCATTGTCTCACCTTGCTTACTTCACCAGACCATCTGAAATCTGCTCTTCCCTGGAATTTCCCATGTGATTCATGTCTGCTATTTCTTTGAGACTTCCCTTTTAGCTGGTTTCCTCATCCATGTCCCCTCTGCCTGCAATGTAGATGTCCAAGCAATTGCCTTAGGAGTGTCCTGTTTTCTCATGTCCTCCTCTCAAGAGAAAAAGCCAGAGGAGCTCCTGTGGAGCCCAGCTATGCCTTTTGAGGCAGATCCAACCTGTCCCTATTCCTGGCTTCTTTGGTCTCCCTCAGTCTTGTGAAAGGAAGAAAAATATCCTGGTTTCAGGAAAGAAAAATATCCTGCTTAAGAAATTATTTAAAACAAAAATTGAAAAATATCCAAACACTTTTTTTTTTTTTTAAATTATTTCCTGCTTCTCTTTTAGTGATGAAGGATACATTTTTAAGTCTCTGAGTCAGAGGAGTGCTTTGTTCTTCACTGATTACTACCTTTGAGAATTTAATCTGTTGGGTGGATCTATGCCCAGTGTCATTAATAAAAACTCATTTAAGAGTATTTATCTCCAATGGAATAAAAATATTGATTTTTTTCACAGATATTAAGTATTTCTTAGTTTTCAATGTCAGCTTGAAAACAAAGTGGACAGAAGGGAGGTGCTATAATCTTGCTAGTGTATTTCATATTTGAAAAAGCTGCTCAAAGTTAATAGATCTTTTCCTGTAATTATTTCTTTAATATATTCTTGGAATTATTTGTGGAAGCACATATTCCTTTTATAACCCGTGACTAAAGTTTCCATGGATGGTCTTTTATTTTCTTTATTTGATGCTATATTACATACTCCTAACTCCATTGGTGAACTTGCATTCCCTGTATGTTGCATTTGTAATCCAGACAGGAGAAATATGAGTCACGCTGTCAGCAGGTAATGAGAGTCTTTCTTTCTATTGGCAGATTCCACAGCAGTACTGTGGAATGTTTTGTATTTTGTACCCTAACAATTCTTTACATGAGACATCTTTCCTTTCACAGTTCCCTTCTTTCCCATTCCTTGCTACCTAAGATGGCTATTGAAATCTTAAATTAATAAGAAAATAGAGCTACAACTCATCCACTCAGAAGCACAATAATGGCTGTAAATGACAAACCTTGTTTTGATGTATTATTTAAAAGTGTAGTGTTGCTGCCATGCAGCTATCCTCTTGAGAGCTTTAAACATACTCTCTGCAGAGAAGCTTCTGTGTGTGTTTTTAAATGCTGAAACAAAAGATCACCAGCATGACTTATAATCATTAGCTCTGCTCTTGCTAATTATAGCTAGTTGGAGAGAGGCAGTTAATTATTGCTTTGTCTATTTGTCAGAAAGCTTTCATGTTGTGTTTGTTAGCCTTTTTCCAGTCTTTGAGCCAGTGTTTTATCATAGTTCAGTTATATTGGTCTACTGCCATTTCACTAAAATTACAAACATGCAAATAATCTGTTCTGCTAGCAAAAAGAATTCAGGATCAAGAGTAGTAGATGGACTAAAAGACACAGAAGCAATCACCTCACTAGAATTAATGCATGAAATGAGAGCCTACAGAAGGAACACGTTATCTGCTGGCTGGTAGATTAATAATTAAAGGGTAAATCTAACTGATTTTATCATTGAAGCTGAACTTTTGTATCACGAGAAAGAGTTCAGCTGAACGTGCAGCTGAAATTGAGTGTGGTTTGAATGAAAGCACCACCAAGTGAGTCTTCAATCGACAGACTTCGCCAAGCCACGTTGAACTCCTGAGGAGACTGGGCTAAATCTAGATAAGGAGCATAAGGCTGGTTTCTGATAAGAACAGGAACGGTGGAGTTGCAAGACATGGGCTGTCCTCCAGAAATCTTTTTTATGGTCTTAGGCAGATCATTTAATCTTGGTTAAATCACAGAAGTCAATGAGGTGGAGACATATCCTTTAGAAGAGAAAGGGAAAAACTTCTATCTATCTGAAGACAAATGAATCATTCTCTTCAGTCTTTGTGTTGGATAATTGTCAATCAGATACTGAAGGTTTTTTGCCATCTAATAACCCTGTTCAACATGCACATTAATAAATTAGATTAGGAGGTAATTTAGATTATTGCATTTATCAGTACATTAGATTAAGACAAAAATGTCCTGGACTTGTATCCTCTAATTTATCTTACAGCAAGAAAGTAATTCAGTTCTTGAGTCCACTGATCTGAAGTTTCAGGAAATAATTACTGAAGGTTTTTTGCCATCTAATAACCCTGTTCAACATGCACATTAATAAATTAGATTAGGAGGTAATTTAGATTATTGCATTTATCAGTACATTAGATTAAGACAAAAATGTCCTGGACTTGTATCCTCTAATTTATCTTACAGCAAGAAAGTAATTCAGTTCTTGAGTCCACTGATCTGAAGTTTCAGGAAATAATTATGACATAGCTTCTATTACTTTGGTTGGTTACTTAAAAAACTGATGATATATTCAACTTCTGGTTCTCTGCATAGGACCAGGTTCTATTTTCTTTCCTGTTTCGCTAATACGGGAATTGATGGTTTCACCGCACAGAAACGTAGAACTCTGAGCTTTTCTGTGAATGTATTGTTGATTTCATAGTTCTGTATTTCAGATTGCTTTCACACACGGTCATACACTAGGTTTCACTCAGTAAAAATTATATTTAATTTTTGCAATTAAATTTTATAAAAAAACCCCACAGAATAGCAGATATCTAAAAAATGTTAAATCAGTACTGCTATATTACCAAAAAGTCTCTAATAGAATTTAACTCTTATTTTGCTGGTTAGATTTCACATATATCTGCCATTCGAGATAGCTAGAAATTTAATTATTACACAGACAGATTTCTTTTTTCAGGAATGACAATTTATTCTGAACATTTTAGACAAAATTTGGATATTCTCACATGTATTCCCTTTCATGGTATACATGCAATATACACACACTTTTTGGAGAAAGCAGCAATAAGCATTCTGCATTATCCAGATCACAAGGAATAGGAAGAATGGGACCATTGAGTACTTCTGCTAACTTATGCAAGAAACAAAAGAATGCTCCTATAAGTTTCTCTACACTTGAGAATTCACAGGCAAACTCTCAGAAAGATGGGATGATTCAGAGAAACAAGAGTTACGAATAAAATCCATTACAGTAGAGGCAGATATTCCCCAAGAATGCTGGAACAATGCCCAGGAAGTGAGAACCCACAGATCCCACTGACAAGATGCGTTCAACAGATGTTCTAGCAGTAACATTATTATTCTGAGGATGGTTTTTTGTTAATTACAATAGTATCAGAATTTTATTTGTTTTGTCCTGGTTTCAGCAGGGATAGAGTTAATTTCCTTCCTAGTAGCTGGTACAGTGCTGTGTTCTGGATTTAGGATGAGAACAAAGTTGATAACACACCGACGTTTTAGTTGTTGCTAGGTAGTGGGCCGGGGGGGCCGCTGCTCGGGGCCTGGCTGGGCATCGGTCGGTGGGTGGTGAGCAATTGCACTCTGCATCACTTGCTTTGTATATTATTATTATTACATTATTATTATTGTTTTTTTTTTTCAATTATTAAATTGTTTTTATCTCAACCCATGAGTTTTTCTCACTTCTACTTTTCCAATTCTCTCCCCCATCCCACCAGGGTGTGGGGGGAGTGAGTGAGCGTCTGTGTGGTGCTCAGTTGCTGACTGAGGTTAAACCACAACAGTTTTTAACTGGCATCATTAACTGGTATCTGAATTTTGCAGAATAATTATAGTTCAAAATGATTCTTTGGCTGTTTCTCAAGGTTACAGCTCTCCTGTTTTCTCTAAAATTCTTATAATTATGACTGACTCACTAGCCTCAACATTCCTCTGAAAATATACATTTTGGTTGGAAAGTTGCTTTTTTTCCATCTCAGTAATGATAGAAAAATCAGTACAGTGAAGCTTCTTCAGTTATCTTCCTAGAAATTCCAGTGTCTTACCAAGGGTAGGAAGCTTGACAAATACACAGTGATTGTACTGTGGACTGCATGGAGAAAGCAACTAGCTAATAACTAAAAATAAAGTGTATCAACAAGTCATTAAAAATTATATTTAAAAATCTGTAGTGCACTGGTACAACTAAATCATCTGAGATGCCCAGAGCTCATAGGTTTGGAAGTTACGACCACAGACATTATACCTGACTGCTATGTTCAGTTGAAGAATTTTGTTATCTTAGAAAACACATAGACTTTTTCTAAACATAAGGCTCCTAAAGGAGAGAAGAACAGTAAGAGTTACCACCATGATATGGAAAGATATTCAAATATCTAAATTGAATTAACACAGTTAAAATAATAAGACAAAGCATAACATTATATTAATAATCACCTGGACTCATGTTTTCTTATGAAACATACTGTTGTCTCTGTCTACTCTTCTTGGACCTGAACTTGCCTATGTGTTTACATGACATCTTTAATAATGAAATGGAGTATAACTGGATTGAGAATAGATTCTCCAGCAATGAAGACTACGTTATGTTACAGTCATCTTGCTATGAAGACAGAGAATCTCCTCGAAATTATGATGTTACTGTATTACCACAAACTGGAGGATATTACCCCCGCCATTTTTGCACCCTGTACCTTGCCCACTCACTTCTTAGACAAAGATATCACATCACTTTCCAGAAAATTGTGAGTATATCCATAACAAAAAAGGAACAATTCCTTTAGTCTTCCCAGAATTGTTTGTCTTCAGAGGCCTCCCCTACTAATGAAGTGCCTTATCTATCTGTTTTTATTACACAAGTCTTGAGAACTGATTGGGTGCCATTGCAGTTAATTTGTTTTTATTTATAGATTGATAGTATATAGTGTGATATACCAATTTTAGCTGTTTGTAATCTAAGAATATTTCTGTTCTAAAACTAAATTTCTTCACAAATTGATTTAATTGACCTTAACTCTGACAGTTTTACCTTTTTTCAGACCCCTAAAAATGCCTACAAAGTAGTTTTTAGTTTGTTTTGTCCAGGCATGAACCAGCTCCAAACTAGAAGCCATATTTGCGTTTGTTACATGGAACCCAGACTAACACACCTAGCAAAGGTTATTAGGTAAGGGTCAAAACTGCATTAGCAACAGTTATGTGATTTCTTATTTCTAGTTCACATGTGGCCAGCTCAGAGCTTCGTCACAGTCCGCTGCCCCTGCCTCCAAGTTTCATGTTGTTATATCTTTACTTACATGACCACTGATGAGCATTAAACAGTTGATGATCATTAAAGAGTTGTAACAAATTAGCAAAAGGAAGATTGACAAAAACCACCTTTAAAATGAAACTGCCACAACTGCAGGCATTGATTGTCTGGACGACAAGCCAAGTGCTGGAGGAACATAGCAACTGCCTGATGCTCCCTCCGCTCTCCTCTTTAGTGGTGTCTTCTGCTGGAACTAAGAGTAGTTATGCACAAAGTATGTTACACAGTAATGGACCCTGAGCAATGTGGTCTGAGATGAAGAAGGTAACCTAGGCCAGATTCGTTGGCTATGAATAATATAAAGGTACATCCAATATGAACTATACAAATCTGTATACTATTAATAACACGTATACTATTAAGTGTGGTAATATAATATTACATGTAATATGTATATTAATACATTTTATATATTACAGGCTCCAACCCAGAAAAAGATGGAATTAGCACTGCAAAACCACCTAACATAACATACTTTTCTCAGAACATCTCCATCAGAGTATATATACATATACACAATATATATGTGTGTATATATTATATATATATGCACATATATGTGATATATATGGTATACATACATATATACACATACACACACACAAAAAAGAAAGGGGGAAAAGAGAGGTATAGTGTAATGCATGCAGAGATTTTTTTCTGTTTCAGCCCCTCACCAGATGCGTGTTACAGACTTGACAGGAAGAAAGACAGTGTACTACCACTGTCTGGCAATCCCTGGATGGGCTGCAAGACTGACAGAGAACTCTCTCAGACAGTTTCTTCAACAGTGTTGAAGCTGAAGTACATACGGAGTTTATAAGCACTAACAATTCCTATGCAATGAGAAAAGAAGACAGTTCTTTTCCTTTGCTATATTTAGTTGGCATAAAATTAAACTGAATCCACCAGTTTGGAAATGAAGTCTATTTTAACACCCTCAAATATCACAGGGATGTTTATTCACAGGTTTGGGGGGTTTATCAGATTAGACTACTGTAATAGGATATGCTAATATTGTCTGGGAAGTGGGATGCTGTGAACTTAGTAATACTGTATCTTCAAATGGAGAGATAAAGTGAGTTTCTTGTGAAAACACTGTTGGATATTCCAATTCCTATAGTGAGAAAGAGGGTAAATTTAATTAGAGCCAAAAACTTCTGATTGATATCCAGTTGATACTCTATGAGAAATCACCACTGAAGTCACTATGTGATCCTTGAGTTATGTCCTTTTTTGGTTTTTGATTCCATAAATACTTTAACAAACAATTTTTTTTTTTTTCCCCAGTAGAAATGTATATAGAAAGAAGATATCTTAACGGAGTGTTTAGTTATAATCCCAAAATGTTAAACAAAAATCTAAATTTGCTCACTTAACATTTCAGTATAGACAATGTCTATGTTTTCTAACCAATGCTGGTTTTAAACTGTATATTTAAGATTTATATCAGTACATCAGCTGCATATTACACACCACTTGACATACAGTGTTGTTCAATAAGAGATAGATTGCTGCTCCACTTTTCCTGTACTGAGAGATAATGCCTTTTTCGTATAATTGTAGAATGACAACAGAAGTGGAAGCTCTCAGCCAGAGAGCTGTGCTAATGCTGCAAAAATCTACGAGACTGATTTGGAAAATGAATTTATTTTAATTGTGTTTATACTAATTTTGTGTTTGATTTCTGATGTGAATAAATGCTCTGTAAAGGTCTTCATGTAAATCAGTGATGCAGACTCATTTGGAATCCTGCTTGCAATATGGATTACCTTGCTTTGAAAAGGATACTGAAAAATTAGAAAAGTTTAGGGACAGGCAATAAGAAAGACAATCAGCATAAAAAAAATAAAATCAAAGCTTTTTATAAGAAAAAGAGTTTTTTAAAATTATTTGGATTACTTAATTTAGAAAGGACAAAGGCATAAAGATGACAAGCATATTTCTTACAGAAAGATGAGAAGAACAGAGTATTATAACTGTAAAAAATAACACAATTTATCAAGGATTTGTCATCAAAGTTCAACATAAGAAATTACCCTATGAAATGAAAAGTTAAGGAATTCAACAGTAAATACTTCTTCATAGAATATATATAATTGGATCAATTAGAGATAACATCTGGGAAAGATAAGCACTGATTGTTTTCAGAGGGATGATACTGTAATATTTTCTTAGGTGTAGTAGATAAAACCCTCATATGTCACAATACTTAAAAAGACACCTGTCCAACTGAAATAAAATAATAATTTCTAGATTGCTGAAGACATATTTTTTTGGACCAGAAGCTTCAACGTTCATATCTACTACACCTAAGAAAATATAAATAATTTAGAGAAATGGTTGCCGTTGCATTCAGAACCAGATTCTTAATCTCTATGAAGTTTCTTCACTTGCTTTTAACATACATTGCAACAAAGACCTTTATGATATCTATCTAATCACAGGATTTTTTTGATTAGTATTAAAATATATTCACAGGAATAAAAATTTGATTTTGGGTCAACCTATTGCAAAGAATATCCAGATTTTTTTTTTAATTTAAAATTTTGGCACATGTCCATTTCTTTCCTGCATTGCATAGCTATCTAGATTTTGCTAGGTTCTTACAGATTTCAACAGCCTTTTATCTTCAACAAAAGACCTGCCATCTGGGTTCTAAAAAAGCCAAGTTTGCTGATGCTTCTGAGGGAGAGGTTGTGGTGTAGAAATGGTGACTGCAAGTCAAGGGAAGGAGTAACTTGTAAGAGCATCAACACAAGCAAAAAGCCAGATAGTATAGATCTCTTTCTGACATCTCTCTTTTCACTCATCCACCTACTTCACCTCTTGTAGCAGGAACAACTCAGTCCCACTGTCCCTTCCTAGGGCAGCAACATTTCATTTTGCATACACTGATGGGAATGTCGGAGTTGTTTCTGACAGCTCTTGTACATGGAATAGTAATACTGAGCAGGTTATAGAAATTTTTAGTTTGTTGCAAATTGCAACCAGTGTCTTTTCTGGATATTAAAGTGTCTATTAAGGTGAAATAGCCAGTAAAAGAGACCCCAGATTTTGTTGATGAGCACAATATTTATGTGAAACATAAAGACATAAGAAAATTTCCATTTTGGTGCTATCTTACCATTTCAGCATTCACTAAGATTGAACTAGGATCGATCTGGTTCTTTGAATAGGTTGAAGAAAATTATGTGGTTTTTAATTTTTTTCCCCATGTTAGTCCTAAATTTAAAATTGAGTTACTTTTCTCTAGATTAAGCAATATATTGAAATTTCTCACTAGGAATTATTTTTTTGTCACAATCACAAAATTGTTTATTCATGGGAATAAAAAGCTCCCATGGAAACTTCTTATTCATATGAGGATATAATTTTCAGCACTGAAGCTCTCTGCTTGAAGAATGTTGAATAGTTTTAATCTTATAGAATGTTTTAAAGGGGAAAAATAAATCACAAGTTTCTTCTCACATTAAGTTTTTGCTGCTTTTCTTGTCCTTTAAGATGTAAACAGTCTCCAACACTGAGGAAAACTTTTAATTGATAGTTGGGGATTACTCATTTTAAATAAGATATTAACACTTGTCATATAATTAATTTACTCATTTTGCTTTGTGAGCAGTCCTCACAGTTTGCTGTCTGTAATGAGTTGAAGGTACGCCCATGAGAAAACTATATCCAGTTTTCTGAAGTGTTTGTGAAACGTGAGCAGTGCCATGCTGAGGGAAATTTCTTGTTTCTTTTGCAGCTCTCTGGCAGAATTCTGCAAGGAATTTCAAAGGTCAGATTTTGATGCTGCTGCACCAGAAAGGAACAGTCTTTTTTTTTTTCTTTCCTTCCCAGGTGAAACTGAATTAATATATTTGGAGCTTCTGTTAGAAGGAAAGAGTTTGGGGATATCCTGCTGACAGAAGAATTAATTCTTTTCATTTGAGAAGGTATTAGGAACTCAAGGAACTAAAATTCTACAGATATAGTAAGGTCAAAAGCATGGGACATGTCTGTACTTTGTACTTATTTATT
>NW_008794458.1:1616332-1631526 GCF_000699145.1 Aptenodytes forsteri | reverse complement strand
TGTTTTGTTTTATAGATGGATGCTTAACAGTAGCAGAGAAGATTGTTTCACCAACTTGTCCTTTATCAGTGAATAATTATTTAAAGGAGTCAAAACCATCTGTAATTAAAATCATATTCCTTTTTAAATTTCAAAATTCCCAATTACAGTGATGAAGATCAGTGTAATTGTATCCCAAACAATAGCCTTAATTGTATTTAACCACTGTTCTGGGGATCACTGCCTAGCACCATGATTTTCACAGAATTCTTCACACTGTATGCCACAAGTCACCTTTCCATTTAATAAATATTTACTGCATATATATGCCCATACCAAACACCCTGTCTTGATGTGCTAATTTTCTGGTAGCTTTATGTTAGTGTCTCTCTTTTTTCCTTCTGAGTGTAAGAAGGCTATAAACCAGACTATTTCGTGGATGGAATATGAAGAAAAGGTTCATGGTTTAATGATCTAATCCAATCGCCTTAAGTATGTTGTTTTCTGTCTTCACAAAATACATAACTAGGTGCTCTAATAGCAGTGGAATTATGACAGGAGTCTACAGTAACAGCATAAGGAAACTGTTTCCAACTGTGCTTGTTTGATACACTGTAATGTTGCTTAATTTCAAATTTTCTTCTGGACTTCTTTATGTAAGACCAAATGAAAGTTCTTAGCTAAAAGCTTGCTACACACACACACATGCATAAGTGTGATATGTGTTGCACAAGTATTTATCAAAACTTCTGCTAAGAACTTGCAGAACGGTCATACCATCATTGGCTTGATTTACTTTTGTGGTACAAGAGCTTATGGTGCTACAACCACTTCCAATGTTTTCCAGCTGGTGAAAAACTATAGAAACTAATGGGGGCATCTGGATATTTACAACAAGACCATCTATAATACAGCAGAAGTCCAATTCAATTTTGCAATGAAAGGTCAGGTTGAGTCATCAGTTTGCAGTCATGAGTCTGTTGCATATCAACTTGTTCAGGGAAGCACTTATGACACTTCCATGAGCTGTAATTTTATGGAATATTTGTTGAAATTTATTCTCTGGGTAAGTGGAAATCTATTTGTTCAGGAAACAAGAAGAAACTGTACCAAATAGACTCTACTGCTGTAAATTTTCTATATTTTAAAGCTTTTGTTCTGACTAGAATACAAAAAACCCAATTTATTTTCAAAATGATTCCAGCATGAATATAAAATATTATCACTAGATGACTGGAAAATTATGATTTAGTTGTCTTTTATTCCAACTCTGTGTTCTGTTTGCATGGATTAAAGAGATTATGCAGGAGGAATTTATTTTTTTCCCAACTAATTCAGACTGAAAATGATATAAACTTAGATTTTCATTTGATTTTTCATTCAATACACAATTTCTAACACAACCCGCCTCCCACCCAATAATCAAACAGCTACTGAATAAACTCAAAATGAGATTTGATATGAGGTCTGGAGTATCTAAAAAAGGAACTTATATTTTTTTGCCTAGGTTATTTCCATTGTGGTTTGTTCATGATCAGCACCATAAACACTGAAGCTACTTCCCGTAACTACAGAATGGCAAGTTACCCTACAGCCTACATCTTTCCCTCGTTGCAACTTTTGGCCCTCACACACTTGGTCAGTTTGCAACAGCATGTACAAAGAGTATTGATTAGGAGCTTTTATGGTCCTGAGCAGCATTGCGGAGTAACTACACATTGTGCAGTGAGAAGAGGTTCACTCTGCACACATAAGCCCGGACAACTAGAAAGGTAAATAGGCTTTTTGAGGAAATATAACAAAAGATTTTAGCCGTTCTGGTTCTTTCACCCTACGCAAACGTGACTAATGCAAGTGTTTATGCAGCCAGGAGGTAAACAGTATCAGGGAACTGATCCAGCTAAAAGTAATTTTCTGGGTAACTTTTCGACGGGATTGATTTCTCTTATCTGACAGTCTGTTCGCACTGCTACATGATGCTTGGGCCAATTGGCAATGTGAGGGCTGAAACAAGTGGCCAGGGTATTTTGGGAGCAGGTGGCCATTAATGGAACTAGATTAAAACCTGCTGATACTGACTGAATCACTATGACCTTGGATGTCAGCAAAGTCTTAACATTCACTATCTTTTGTCTACCCGGGGTAGTTACCCCACTGCTTATTTTCAGATACCTGCTAAACCCTAATTTAAAACTAAAGAAAGACTTTGGGTTTTTTACTTATTTAGCTTGCTGTTTGATTTTCCCTGAAGTAGCAGGACAATGAGGGTGAGATGAGATGTGGGTGTTGCACAAAGGTAAGTTTTCCCAGGGTGAGATGCAGGGAGAGTCTGCATACATTCAGTCTTCAAGCTGTCCATGCGATGCACAGTTAATGTGATTTACTAGCTCCCATTCTCTGCCCCTGAGCTTTTTCATGCCTCTTTTTCCTCACTTTTTTCCCTGTCCTCTCCTACTCCTGGGTTGATGGTTTTGTCACCTTTCTTGTGGTGCCTGTTAGACCCTAAAACTCACGAAACGAGAAGTCCATTACCTACTTTTTGCTTTCTGGCTTGTTTCTGTAAAATTCATGCTTGTTTCTGTTGGTGGTCGGAAGCACTACAGATAAGTTAGTTAGATAAAAGAGCATTTAGCCAGGACTAAAGGGAAATGGAAAGGATTCCCTCTTTTTGGGACCAGTAAAATGTTAGGGCAGCTCACTGAATCTGTTGAAAACATATCAAGGGGTTAGAACATTCTTTGCACAAAATACAACAACACAAAGCAATGCAAGTGCGCCATGACATGCTGACATGCTTCTGACCTTATGTGAGAGAGCAGACTGTGCACCACACTTTGCTGTAAGCATTTGAAGAGAACAAGTGATCCTGGGACTAGGGTTTAAACCACAGATTTTGAGCTGGGTCACGCACAGTAGGAAAGTGTATCTGCAATGGCCTTGCTTGGAGTCACTGTGCAAGTAACTGCATGAGCAGCAATGCTTTGTGTTGTGGGACAAACACCAGCATTTCTGGACATGCAGCAATGAAGGATGCCCGATATTTACAATAGCACACCATTGCTGTGGAGGACCCACAAAATGTATCCTTTATGAATATCTAACTATATCACTGAATCGACTATTAAATCCTGTATTACTGCAGTCTACTGTATCTTGACAGGACTTCCAAACTCAGAACAGTACTGACAATTAAGGCCTGTACTCAGAGGCTACACAGGAAAAAACATAGTAGTCTTGATTCCAAGTTACCTGTGTACTATCCATCTAAAGAAATGAATTACTTTAATCCCACTGAGGTAGAGAGGAAGAGGAGTACCATGGTCTGTACCAGTCTTCGTGCCTTCATTCTACATCACAGCTCACAAATTAAAGCAAAAACTCTTGCCTCAACTGCAACGAAAGGGAAAAATATATGTATTTTATACTACATTCTAAAGGTCTTATTCTCTAGGAAGATATTAATTTTGGTGGAATTTTCTGTTGGGTGAATGAGACTAAAATGCTTCATTTTTCGTTGACATCAATATCCTCATTTGGCTGGACCTACCATTGTGAGAATTTCTGTTTCAGTGTCTATATCTTCACCACAGGTTTATTTTCTGGATGTACTGCTGTGCTTGAAGCAGATGCATGATTCTGCTGGCATCAATAGATCAGGCAAATGTAGAAAGTGTGGTTTGTCCAAGAAAACCATCCTTGCTTATCACCTCTAGCTCCTACCACATTATTCATTCTTTGAAACTTTTCTGTACTCTGTTATTTTCTAACTGTGAAAATTTCCAAGCACTGAGATTTTCTACGTCAGGTATTTTCTTAGCTCTATTAGTTATCAACTGTTTGCGATAAATATTCTTTTCATTCTTATCTCTCCCCCACGTGGGACAGAAAGTGAAGGGACCTGGAAGGATGTCTTCGGAAGTCTAGATTCTCTAATGTCATCTGAGTTAACATCAAATGCCATTTATCATAGATGGAGAGGAATAGCAGCTTCTGGGTGATTCATATGACCTATTTAAATATCCATCTTCAGATGAGGTGAAGTGGTTCATGGTGTCTCTGAAGTGCAATGTTTCTGAGAGCTGTAATCTGGAAAGGGAAAAAAGAAATATTTAGAAATGGATTCTTTTGTCACCCAGGTAGAATACAAGGGAGATAAAATCATTTTTCTTGAAAGTTACATTTTAATTTATGGCTATAAGTAAGTAGTCAGTGTAAGAGTCATAGGAAAGCCTTTACAGGGAAAGAAAGAAAAAAGTAACAATCCTTTTGAGGCAAGCCAAAATCAGTTTTGTCTTGTGACAGCCTCCAACAATTTTTTTTTGATTGATGCTGATGTTAATAAACACAATGTTATTTTTTTCCCCCTTTTTAAAATGCTTTTGCTCAGAGTTTTTATCTCACTTGGAATAGATAGATTTTTCTTCAAGTCCATGCATTAAGAAGTCAGTTGCCTGAAGAGGGAAGAGGTGGCTGAAGGGTTTGCACTGCGGTCCTCTGAGCTTAAATGTTTTCCTGAATGTCTAATCTATTTTGGTTTTAGGACTTGCTGTCCTTACGTTGCACACTGCAATTTCAATCATTTTGTTTTTAATGTTTGATCCACGTCTGTGAAGAGACTCTTCTTATTCCAAAATAAGCAGGACCTAACTGTATCAGAGGAACTTGCCTGGATTTGTAAAAAACTTTCAGTAGTGGGATATATTTCAATAAAGAAACTGTCTTATGAATCATTTTTTCTCCAACACCAGCTGTAAGAACTACATTCTCTTTCATGATTATCCAGAGAACTTTATGAGCAGTTTATCTATAAAACTCATACAAGTGAAATATTTGATGTATATCATCTTCTTTAAATGAACATGTGGAAATGAAGAAAAGAATGTAAAGTATAATAAAAAAAATCTTCATGGATTAAAATACATTGTCTTAAAATATGTCATTTTAATTGACCATATTCAAAATCTCTTGGTTTTCTATAGGAACAAGGTTTTCCTCATGCAGAGGTAATGTATTGATTGTAATCCTGGCATTAGTCTTTCTCACTGTAAAAAAATAATATCAACTTATTAAACAGTGTGCTCTTAATAACAGTATTGAATGTAAAATGTTATTTATCTCATGAATAGTTAGCATCCTCATAGCTAAAAAATACATCAAGACTTGTGTTTACTCTCCAACTAGCTAATTAAGAGTCTTCCAGGTCAGAAACTTACAAGAATTTATCCAGACCCTGTTTACACTGATTGTCTGTCTCTGGATCTGGTCCTAAATTAGAAAAAAAAACCAAACACACTTAGAATTTATTGATGTTCTCTATTTGTGAGCTTTCATTCAATGTTCAACTGATTTCCAAAATGGGAGTGGTTATTGTACTCTGATTTCCAAAATGGGACTGTTTATTGTACTATATGATTGAACAGACCTAAGTATTTGAACTGAGTCGGAAATCCAGGACCTTACAGGGAAATAGAAAGTAATAACTAATGCAGTGCAACATAACTTCATAATTTCAATTGTATCCAAGAGAATTAGTATTTGCTGCATGTCTAAGCTGTAAAACGGAGCCCTAAATTGGCAAGCACAAAAATGATACTTTATCTAAAGCCAAGAAGGATTTTTTTTTAAACTTCAAATATTTAAAAATGCTCTAAATTTATCATGCCTTTAGGCCCTTGATAGCTTGTTCAGTGGGATTTTATGTGAGATAATACTAGGATTGGTGTTAAGACACAAAATAAGAAGGTATTTTGATGAAAGTTCATGAAACTATGGACTTCTAATCCTCGAAGAGTCATCTAAAGAGAAATATTATTTTAAATGCCAGCCACGTGGATTTGGTTATTCTCTATTGGTGATCATTCTGAACTGATAATGAAAAACCTTAGCAATTACTTTTCAGTAACTATTTTGTAACCAGGAAAAATAACAATACATACAAATGAGTACTGGTTTATTTGAGAACTCAGTGTACTGGGAATCTATGACTAAGTTTCAACCTGGGGTGAAATTATTCTGTTCTGAAGGAAAAAAAAAAAAGGTGCATATTTTGATGACTCATATTATTCTCAAGAAAAGAAAAAAAAAATTTGACCAAATCTTTTTATGTTTAGAAACTGAAAGTGGATTTTTCCTACTGCTGGTAAAGCCAATATGCAATTAGAAAAATAAGCTTTTTCTCTATTCTGTGGCAGCCTTAGAAAAACACCAAAGCAAGGAAAAATCACACTCTTCGCCACATTAATATTTCTGAGCAGGTCTGGATTCATATATTCAAAGGGAGTAGTGAATACTGAAGATGCTTCAGTATTCAGCAGCCTTTCTTATTTCTGCACTTTATAGTATTCATCACTAGCCATCCCTCTTTCTGCTCTATCCATCATTGTTTAAAGCAAACAAACATGAAACAGTTTCTGAAAGACTAACTTAGCTCACAGTTTGTTGGAAAGCATGACGATACAGAAAGCAGATATAGGCCTGTTAGGAGACATATAGCAGTTATAGCCCTGTTAGGATATTAAGTACCAAAATTCATGTTTTTTTACTGTATGGAGGTAGATAAGTAGAAATAATTCACAAATTACAGGTAGTAATGTGGAGAGAAGCTGTGTTCAATTTACTTCTCCGTTCCATGTCATGGGTAAAATTTTTTCCCCCTACAGTCTATTTTCGGGGATATTTCCCATTCTTTGCCTATGAATGACCTGATCATTGAAACTTCTATCATTTTTTTAGGGATAACATTTAATATTACAATCAGCTTGCTTTTACAGAGTACATTAAATTCTTTACTTAATTTCTTTCCATTATCCTTATTTTATTTTACTTTCCTCTACTTAAATTTCAAAAAGTGTTTATGTAAGTTTAATATATATTATGTAATGTAGCATTCCTAATATTTCTTAAACTCTTACGAGCACTTATTTTTTTGTTCTAGGAAAGAAAAACAGTAATGCACTAAAAGCAAATACCTTATTGTGAGAGATAGGGAGTCACTGTCACAGGAGGGAATAGTTTGCAATGAATAATTTATTCAGTGATTTTTGCCATTTTTTGAGATATTCCTGAAAACAGATAAATTGCAGTTTCTCAAATTAATCGAGTATTTGAAGTTGTTTGCTGAATAATCCCTGTAAAGAAATGTAACTTATTCATAAGCACATTGTTGTAAATATTTAGTAACCAAAATTTGAATTTCAAGCTTTTTTTGATAGGCTATTGCACCTGGTACACTGACTGCTGAAATGAATAGGAACCATTTCACTGGCATTTGTGGGCATTGGAGTGTGGGTAGGTTGTATGACTTATTCCTTCTTTTACAGAAAGTGAGATTTCAGTGTCAAATTTCT
This sequence comes from Aptenodytes forsteri, assembly GCF_000699145.1. Taxonomy (NCBI): domain Eukaryota; kingdom Metazoa; phylum Chordata; class Aves; order Sphenisciformes; family Spheniscidae; genus Aptenodytes; species Aptenodytes forsteri. The sequence goes on along the minus strand of NW_008794458.1, from coordinate 1,624,201 downwards.
GATACATATGCCTCATTTGTCAGCTTATACATACACTTACACAAAGTTCTGGCGTGTTTGCTTTACTGGGGGAAATATTGCTGTTAATACTGTTAATTCCTCTTAATTCTATGTCCTAGACTGTTGCTGAAGTTTGAGCACATAACGAGGTAGGTTTGCTTTAAATGAATATTCACAAATACATATATGGTTTTTTATCTATGCATTTTTTACTTACCTAGCCATACTTGTAAAGATCAGCATTTCACTTGTGCTATGAGGATTCTACTGAGAAAATTATTGGAGTCATTTTGCCATCATTGTGTGACGCCTGTGCTGCTATTGCAGTTCATCACCACCTAGGGATGTTGCTGTATTTAATGGGATAAATTGACAAAAATGTTAATAAACCTCTGCAGAGAAATTCATCCATCAGCTGAATTTACCTTTCTAAAATGCCCTTTGTGAAAATACCTGGGGGCATACTACACAATTAATATAAAACAGACACCAATAAAACTTTAAAAGGCTTAATCCTACAGAACAGTTTTTTAAATGAAGTCTTAAACATGGACTGTCGTCTATTTCAGAGTGCATAGATAAATTGGGCCCCAGTGCCAAAGTCTGAAAAGGCACAGGCTCTAAGAAAATTTTTGCACATGTTTATAAGCATATTTATAAACCGCATTTTCATGAATGAATGGAATATGGAAAATTAAAATCCCCAAACCACCATTTGATTGAAGTGCTTAAAAGCTTTAATTAGGAGAAGCATGTCCTAACTGCAATTTAAAGAGAGTTGCAGAACTGTTTGAGACACAACATGTGTCTTTGCGGTTGAATTGCACACCAACAAGAATTAGCTTAAGAAACCAAGAACAGAAAATTGCAGCGTACAAGTTAAGGCAGGGAAAAATAGATAACCCCCTGAACAGTATGAGCTAGTATCTCTGTAGCTGCCCTCAGGAGCCCAGATCTCAAGTGCTCCATTTCAGAGGTGGTAACAAGGCACCTTGATTACATGACTGCTCTGAACTTCTAAATAAATCTCAGAACTGCTCTGGCTTCAAGGTTAGAGAGTTACCTGAAGGACAAAGAAAACTTCCACTGAGATAGAGGGTGGAAATATCTGACAGTATTTTCTTTGCTATGTCTTTGGTGAGCTTCTGAGGTGGAGGCTAGGTCACTTAGCTACAACATAAATTAAAAATGCTTCCTGATTTCAACCCCAAAACAACTAAGAAAAGGGCAGTTTCTACTTAGCATGATGTAGAAAAAGATTGCAATAATGGCGCTATAAGTGAACCGTCTGCGACCGGTGGAGACCCCTCCAGTTTCACCAGCACTGTCGTGAATAACAGCATTCCCTTCTGAGGTGCCAGAGCAGTACTCAAAAAGAAGTGGTGCCCCCAGCTCTTCTATATGAAGATTGACAGAGATTGCTTTCCCCAAACTGCTGTAGCTTGGTTTCATCCAAAAATGTAATCTTACTGTATTGGAAAATTCTTGTATAACTATGGCATTTGATTACATAAAATATCCACAAGGATGATAGAAAGAATGAAGAACTTCTATAAAGGAAAAAAATAAGGCTATTCTGAATGGCAGTGAAAGCTGAAAAATGGCCAAAGAATAGAGTTTATTTTCACATTTGTAAACAAACAAGAAAATTAAGATCTGACAACACAACATTATGTTAGACCTGAAACACACATGCAGAATCAGATCTAATAAGCCAAATAAATCCAAGGAGTGAAATATTCATAGCCGCTGAGCTGGCAGGGACCGATGTGATCCACCTGCTCCCCTGTCAATGCATATGAACACATCATGAACACAGAAGCACCTTAAATGTGTTCAAATGAAACATGAAACATGAAAATATATCCAATTAGCCAATATTTATGCCGAAAACATTAAAAAGACGCAACTAGTGAGGAAGAGTGCTTTTACATCACCTGGGGGAGAGAGAGGAGGAAGTTCATAGTGATTTTATTTTACTATGTCTGTTTTCCTTCTAAGCAAACGGCAAGGTTTTGAGGAATTATTTCAGTAGATGGCTTTAAACCATCTACTAAACAGAGGTTCAGCTTGTTAATTACAGTCCTAACAGCAGAAGCTCCCTCTTCTGAAAGGATTTCTGCCCTGGTTCTGGGACAGGAGAACGAAGGCCAGGAGCTGATCTAAGCTCTGCCAGCTGGCTAAAGGCATTGCCACCACATAGAGAGGATTTTTGGGCAGGTACATGTGGCACAGTCACAGCCCATTGTGATCCCCTCCTCCTCTCCCAAGTGCAATGAACAGTTAGCGGCACAAAACAAATTTCAAGTTTTGTATTTTAAAATGGAATCTTTTAATGGAATATTAATAAAAGTAATAACAATGTGGGAAGGGAAGAAAACTGACCCAACACAGCATTTCTGTATTACTCACTTTCTCCCTTTGCTCTTAAATCTTTCAGGAGACAACTTTTAGACTGAAGTCTTATGTAAGAGTCCCTCAGGCTCAGACCAGTGAGCTATTTCTATTTCTAATCTGGCAGAACAACGAATACCTCCGCAGCACTCTGTGATGCCCACGTGCCTTCTGTAGCATCTCTGTGTCACTGTAAGTCTCGAGAAGAACATAAGGTCCTTTTCTCTTTCTCTCTTGCTTCCGTTCTTTCTCTTGTCCATTACATCTCCCATACTTTACACGTTTTCCTTACTAACCATTTTCTCCTCTTTCACAGGAACACCTTGAACATGCTTGCTCTCTGCCTTTCACCTTGCCCTAGATAGTGGGAAAAAAAAGACAAAATCTGACTGCCAGTTTCAAGATAATGCAATTTCTACTACTGTCAGGCATTTTCCTGACAGTACATTTCTTTTTGCTGAATCCAAACATATCAATATTTGACTTGATGCTTGAAGTAGGAAGTTGCATGTGTCCATAAGGCCGAGACTTTCAAAGGTGGCCATTCAGTCAGTTTTAGTGGGTATAAACTCATTGCAGTATTAGCAGTATATAGAGCCAATCTGGAGGGAAAAATACCCCTGCCTCTACCTTCTCTTTCTTGACCAACCCCTATAGAGTATAATTCTTTTCAGCATTTGGATCTCTGAATACTTTCTTATTTAAAGTCATCCTATCTTCTTCAGAAATACTATATACATGGAGTTTATCATTAATCTCTCTGTGGGTGGATTTTTGTCCTTCTTATAACACTGTTTCAGAGGAAATGCTTCGGCATATACTATAAGTTTACCAAATGATGAGAATCTGGAACAAATCTAGAACAGGATGGTATATAATGTCAGATACTTTCAGTGGAATTTAATTTTAGACTATTTATATAGCATGACATAAGAGCTTCAGCGTCCTGTGAGATCCAGACTGTATTTGACGATCACTTGATATCAAAAATATTAAATATTGGTATTTATTTCCAATTCTACAAGGAAAAAAGGACAACATAATTAAAATCTCAAAAGATGAAATGCTCAGACAGTGTTAAAAATAGTATGAAGACAAGCACTAGGATTTTTTCTTTTTCTTTCTCATGCATTGCACATAAACTGTGTTTATTTTTTTTTCAGGGAATGTCTTTCTTTTTTGGCTGTAGATATTTACAAGTTTTAATGTATTTTTCAGATAGCTGAAAAGCTGAATCCTTAAATATTTGGACTAGTGAATAACTTTCTTAGTATGAGGAGTTTCACTGAAATCCCCATCTACTATTTTCAGTCAACAAGGTTATCCATGCACATAAAATTACTCAGATACATAAAGGCTTAAACACTGCATTTTACATTTAGCAACTAGCAAAAAGTACAAATTATAAAAGTCTTCATAGAATAATAATTTCTGGAATCTGAACAGGGGATACTGTAAATTTAGACCTACACTGAAATGAAAGAAATTACATCTGTTTTAAAATCAGGAAGGATCTAAAAATATATGCTGCCTTCCGGTTTTTTTTTTTCTTTTTAGGTAGTTTACTTTCTGTGTCTGTTGATGTGCCTTCCCAGGAGAAGAGATTAGAGGTAGAGTGAAAACTTTTTTTACTTTGTACTGCTTTTGGTAATGTTTTTGGACTCCTAGTACTCAGTTCTGAATGGTTTTCTGACTTCTTTTGTGGTGATTGTCTTTGACAGACATCTGCTTATCTCAGGAGAAAAGAATGAAAAAAACAAACAAAATCATCCTCCCTACCACTGTGCTAGGGGGGAATAAACAGGCACAAGGGTTTATCCTTTTTCCCCTCTCCATCCAGATCACCTATATTGTTTGTCAATTAGACAGTGGCCATGTTAGCGCCTCCCTTGCAGCTCTGTGCACTCTTTGAATGTTCCTTTATAGTTACTATATCAAAGACATGGAAAATTGTTTTATAATTCAGTTTATAGTTTCTGCAAACCTGCACAAAAAATGGCTTAATGTCTTGAGGAAGGCAAGCATTTATCATGTAAAGTTATTAATATTTTTGTTTACAAAGGAAGATTTTTTTTTCACCCTTTATGAAACAAAGTTTTTGCTGAGACTAATAAAAAAGTTTAGAGTAAATTGTGCTCCCTCTGTGTTCAACACCTGATTTCATCTGCTGCCCTGCAAGAGACGGCATCTCCTAGGTTGTCTTGCAAGAACTGCAAGACTCAGCCAAAACAAAGCTCAGTTGCTTTGACAACAAACATCTGGCAAGGTGCTTATTTTTTAATTTTTTATTTATTTATTCTATTGCTCTTTTAAATAAAATTAAAATATCACAAAGCTCAGTAAAATTTGTTTTCAAGCTATCAATGACTGGACCATTTTTAATAATCTATTCACTGTATCATGCCATACTATGATATTTTATAAGTTGTTATGAGAGGAAAGACATTGTTTAGATCATTTGAAATATCATTTGACATAATTGTACTTTGACATTTGCCAGGCTTATTTCAGAATCAAAACACTTCACTGCTAATAGGGAGTGGAGTTCTGACATCAGGGTCAAAATACACGCTCCTTCCAATGGATTGGTTTTGCACAAACATCTTTTTCTTTTTTTTTCTTTTTTTCCCCTGAGAACAGCCTGTAGGGAATTAATACCTGATAGTCTTAATTTAGTCTTCTAGTGATTTGTATAAAGTTCACTTATCTTACTCCTGCTATAAAGAGTGGTTTTGAGCTACCAAATGCCTTGCCAGTGTCTCTAAAGGAAGAGGTTAACTGAGGCTTGTAGTGCTCAGAACTGGAGATGTGGTTCTGCAGGCTCCAAGGGAAGAAAACATTTAAACATGTGCTCAAAGACTCTCTGCTCAGAAAAGAACTCTGCAGATCTCAGTGTCTCATGCACTGTGGCTGCATGCAAGTTCTCCACTTGAATACGTGCTCTCCTGAATCATGTGGAAGTAATTTCTTCTCTTAATTCAAGTGGAATGTACATTTTCCTGAAAGGAGTGAAAGTGTGATACTGGGGCTTAGAAGTTGCGCTGACAAACGTTACATGTATTATTTGACAAAAGACAATAATTTCTGTCACTGCATGAAAAAAATGACTAGTCAAATATTTGTATTTTTTTTTCCCTTTATGACAATGCTAAATTGTTTTTAGGTTTGGGGTATAAGTTCTTCCCTGTCAAAAATTACTCTTGAATTTATTTTTCTTCAGGGAAAAATAACTGAAACTATTACAAAGAACAGTCTTTTATCCTTCAGGAAGCTCATTTAATAAAGTTTGCAGTGAGATAAGAGGAAGGAAAATGGGAAAATGACTCTTCTTTGGAGGTGGGTTAATCCTGAGCAATTGAGTTAGAGGAAGAGAATGTGAACTATAATGTAATTAGTGTGATAATAATGTGGTTCATGTCAAGTATCATGAAGAAAATTAGAGGTGTTATGCAAAAGGAACACATATCACCTTCTCTTCTCTAATGAACCAGGATAAAAATGCTTTGAAACTACTGTTTGATCTTATTGCATCATGGGGTTGTCCTTTTGCAGACGCTGAAATCCAAGTTCAGTTCCCTGTGCATCAGAGCAGTATTTACTCAAAGAGCTGTACTGGTCTCACATTGAGACATCAGTTTCTAAGATCAGCTCTATTAATGTACATCAACCATAACACCTAGGATTTCATCATAAATTTTATTTCTTATCAGCTGTAGTTTAAAGGAGACATTGGCCCCCACTCTCCTGGAGGGCATATTTTTATTTTTCTAGCTACATTCAACCACCCTCATCTAAGATTACATTTCCTTGGCAGAATGATTCTGTTCATTAAAAAAGAAAACAAAATTTTAGTTCTTAGGAGAAATGTTCATTAAACAAAGGATTGATAATAGTGGATTATTGTTGTTGTTATGGCATTGTATACATGTATCGAGTCTATCCTTCTGTCTATAATGTAGGATATTACTTTTTCTCTTATAAGCGTTTTTGGGGTTTTTTTCCACATAAATGGTATGAATGAATGTTGTCTCAGTCAATGTACCTATACTTGTTTAAAATCACTTCAAGCCCTATTATGCATCTTGTAGAAAGAGACCCAGACTTTGCTGGGCGTTAGCCAGTTATTCTATTGGTTTAGTTGAAGTATTGCAATACCATTTTCGCCATTGTGAAAGTTAGCTACCTTTACAGTTATTTCATAAGGATTAAGATGACTTGTGATCTTTCTTGGTGTTTTTTTTTTCTTTTTTCTTTTTTTTCCTTTCCTTTGGGACTAAAGTAAAATAAAATTCAGATTGTTATGATCGAGAAAAAAATATATCACTAAGTTGTGTTACATTTGGTTTTGGTTTTGAGTAATCTGCAGTTTCTTTCATGATGCTTTCATGAAGGCATCATGTGTGCACACAAGATGTACCATTGCAAAGGATGATGTGGTAAAGACTAATTATTACCTAACATTTAACTATATGCTTTAAAAGCTGTCTATAGTTTACTGGAGCTTGATTAATCTCAGTTTGGCAGCTTATATATTTACTTTGAGGAATATATCGTTACTGCTGAAGCCAAGAAAACTCAAGGTTTTTTTGATTATTCTCGTCTTTATGCTGAGTTGAAAATTCCTTGTTTTAAAATGTATGAACAAGCTGTGACTGTCTAACTAGTGTCACTACATTAAATGACACATTACATAACAAACAGAGCAAAAATGGGAAATCAGACAAGACTGTTAAGGAGAAACCTGTGTATATTTTAGATCAAATCAGTAACAGTGAAGGAAGAAAATACATGGGACCTGCTAATACTTTTACCTATGTGGATACATGTATCTTTCATTATAGTAACCACTTATTGGCTTGTCTTCTAGGATTTTCTTCCAAGAAGAAAAGAGACAGTAAAAATTGACTCTTGATAATCCTATAAGGGGTAAAAGTTTTATCCGTAGTTCTTTTTAGGGTTAAATTTATTATTAAAGTATGTATCAGAATTCTTTCTGTTTGTACGAAAATTCCCCTTAGTTTATTCCAAAGATGATTTGTCATGTATTACTGGTGAAATGGGCAGATTTCATATAAAACAAGATACACAGAAAAACCTTATTGCTTTCTTCATTCACTCACCCTCCCTCAATCATACTTTTTCAGGTGACAGTCTCTATTAAGCACAATTGCTATAGAAAATACATTTCAGCCTGTCAGTCTCCCAAGCAGTTGGCAACAGTTTGGTTTATCATGCAAGGATATTTTATAAATCACTTGGCTACATGGTGACAACACAGCATTCTGAAGGCTTCAGCTAGCAAATACAATATCATTATTACTATATGCTTGCTAATGCTGTCAGGCAACAGTGTCAAGGATGTATAAAGGAAATCTCAACAAAATTAGTGAGGAAATTTAAAATAATCCCAAGTGATTACAGTAAATTTATTATTAATTTAATTTTTTTTAAAAAAATCTGGTTTAAATGACAGAA
>NW_008794458.1:1614725-1616165 GCF_000699145.1 Aptenodytes forsteri | reverse complement strand
AAAAATGCTGGTTTAAATGACAGAAAAAAAAAAAAATTAGTTCTGCCTGTAAAGACAAAGGCTTTAAATAGTGTTTATACTATAATAGCAGATCAACTTTCTCATCACATAGCAAAATATAAAAGCTAAGTGATAGTAATTATTTTTGTGAAATTTTAAAGAAATTCCTCAAATAATTAAGAAATTAAAATGAGAAATTTATCAGAAGAAGAGTGTCAGAATTGGAAAATATATCAAATGCTTAATTACAGAATACATCATCGTCCTTTCCTCTCACATAATGGTAAGACCATTTTACACAGGTTATTCCTCACCATATCCCATATGGGGAAACTGAGGCATAGATCAGTGAATTAATTAACTCTGCAGTTGTCATGCCAAAAGCTAGTAACAGCCATACTAGTAGAACCTTCTTCTCCTCGCTGTCAGTGTCTATTCCAATAAGCCTCTTTGCCTTTTTAGCCATGGTTTATCAAGAAAAATGAAACAATAAGGCAGAGTAGTGTACTGGAAAAGGAAATCCTTTCATTACGTGTGTTCAGAGTAAGCATCATATCCATTAAAAAGCCTGGCAAATGTCCAGGTATATACCAGAGACATGTCTGAGTACTCTCCATAAGATTCAGTCACTGAGTACTTAGTTCTAGTGGTCAGATACACACTAGCCAGAAGTAAGCTGGTGGCCTGATTTTGTCTGGGATAGAATTAATTTCCTTCCTAGTAGCTGGTACAGTGCTGTGTTTTGGATTTAGGATGAGAATAACGTTGATAACACACTGATGTTTTAGTTGTTGCTAAGTAGTGCTTACACTAGTCAAGGACTTTTCAGCTGCCCATGCTCTACGGACTGAGAAGGCTGGAGGTGCACAAGAAGCTGGGAGGGGGCACAGCCAGGACAGCTGACCCCAACTGGCCCAAGGGACATTCCATACCATGTGACGTCATGCTCAGTACATAAACTGGGGAAAGCTGGCCGGGGGGGCCGCTGCTCGGGGCCTGGCTGGGCATCGGTCAGCGGGTGGTGAGCAATTGCATTGTGCATCACTTGCTTTGTATATTCTTTTATCATTATTGTTGTTATTATTATTATTATAATTAATTATTTTCCCTTCCTTTTCTGTCCTATTAAACTGTCTTTACCTCAACGCACAAATTTCACTCAATTTTTGTCCCAATTCTCTCCCCCATTCCACTGCGGGGGATGGGGGAGTGAGTAAACAGCTGTGTGGCGTTTAGCTGCCTCAACGCACAAATTTCACTCAATTTTTGTCCCAATTCTCTCCCCCATTCCACTGCGGGGGATGGGGGAGTGAGTAAACAGCTGTGTGGCGTTTAGCTGCTGCTGGATTAAACCACAACAGTCCTTTTGGAACTCAACGTGGGACACAAAGGGTTGAGATAATGACAGATCTGACCAGAGTGTGTTAGAGCAAATTTGGT
>NW_008794458.1:1577827-1608144 GCF_000699145.1 Aptenodytes forsteri | reverse complement strand
CAATGCAACACCACACACCATCTCTCCTGCCCTGAAGGACTGTTATGACAGATGGAGCCCAAAGTCATGGACTAAATGGACTCAATGAACATTTTATAGGGATGGCCCAGAGACTGAGGGAATGATATCTGTGTGTATATATCAAAAAGACAGGAAAAGTGGTGGTGATTAATTGGGATGTATTGGAAAATGTGGGACCTGGGCATGATGTAGATGGTATAGAATAAGGGGTGCATATTGTCCTGGTTTTGGCTGGGATAGAGTTAATTTCCTTCCTAGTAGCTGGTACAGTGCTGTGTTTTGGATTTAGGATGAGAATAATGTTGATAACACACTGATGTTTTAGTTGTTGCTAAGTAGTGCTTACACTAGTCAAGGACTTTTCAGCTTCTCATGCCCTGCCAGTGAGAAACTGGGAGGGGGCACAGCCAGGACAGCTGACCCAAACTGGCCAAAGGGATATTCCATACCATATGATGTCATGCTCAGTATATAAACTGGGGGGAGTTGGCTGGGTGGTGGCGACCACTGCTTGGGAGCTGGCTGGGCATCAGTCAGTGGGTGGTAAGAAATTGCATTGTGCATCACTTATTTTGTATATACTTTTATCATTATTATTATCATTACTGTTATTACGTTCCCTTCCTTTTCCATCCTATTAAACTGTTTTTATCTCAACCCATGAATTTTACTTTTTTTTTTCTGATTCTCTCCCCCATCCTATTGGGGGGGAGTGAGCAAACATCTGTGTGGTGTTTAGCTGCCTACCAGGATAAACCACAACAGCTGGGAAAAGAAAAATAAATCCTATTTAGATAGCCCACAGATAATATTAATGGGTGTCATAGATAATTCAACAGACTGGAACAGAACACAGTGGGCACCAGTGACACAGCCAGGAGCAGTCTGAGGACTATCAAGAAGGACTACAGAGCCCTGGGAACGGCAGTAAGGGACTCAGGAGCACAGGTAGTTTTCTCATCAATCCTACCGGTCAAAGGGAAGGGGTTTGAAAGGGTCAGTTGAATGTGGTGAGTCAACAAATGGTTACGGGACTGGTGCCACAGCCAGGGGTTCGGCTACTTAGACCATGGGACTCGCTTTGAGAAACCTGCTCTACTGGGGGCTGACGGGGTTCATCTGTCAGAGGAGGGGAAGAGCATCTTCGGTCATAGGCTTGCCTATGATCTTAACTTTATTTGGTTGAAAAGTATTTGTACAAGTTTCCTCAGACATTATTCCTACATAACAAAACCTGTTTACAAATGAAAAAGAAGAGAAACTGGATGACTTTTTGTTCTGAATAGTCGGATCTGTGTTAAACTTGTTAGGCTGTTTTATTTATGTATGTGTATCTACATATATACATATTTATAGTTCGTTCACATTGCTTCTCTATGAACTATTTAACCATATGTTATATGCAATGTACGTCCTTATTTCTCATAGTGTATGAATTAAAGTCAGTGAAGAATTCAAGGAAAACATTATTTAAGTGTGTGCTGGTTTTGGCTGGGATAGAGTTAATTTTCTTCATAGTAGCTAGTATGGGGCTATGTTTTGGATTTGTGCTGGAAACAGTGTTGATAACACAGGGATGTTTTAGTTACTGCTGAGCAGTGCTGACACAGGGTCAAGGCCTTTTCTGCTTCTCACACAACCCCACCAGCGAGTAGGCTGGGAGTGCACAAGAAATTGGGAGGGGACACAGCTGGGTCAGCTGACCCCAACTGACCAAAGGGAAATTCCACACCATATGATGTCATGCTCAACATACAAAGCTATGGGGAAAAAGAAGGAAGGGGGGATGTTTGGAGTGATGGTGTTTTGTCTTCCCAAGTAACCGTTACACGTGATGGAGCCCTGCTTTCCTGGAGATGGCTGAACACCTGCCTGCCGATGGGAAGGAGTGAATGAATTCCTTGTTTTGCTTTGCTTGCCTGCACGGCTTTTGCTTTACCTGTTAAACTGTCTTTATCTCAACGTATGACTTTTCTCACTTTTACCGTTCCGATTGTCTCCCCCATCCCACTGGGGGGAAGTGAGTGAGTGGCTGTGTGGTGCTTAGTTGCCGGCTGGGGCTAAACCAAGAGAAAGCCATATTCTGGTGATGTAAATATAGCAGTTTAGGAATTTAAACTGCTGCTGGATCTGAAAGTAAATGCTAGTGGTAAAGAAGGATTTATTTCCTACAACATGTAGTTCCTGAGTATTAAATTCAACAAACCATTTTGTTGGAATGCTCAATGACCTCCCTCAATTATTTCTTGTATCTGTAGACAGTTTAAGATGTTTTTTAATTTTGTGCATGTCCTAAGATACTTGCAAGCTAAATAAAGGGAACAATTAGTCCCTTTATGGAGGAGAAACAGGAGAACCCACTGGCCCAGGTCGTGAACCACTTAGCTTGGGCTGTTCAAGAACAAACCTAGATTGTCTGGGATCATCTGAATCTCATGTAATGAGTTTTCTGGAGGCTGGCTCCTGCTGTGCTTGTTTTTCTGCTGCAGTTTAACTTCATTGATATCAACAAAGCTTTGCCATTTTACCCACTGATGCTCTGCCTCATTTTTGAAAATGAACTGATGCAGCCAAAATCTATAATTTCTTAAAAATAAATAAATAAGAAATGTTTGGCCATTACAACATTTGTTTACCTGAAAACCAAAAAAAGAAGTATTTACGGTAGTTGTGTAAGTTTTACTGTATGATTTTTGTCAATGTCTTACTGTGAGATTGTACTGTTAGTGCTCTCATTAAATCATGTTACAAGTTGAAAGTCAACTGTAATAAATTCTAAATAATGGATATAACCCATATAATAGAAACAAAGAATGAAATCCTGAACTCCTGAAGACTAATGATGATTCTGCCACTGACTTCAAGGGAATTAGTATTTCACTCAAAGTTTTTCCTTTGCACCAGTTAGGGACTTTCTAATTTGATGGAAGCTAGTCTGCATCCAGGGTTCTCGATAGGTGCATTTAAGTGGAAATTAATCAACTAACTTTTAAGTCAGAGTTTGAAATGGGGCTACAAATGCATTTGATGCGAGTAAGTGAGTAAGTATACATTCAAACAAGAACTTTCCTTCAGAATTCTAGGGTTTTACGACAGATATTTCGTTTACATTTATTATAATATGTATAAGATTCTCTCAAAAGCTATATACATCTCTTTGCTTGAAGAACTAAATCATGATTTTCCAGTTTAAAATGCTAGAGATGAAATATCAGTTAGGAAGCTAGTAGGGCAAAGTCTTTCTCAGTAATTCTGGAGGAGAATGTGTGAGACACAGCACATCTCATTCTGAAATGGAAAACAACGATGACCTCATTTTAATGATTTGCGCTCAAAACAACAAAAAAAAGTTTGCAAACTTAGCTGCATTTTGAAAAGGAGGGCAAAATACTCTCTCTGCACAGTAGGAAGTTCCTCTGCCTTTCATATTTCTAATTCCAGGCAGCATGCTGTCTGCCCCAAAGAGCAAGAAAACAAATGCCAAGCTTTAATCAGAAGTATATTGGCTGTGTAGGGACTTTCAGATCATTTGCCCATTCCTAACAATGTCATGCAGATTCTCTTCAGAATACCAATGCAGAGGCCTTTGCCCTTGCTGTGAAAAAAAGGTTGCAAAATACTGAAGATGAGCAGCAGGTCCGTTTGAGGTTAAAATTCCTTTTTTGTGATGGGGGGAGGAGGAAAGGGTAAAAGTTTCTCTCTAATTTAATTCCTTAATGAAACTAAGAATTCGAATCCCTGCAGCATAGCGCTAACCTTTTCTCTAGTGTCAAGCAATTTTTTTCTTCAAATACATCTTGGATAATGCTGTAGGCTTATGGCTATCTGAGGGTTGGCTTACAGGCCATTAATAAGACACACTGTACTGAATTTGACAGATCTTACACAGCTACCTTAAACAAAAATCTTTGTTCCTGAAAATGCAGAACTGTTTTTCAAGTAAGAAATGTTTGATCATTACAACACTTGTTTATTTCTTTAGACAAAATGATAGGTTTTGGCTACATCAGTTCATTTTTAAAAATGGGGCAGAGTAGCAGTGGGTAAAATAGCAAAGCTTCACTGATATCAGTGAAGTTAAATTGATTTACCTCAGTTTAGCAACCTGTTCACAACACTATTTGTAATGCGAATTTTGCTCAGGTAAAGCACTGAAACCAATTTTGTGTATTTTAAAACAGAAGAAGATATTTCAATGTCTTTTCAAATGATTGATCAATTGATTCATCTATTTGTTTAAATTTCTTTAATATTGGAGAATGTCTTGCTTTTAACCACTCATGGGTTTTACCACAAAATGAAACCCAGTACTTATATTTACAGTCATGTATTTGACACAAAATCCTCCAGTCTTCCTTTTTACGAGGAATAAAAATGCATTCAAAGTAACATGGCTTTAGAGCAACATTAGACCAATTTAATGAGCTGAATACCAGCACTTTTAAAGTCAGATGTTCTTGCCTACTTCCTTTTCCCTCAGTGTCCCTAAAATCCCCAGGCTTTACTCCTCTTATTCTATGCAAGAAAACATGTCCAGGAAGAGGTAGTCTTCAATGTGGGTGCGATACACTTAGACCATCATAGTATTTGGACTGTAAGGCAGCTGGAGAAAACATGACAAGGAAGCCAGCTCTGCTTATCACTTCTGGTTCTGAGGAAAAAGACAATAATTTTAGGTGCATTGGAAAGCCATTGCTGTGTCTCCCCCCACCTTCCCCTAGTCTTCTGGTCAAAACTTATTTTAATTCGTCTATTTTTTTAATGGCCATTATATATCTATTTAGTTTATGTCAATATTACTATGGTTTACATAAATTATTATCATTGACAAGTGTTAGTCGGCATGGTGTAATACTAGGAAGTAATTATATCCTTCGTCCACATTTATTTTAGAAGCTTTTCTTGAAAAAGACGTGCTATACTCCATAGTTTAGCTTGCATGACCTTGCCAGAACCTCTTCCATTTTGAATTCAGCTTTCCTGGACATGACTGAACAGGTCTGCGGATTCTGGAAGAAATTTCATCAGGGCCTTTTACAGCAACGTTCTTTATAATGTGTCTTTACCGCAAATACTACACTAGAAACACATTTCAGGAAGCACATAATACAATGGTTTATAATTATTTTATGACCAACTAATCACATAATCTTTCTAATTTCTAATTTGCACTGTATATTCTGATACCAGTGCACCACTGTATTTGATTGTCCTTTGCATTCTTCTTTTCTACTTTCTTGCTGATCTTCCCATCCCTGTTCTTCTAAATTCTCAGTTCTTTGTATAATAGAACTTCATGAGATATTCAGTCCAGCTGTCTCCACATGCTAGCTTTGTACTTTTGTTTAGCTTTCTATTTAACTTAAACTGAGTGAAAAAGATATCACTCAGTTCAAGGTAATTTTCTCTTACTTACCCTTTCATAATGTCCTAATGTATATACTCAGCCTAGAATAACACCACCTCTTCCTTTTCTAGGGACTTTTTGGCAAAGAAATCTGCTATCCTTCTTATCAAAGAATATGCAAGCTTCTTAATGATTATTCTTTAATCTGTATTTTTGCAAACTAATGTCTCCCACAGCGAAATAATTCCTACTGTTCAAAATACCATAGAACTCCTTTATGCATAATAACACATGGTCCCATCTTGTTGCAGCTAGACAATTTACATGGGTGGTATAATTTTATGGTTGCATATCAGAAGGTTGATTCACATATTTACAAATAAACATTGGCTAAAAGACAGCATTGAATAAATGTTTAAGCTAAAATCTCCTTCCTATAGTAAATTTTACCATTTCTGTTGTATTTCCTTGGATCAACAAAATGACTTGCTGTTTGAAGTTTGTAAGAGGTTGGCAAGTTGCCATTTCACAAGATATTACTAGAATTGATAATAACTGGCATTAATTTTTTAAGTGCATGATGATATAAGTGTTAGGATTTCATATTATCAGCTAGGAATGTTAGAGAAGAACTTCAGATCAAGTTTTTTACCTGTTTCTATTTCTTCTGTCCTCTAGGCGTATGCTAACCAACAATTGCTCTAGATCTTTCTTAAGGTGAATACTGTCTACACATCTAGCCGAACTATTTAACTATACCTTTTAGAGGGTAATAGTCAGTTTCTTCATTACACGAAGCATCTAACCATACATTCAAGATTTCATTGGCTTTTTCTTCCCATTTATTATAATGCATTACATATTCACACTCCATTTCAACATCCTGCCTACATTGCCTAATCAATGGTGAGGAACTGATATGCCACAGCAGAAAAAGGCATAGAAGCACTCGAGCAACCACCAAGGCTGGAAGTGATGCACGCTAGCTCAGTCTATCATCCTTCACCACTTGCAGTGAAATAAATTCACAGGAGAGAGAAAGGTGTACCACTGTGAGAGACAGTGAGATAATTCTTCTGAAACTGCCTAGAAACTCTATATTGGAGACTCTTCATCTCTTCCCAGGTCAATGTAACATAGATCAGGGGTTGAAAGCTAAAACTGTATTATGGCTGTCTTCTTCCTGCTGAAAGGCTGTTTGTTAGAAGACTCTTTTACAGTTGTGCTTTCTTCTTTATTTCTTTTATTTCTACTTTTATTTCTTTTCTGAGTTGTCCTGCATTTATATGTTCCTACTAGTATCCTTAACACCCCCTAAAATAATAGGAGACTAGTATGCACTGTGTTTCTGTGTCAGCTTAACCAACTTCTAGTATTTCTGTGCATAGGACATGAAGAGAAGGAAATCAGAATAAGTCCAGCTGCACACATGGACCTTCCAAAAATCCATTTTTATAACCAGCTCTATGACGTAATTTGAATGAGAAAGTAATGTAGACAGATATGTGTGACAGATGGCTCAAAGGACATGAAAGTCATTAAAGTCCTTAAAGACTGCGCAGAAAACTAGTCTACAACTTCAAGGTTCCAAACAATAGGTGAATTTTGATGTTTGGCAGAATTGTATTTCAGAGGCATTATAGACATTGCTCTTAATTTTCAGAAAAAAGGACTGAAAGACAAAGTAAATTTCCTTTTCAATGTTTAAAAATTAAAATATGGGTGAAATACATTCTGTACTTGTGGAAATATGCATGTGGACTCTTTGCACAAAATATTGAGACATGAAATACTTGTAACATTAGTAAGAGAGAGAAAAAAAAATGTGGCACTACTCTTTTGGAAAAGGTATCAGTTCCTTCATTCATCCAACATCTAATTTTTCACTTTTCCCCTGAATCACAACTTATACACAGCTATGTTTCTCAAATAACTATTTATGCTTTTGTAATTCATTAAAAAAGTGAAGTCTTTCAAAATGCAACAGTATTTTCTTATTTCTATCAAACAACACATAATCACTCTCACTGAGCTATTCAGAATATTGGAAGTATGTAATTTATACTTATTCTGCTTTCTGTTCTTTTCTTAGCTTGCAACATCAGAATTTTCTCTAAAGCATGGTATATGGCACAGAAATATCCTACCTAGCAGGGACCAATCTATCTTGGGGAATGTAAAGCAATGTTGGAGAAAGGGTTTTGTGTGAACTAATTGGCTTTAGGTATGCTGTGCTGTGCTGAGATGGCTAGACTTTTCCTAGAAATATTTACATCAGATACCATTACACTGCAGAGACCTTAACATATATCCATTGAAAATAAAAGAGGCAAGGTTTATTGTCATGGCAATCATGTCTGAGTGCTTCTCAAGGGGAATTAGGCATTTAAATAAGAACTTATGTGCCTAAATATTTTTGCGTACTTGGACCTTGGCCTCCTAAATTAGTTTTCTAATTTCAGTTTCATTGAACATACTTGGCATGATACATAAACAGATTAAGTATTATGTTTGTCAGAGGCCTCCCAAATATACCTCTGATTGATCAGGTGAGAAACTAAAGGAGTTGTGAGAAAATCAGACAATGCTTCATGCTAGAATACATAATATTCCTGAGTAAAGGTCATCTTTCTGGGTGTTCTTCACACAGATTTTTCTTCCGTCCCCACCTCCCTTTTTTTTTTTTTTTTCCTATCAGATGCAGTAAAATGAAAGTTATTATAAAAAAAGAAAAAAAAATGCTTATGATTAGTTATTTTATTGGTTTTTACAAAAGCCCCTCCCTTTTTTTTTTTTTTCCTATCAGATGCAGTAAAATGAAAGTTATTATAAAAAAAGAAAAAAAAATGCTTATGATTAGTTAGATTTTATTGTTTTACAAAAGAGAAGAGTTTTCCTGTGTCTCACATCACAAAAAGCTTAAACCTGCAAATATTTACTACTCACCATGGGTGATTCCATTATTTTGAAAGAAAAATAAAAATGAGTAAAGTTAGTCGTATGTAAAAGAACTTACAGGTGCAAAAGCTTACGCATTGGATCATGTCAATTTCTTTTTCTTTCACTTAAAATTGAAATTATTGCCTTCTCAAATTGGTGTAAAAACTCTTTTTTTTTTTTTTTTTATGTTCCCAGCAATGACTTTTCTGTTGCCTTTAGACATTAGGAGCACAGCTCAAGAAATTCAATGCTATTTGTTCTTTTATTAGAGTAGACCATAGTGACCATCATATGTTGCATTCTGCCTTATGTTTTGCTTGTGTTTCCTGATAGAGCATTGCTAGATGCCTACGACATATATCTGTTATATTGTCTTTCCCTGATCTGTACAGCCTGATTTTTATTCTGTGGCCATCTATCAGGCCAAAGAGCATAGTTTTTATCAAAGGAACGTACTTCATCTGGCACACGCTTCCAAACTGTTGGAGTCCTCTCTTCTTTCTCACATCAGTGAGAGACGGAGCTTTCTTTTCTTTTTTCTTCCTTACCTAATGTCTTTGGATGCTCGTTGTATTTCAGAAATTGTCTTATCAATGGATTGCATGCAGCTGGTGTGGTAAGTGGTGATGGCTTAACGTGAAAGCCTAGCCTTCAGTTGTTTTTCCAGCTTTGTTCTCTGAAATCACAGGATTCTCATCTCTCACAAGTCTGCTGCAGATCCATGAATATTGCATATACAGGGCCTATTAGGGCTATCCATCAGAAGTCTGTCCAGTGTTTCCTTGGTTTTAACAGGTCTCTGCTATCCAGCAAAAAACTTCCCTGTGATTCAGTGAAAACCTTCTCTAACACTGAGATTTACTGTGTGGGCCATTGGAGATCTCTCCTGGACCTGGAATTACACAGAATTTGTTTTAAAGACTATGGTAAATGAATAAGAATTTTCTTATATAGTAGGGGAAGATCCAAGCGCTTGGGAAGGACAAGCTTTGAATTAAAAATGAATTTTATAAATGGGGATATGGTCTGAAATTAACATAATGAAATACAATGAGGGTAAGTACTATATTTTTTAAATCAGCCTGGCCTCCTGTCCCCAGAAAATACCAAATTTAAAATGGGGAGAGAAATCCTGCTGGGAGGGAGGAATAACTGATCTGGGAGTTTTATCTGTTCACATACAGTGTTTGAACCAAAATGACGTAGTTGCAGAGATGGCAAACATCATCTGGGAGCTAACCAGAGCCATATTTAAGAAAAGAGAAATAATCGTTCTTTTAGTAGTTGTCTGCCTTAAAAGTACCATGTCAACATCTTTAATAGAGGTGTTTACACGGTAGTCTTCCTAGGATGACAGAACAGGAGAGGTAGAAATAAGAAAGGTGAGAGGAAGCACAATATTAATATTCACACACTAAACTGTCATTGTGTTACAAAGTATTTTTCTTATCATCAAGAATGAATTAACTTGATTTGCTGTAGAAATGATTAATTTCAGAAATTGGGGGGAAAAAATCTTCTTGCAAGAGTAGCTAAAAAATAGAACAGATTACCTTGGGAGGTTTCAAAAGACATACTAGATGACCACCAGATAGAGCTAGTTTGTATAGACTAGAAGAGAGGACCGGTTGGATTGCTTTGTAAGGTATCCTGAAACCCTATGAAATACAGTTTCTATAAATAGTCCAGTCACTAATGTTAATGGTAGTCTCATCACCAGTTTTGATGATAAATTAATCTAAATGCAATTAAAAGTCCTCTCTGCATGCCAGTGAGATACATCCAGTAGCTATGTGTCTTTATCTTCCTTTTACACATGAAGAAATTAAAGTAAAGGATGCAAGACAGTAAATGTCTGCAAGACAGCAAAATATGATTTTCCAGAACTTGGCACTTGGTCGCCTTACTTTCTTTTATGTGTAAGAGTGAGTCGCTGCTTAACAATGTGATTCAAGGGACTTCTTGCCATAACCGTAGATTTAACCATAAACTCTCTTAACTGTAGAAATGGTTGAAAGATATGAAAGCAATGAGCTAATAGTACTAATTTCATTAAACCTCTGTGGAGTTATTGTTCTAACTTGTCTGGGGACTTTTGAAAGTCCCACCTAATAATAACTGAAGATGACAGCAATGTGTTTTAAGAAAATGGGATGAAAAATGACCTCCTGCATTTGTGGCACTAAAAGTACTTATTTTTGAAAGCTGTTGTGTACAGGAAAGAACAGCTGGGATGACATCTCCTGTCCACATTTGGAAGCACGAATGTAAAATATACTGCTTTGCCAAAGATCGTGTTTAACAGAAAATGGTTTGTTTACTGCTTGGAGAACTGATGATTTGGCTGAATCAACAAGATACCCAAACGATGCCTCCACAATGTGCACCTGCTTGTCTTGTTTTGATGAATGTGAAACTATGCAGATTAAGCATTACCAGGTGTAGTGCTGGAATGCATATGCTCAAGCACTTTGTTTTTCTTATTCTTCTTTCCTCCTTCCCTTCTTAAATCAGATTTCTCAAGAAGGGTGGTTTGTTTGTTGGTGGGTTTTTTGGGTTTTTTTTGAAGAAACCTGACAGAAGGGTTCACAGCCCATCTCTTTTGCTCCGGTAACTGTGCATCACTGTAAGTTCTGCAGCCATCTTTCCTTCATTTTACTGCTCTAAATTGCTTGTTCAAAATACTTTTTCTATGTGACTGCAAAGAACACGATACTTTCTTTCCTTTCTACTGAAGAGCTAATAATGAGAAAATATTTTGTCTGTCTTTGGCAAGTAGAAGCCCCTAGAGAAATCTGAAGAGCTGTTTCCAGAAGCATCTCATTACTAGTGAGAAACTTTATCATTTTTGACTTACTCTAAGGTTTTTATTTCTCTTGTGTATGTTTGTATGTGTGTGCATGGCTTTTCTTTTTAAAGTCCAAATTAAGTTTGAAACATTTGTCATTAAGTACAGCGCTAAAGGAAGTCCCAGAACCAGTATCTCCAACAGAAACCAACAATCCTTGTCTTCCCAGTTTTAAAAATAATTTTTCCTTCTGGATTCAACAAACTTTATCTGTGGGAAGTGTTTTCTCTCCAAGCTTTCAGTTTTCACTAATAAATTAACTAAGAAAACTGGTCTTTTCTACATTAGGAATATAGGTACTATTTCCAGCTCATTGGTGAACTGGAGTTGATCTGAGAGTTGAGGAACAAGATTAATCTCTAGATCTGTATTGATTTCTGTTGAGATATGCATATGCATAGATGTATAGGTGTGGAATGCAGTCTTGGGGAAAAAGAAATCTCAAGGAAAGGATTGTATCCATACATTTTACCTGGATCTGTGCTAAGTACTCCATGGGTCGACAAAGAAGCCACCGAACAGTCAGTTCAATTCAGGAAAAAGGATGTTGTTAAAGCAGGTAAGAGAAATAAGTCATTTGTCACTGAAATTTGAAATCTACACTAAAATTTAGAATTCCTTGGCTCTGTTACATCATTGGAAAGAAGGGGATGGGAATGGCTCTATCACAAGAATTCCATTTTCATGGAAATGGGATATACTGAACATGCAGCCACAGGGGAAAATGTGGGACAAAACCTTATCATAAAGTAAGTCCTATCCATTAATAAATGCATAAATGCACAGATGCTGAATACATTTACAAAGGTCTCTGCCCAAGCAGATGTTGTTGATCACAAAAATGGAAGGGCAGTCTATTTAGTACTTATGCCAAGCAAGAATAACATGCAAATACGTAAACTTCCCATCAAACTGAGACAAGAAATTCTGTGCTTATAACTTGAGAAACCCTGACTATAACATGAAGGCTATGTGGACTCTAAGGGCCTAAGCTGATTCTGTATCTCATCATAACAACAGTAGTCTCTCCATTTCTGACAAAAGTAATCAAAATCATTCAGAGTTAACTTTGCAAGTGATGTCAAAGGCAACAAGAAGAGCTTCTACTGCTACACCAGAAAGAAAAGGTTGAACACGGAAAATTAAGACCTGTTTATAGAGAGTGGTTTTTTTAATGACAGCAGCCACAAATGAGGCTGAGGTACTCAGTGCCTGCTTTGTCTGAGCTTTTGCTGGCAAAGTCTCCCAGGCATCTGTAATTAGAGACAGGGCTCAAGGAGGAGAATGACCAGCAATGGATAAGGATCAAGTCAGGGATTACTGGAAAGATTTTGACCCACATAAATTAAAAGCTGCACTGAGGGTGCTGAGAGAGCTTCCTGATGTGATAACAATGGTTGAGACCAGGAGAGGTACTCAGCAACTGGAGAAAAACAAAGATTGCACTCATCTTCAAAAAATGCCAAACGGATGATTCGAGGAACTACAGAATGGTCAGCCCTGCTTTGGGTCCTGGGAAAGTCAGGGACTGAGTCCTCTTGGAACAAGTTTATGGGCACATGCAAGAGAAGAAAGTGATTGGGAAGGATCAAGAAGGATTTACTGAGAGTAAATCATGCCTGACTGAACTTATTGCCTCCTATGATAAAATAACTTGATTTGGGGGTGAAAGGAGAGTGATGGATGCTATTTACCTCAACTTTAGCAAGGCTTTTGACACTGTCTCCTGCAATATTTTTGTTTTCAGGTTGGGAGATTATGATCTGTATGGCTAAACATCTAGATGGTAAAAAGGTGCTTGGATAGTCATACCCAGAAGGTCATGGTCAATGGGTCATGCTCTATCTGGAGGTCAGTAGCAAGTGGAGAATTACAGGGGGTTGTACCGGGACCTGTCCTGGTTAACATCTTTATCAATGAGTTGGCGGAGGTAATGGAGCACACGGTCATCAAGTGTGTAGATGAAACCAAACTCGGGGGAGACCAGTTGATATGCTTGGAGGTAGGGTCCCATCCAGAGAGACCTGGACAAGCTAGAGGAATGGGCAGATAGGAACCTTGAGAAACTGAGCAAGGACAAGTGCCAAGTGTTGCTCCTGGGACAGAAGAGCTCCTACAATGGCAACAGGTTTCAAACAGACAGGCTGGGAGCAGCTCCGTGGGAGCATCCATGTGGGAAAGGCCATGGGGCATGGTGAGCAGAGAGCTCAGTCTGAGCCAGCAAAGGTGGCCAACAGCTCCCTGGTCTATATGAACAGGAGCATGACCAGCAGCTACAGGGAGTGTTTATCCTCCTCTACTCAGCACTCATTAGGCCACACCCACAATACTTTGTCCAGTTTTAGACCCCTGATACAAGAAAGATGTCAACGAATTGGAGTGTATTGAGCAGAGGGGCCTCAGGATGGAGTTAGTGACAGCACTTGGCCTGTGGGGAGAGGCTGAGAGAAGGGAGCTGTTTCCACCTGGAGAAGGGATGTCTTTGGGCACACCTAACAGCAGCCTCCCAAATGCCTGGAGGGAGGTTATCAAGGAGATGGAGCCTGGCCCTTCAGAACTGTGTGTGGTGGGAGGAAAAGGGACAATGGGCATAAATTGATACAAGAGATGTTCATGCTGGATACAAGGAGAAATTTCTTCACCTTGAGGAGAGCCCAGCAGTGGGACAGGCTGCCCAGAGAGGCTGTGCAGTTTTCATCCTTGGAGGTTTTCAACATCCAATGGGACAAAGCCCTGAGCAACCAGGTCTGACCTCAGAGCTGGCCCTGCTGTGAGCAGAAGGTTGCACTGGAGACCTCCTGAACTCCCTTCCAGCCTGAATTTTCCTCAACTCTGTGAAAATTCTGTTTACTGACTAGAACAATACAGATGCTATAAATAAATGTGAAAGCCATGTTTGTATGTGATTTTGTGCAGTAAGATGCACAAGGATTTGGAATCCAGCCTTGAAAGACTTCCTTTTTCAGCTTTGAAGGAAAAAATGTATCTTCTATAAAGAACATTACACAATCTGCTAAAGACATTTATGAAGAGATATTTTTGTTTATTAATTTTTCATTCTGAAACATGAAAAACAAGAAATCAGCTTCTGGCTGCTCTGCTGTGGACAAGATTCTGCTGTTATTTTTCGTAAGGATCTGAAGTAGGAGGTAACAACACTAAGGATCAAAGGTACAGTTAACTATAACAAAGCAAAAATCCCAAGGAAAGAATGCTAGTATGGCTAAACCTTCAAAGAACTGACTTTTGCCTTAATTGTTGTAAAGCATAACAATAAAGTATGGCTAAACCTTCAAAGAACTGACTTCAGCCTTAATTGTTTTAAAGCATAACAATAAAAAAAAAAAACTAAAAACTTTCTTTCTTTCTTTATACTAAAATAATGTCTTTATTTAGTATCTCTTCTGTTTTGTAGTTTCAAAATCCTTTAAAATTCTTTCCAGAGAAAGACTGCTCCTCACTGAGGTCTCATCAAGTTTGTTTATGTGCTTTTCTCCAGAATTTTTATGCCAGAAGCCTGAGAACTATGCCTAGAGGTGAAAACACTAATGGTGACTGCAAAGGCCCTTTGCTGGTCAGAGAGACATAGTAGACTTTTGTTTTGGCAAGTACATTCCTGTAACCTAGTCCGCTTTTTTCTCTATTGTTTAACCAACCACAGCAAAGTCTCTTAGGAGGTATCATTGAGTCTGATACTGGACAAGTGTCTGTTTTATTTTCTTTTATGCTGGCAGACACTGTAGGCAGCCTGTGTCTCACAGAACTGAACATACAGAGTTCTGACAGCTCTTCTCCATCTTTTCTTCCTTTCCTGAGGGCAACAAGGTTCACTGCACGTCTGCTGCCCTAAACTGTCCACTGAACATTGTCCAGCTGCACTGAAATAGAAGGCAAATAAATACTGTAACTCAGAGATTTCATTTAATATTTATTTAAAAATCACTTTACAGAATTATTCTCGCTTTGAGGTTTGTTTGTCTGAAGTGGGGGCAAGGAGTCTGTAAAACCAAGAGTTCCAAATTCCTATCTATCACAGTTTCTATTGACTACAGGAAAAAAAATGATGTGCTTCTCTTTCATCCACATTTTAATTAATTCCCAGTACATTTGTTCTCTTTCTCAGTCTTGGTTTGGTTGAAAGTGTGTTAGTCAGTTCATGGACCATTTTATATGCAAATCATAGACCGACATATTCACAGGTTTTGTGCAGGTTGCAATCTTTGACTTGTGAGTCAGATTTTTTGGCAACATATTTGCGAAACTGCTAAACCAGCAAACAGATTTCTGAAAATAGAAGTTGAAATAATAATGATTTATTAGTATGATCACCTTCTGGAGAATTTCTTTATCTTGCAGAAGTGTATAGCACAAAAAATTTGTCTCAAAAATTTATATTGACATAATTGTATTAAATTTTAAGTATAATCACACCCTGAAAAGTTATTGTGTGTTGATCAAAAAATGATAAAAGACATGCCATTTAGTGTATAGCACAAAAAATTTGTCTCAAAAATTTATATTGACATAATTGTATTAAATTTTAAGTATAATCACACCCTGAAAAGTTATTGTGTGTTGATCAAAAAATGATAAAAGAGACATGCCATTTTCATTAGCTTAGCCCATTTGAGTTCCTTTTTAGAGGGGCTAGTAGCCATGTGAGACGTTAAGTCCCAATAATAATAAAATCACTGTAAACATCTGATGTGACTTTGGTGGAAATATTAGTGATCATGTAGCTAATAAACACTATAAATGAGATTTTAATACGATTCAACCAAAAACATGTCAGGAAATCCCTGAGAAAATGGTATGTAAAATAGACACAATAAAACATAAAATATATGTTTTGATTTGTTCTGGAGTTGTATCTTTTGTCAGCCATCCTACCCCTATTGATCACATTGAAGGTAAACATGGTTAATAAAGTAAAAGGCTAGATTTTTGATTGAAAGCAACTGTTTTGATTCTAGCAATACTTCTTTTTTATCTTTATTAAATATATTTTTGACTTCCTGTAATATAGTTTCATAGTACTTGCTTGGAGATTAACAAAAATAAGTTCTAAATTGAGGCGTTTAGGCTTAATATAATCTCATGGTCAACAGTGGTTTTAGGATATTATCTTGCCAGTCTTAAAGCCAGACTTTTTTTTTTTTTTTTTTAATCAGCTTATTGAGTCTGCAGGAAGTCTAAACCTCGATATGCTGGTCTGTCCTATAACCACAGCCTAAATACTCTTCTCTTCTGTGATTTATGTATTGACAGTGCTTTCTCCCACAGGAACAAGGATAGGCTACATCAGAATACAAAGTGCCTTTTGTGTGCCCAAAATGCCTTTTTCACTGCCTTTCCGTATATGTTTATGTGGAATGTGATATGGGAAAGGTAGTTAATGATGCAAAGTCCCCAGAGCTGGTTGGGTTTCTCAGTATTGCCATTGTTAGATAGTATGTTTGTATGGGTTATGTCTACCTTACTGTAACAGTAAGCTGGATAAACGTTTGAGTTAGCTTAAACCAGTTAGTTAAAATCTGAGCCATTACCCATCTTCTTGGGCAGGCTGTAAAGCTTGCTCTGAAGTCCAAGCAGTTAGGCTTCAGGCACACCTGTTCAATCTGCAGAAGAGATGTGTCCACTGCAGTTTTTGTCAGACACTTTAATGACACTTATGAAAGTCGCACCTTGGGAATCTGGGGACTTTGTATCATAAACAATGGACTAGCCCTGACACTGACAAATACATTACACCTTATTTCCATGGGTTTGTGCTTATACATATATATAAGGGTATAGGTTGAGATAACTTTCAGGCACCCAGTAGGTTTTTAGATTTGTACCCTGGTTAATTTACCACCTTAAGTCCTTTGGGAGAGAAATCAACACAAATCACAGCAGTGTAGAGATTTTAGTTTATAAATAAAGGTCAGAGTAGAATATCAGGTTTTATGAAACCTTACGATACAAATACTTTGATCTGATGAAGGAAAAAAAAACCAACTTACTTTTTTTTCTCAGGACTCAGAAAATAATATTTACTTGTTACTAGTAGATCTTTATTAATTTAAGCCATATTCTCTGGAGATTCCAGACTGAAATTTATTTCATCATAAGTACCTATAAATTCTTCATGTCCAGTACAAAACATAATGCTTATAGAGTAAATAAAAAATGCTAATGAGGCAGTAGCCATCTAACCACCCCACACACTGACTTTATTAAGCTGCAAAGTAGGTAATAAAAAGTTATTCTATTTCAAGTACCATTTTTGTAGGAAAACCATGTAAATGTTGATGCATGGTGAATTAAAGTAAATTAACCTGATAATATGAGTGAATTGAACAAGCTGTGCAATATAAATATTTTAATCACTTCTTGATCCAGAAGTACCTCATCTACAAATGAGCAATTACTTTCTACCTCGTGGGAGTTGTCTCTAATTATGAAGCAGTTCAGTTGGTGCTATACAGAAAGTACATGTAAATACCAAGCGTCAGACCCTTTAATTTGTCATTTGGAATATGAACAGCATTTTGTATCCCTTTTTGCAACCCTGTTTGTGTTTTACACTAGTGATTTTTTCTGTTGGTGTTTTTAACCTGAGCAGACCAGTCATTATCAATCTTTCATTTAATCTGTGGACATGGAAGCACTTCCCAGTGGAAGTTTGAATGTATACCTATTAAATTTAACCATAGGCTTGTTTTTCTCAGTTCCTTATAGACTACTCAAAACCAGCCTGCCAATGCTTTAGGCTTGAGGATTATAGGTTAAAAACAAAGGTCTAGATATAAAACTGAATTATTATATGTTGTTTTTCATACATGGCATATGTACGCCACTAGTCTTACTAAAAGCTTAATCAGCTTATTGTGCACTGAGTTCCCATAACTATAGCAAAGGATATTGGAATCTATCAATGGGATGACGTATGCAAAAGGCGACCTAATAGTTTTGTGTAGCACAAATGTTTGTGGTGTTGTACTATGCTGGGCATTCCTTATTTGTGGGGAAGAAAGTCATGTCATGCAGCAGCAACAGCCTAGGTAGTTTCAGTAGGTGTCACTTATGTATTGCTTTTGTTGTCTTATTGATGAAAATTAAGGACTTGTGTTCACTTGCTGCTGATTGTCTCACTTCTGTGCAGTCTGCTCCAGAAACACAAAAAAATGGGTTGGGAAACTTGGAGGCAGAATTGTTTGTGTTTCAATTACTAATGTCTTCTTAAAGAAGGCAATCAGACTTTCTAGTGTGACACATATAAAAGATTGGTTTTATATACCCTAACAGTGAAACTCGTATGTACTTTTGAGGCAAAACCTTAGTATACATCCCATTTCAATTTTATATAAGATATATTTGAATAGACTAACTCATATTCAAACAATGTGTATGCTTTAGGGGGAAAAAAAGAAAAAAAGGAAAAAAAAAAAGCTTCCCTGGGTCATTTCAGAGAAGTGTTATTCATCCTTTGGCTCACTGTTGTAATAAAAAAATTAAAGAGAAGAAACTGATTGAACTGGTAAAAGATATGAGGTGCTGTGAAATATGTGTTCTGGTTTTGCTATCTTTCCAGCAAATGTCAATTAAACATAAAAAATCATTGTTTCCAAATATCACCAGAGATGGTAATTGCCACAAATCTATCTTCTACACAACTCTAAATTTCCATAATCTACCCTTACTGACAATGACAGGAGGAAGAGTGGCATTATTCGTACCAATGGATGAGGAACAGTTCTTAGAATTACTCCACATGTACTTTGCTGAATTTACTGCTTCTGCTACAAAAAAACCAATTGTTTCCTGATATATTTATTTCCAAGATCCTGACTTTGATTTTACTCTAGTGATATCTTATAAGGAATCTTCTTCATTTTCTTCTTTCAATTTCAATCTAGCCTATTGAAGAAATACTGCTTTTTTGAAACACGTGGTTCTTTTGAGATGCAGATGAGTGACAAACAGTAGTTTTTAAGTTGATCATTGTATCTTTGGGATTTCTGTTTGGCTGGGGCCCATTCAAAGACTTCCATCATACTGTAATATTGTTTTGTAGAAATGAGACATGAAAACCTCTGAAATATGAATCAAGGTGTCAAAATGCCCTCTGGGAGCTATTCTGTGAGTGGAGTATATGTTCGTACAAGGAATTAACCTAAGTGCAAGAGAATGGGCAGCACGACAAATAGATAGGAATGGACAGGGAGGAACGGAAAATGGAGAATGGGCACAGGCTCACTTTCACACATCCTGCTCACTTGTAAACATGATTTGTTTACAAACGTTAATGAAATTTCCAATAAAAATAATCTGAAAATATTTCAACTCGTTAATGGGAAAAAGCTGGCACCTAAAAGTGTAAACAAATGAGTTTCCAGCTGAACATTTTGTATTCCTAAATGAATGTCTTTGAAAAGCTTGCCTCTATTTCCTTCAGTGAAATAAATATGCTCAGAATATGGAGTTAACAGTCCAAAAGACAATGTAATTCATAGATTATGATTATTAATAGATTAAAAAACTGTATAGCTGTCTTTAGTTTAATCTTTTGAAATTAAATCTACTCTCCTTAAGTTTGAAATTATTTTATTTTTCCTATTGCTGGCAACATCATCAATGGGTATGACCAGTATTATTTATTAAGCTGCAACTTAAAACTTTGAAACCATCTGTAGTTAGAACTAACCTAATTGATGCCTTGGGAAATTAGTTATAATAATGAAGCAATTTACCTGAGTATCCCCTATTTGCAATGTCATTCATTGATCTGTTAATAACAGACATGTTAGTAACACAATAAATACTTTAGATTGTGTGTGTTAAGTGACAAAAGATTTAATTTTAAGATATCCTCCTGATCCAAGTTTACTCTACCATGCCAGGTTTGATTAAGCAAAATAAGCATATGACTAACTTGATTCAATGGAGAGATCCAAATACTTATAGTTAAACATGTAGTCTTTACCTTCTTAACCTGGAGCTTTGATAGCCAAATTCCAGTCAGTCTACTGTGTTCTTGTAAATCTAAAGTTTTGGCTTTAAGTTTTATACTCTTGCATTGTCTTGCATCCTGTCCTTCCACATGGTGAGTTATGGAAATTAAATATGAAAAGCATCTATCAGTTCAGTCTGTCCCCTGTGCCAGTGGAAAAAGGCCAGCCTGCCAGTACTCTCTGTAGTTCATTAAAAGAATTAGAAGTGAGAGGTCTTCCGTCTCTTTTTTTGGAGAGGTTATTTGATGATAGGGCTGAAAAGATGGTTTGTTTCTTTTATTATTAAATAATCGATGCCAATACCTGCCTAACTGTATCTACACCCATATCCATATTTATATCAATATCTACAGATAAATGCACATAAAAGTTTTAACCTTCTTTTCCCCAGCTTGCTGGCCACAGAAACTAGAGCATGCTGCATCCATTGAAGTGTCTGCTCAGGACTCTGTGTTTTCTTTTTCCAAAGTCTTCTATGAAGTATGCTACCTCTTGACACTTACAGAGTACGACACCTCTGCACTCTCAAAATACAGGCACTGGTATAGTGTATCTGTTCATTTTCATTTAACATTAATCATTGTAATGAGTTTAATTTAGTGTAGCTGCATACACTTATCTCATATGAGAATCTAGGTGAGGTATTAACGTGTAAATAAGTGGTTCCTGTTGTCAGTCTCCTAAGAACATATTATTCCCTAACAATACGAAGGTTACCTGGTTTTCCTTTGTAACTCTGAGACACATTCACCACATTAGGATTTGTGACTTCTGATTAAGGCTTAGATTGTAAATGCTTTCTGGAAGGAACTATTCTCTTATGTTGCATGTTCCTGGCGCAATGGACTGCCAGTCCATCCACAATGCTCCTGATGCGTTCTGCCATATTCCTGAAGTAACCCCTACTACTAGCACTGTACTGGGTCTGGCTGGGGTGGATTTAATTTTCTTCATAGCAGTCCATATGGTGCTGTGTTTTAGACTCTTAACTCTTGTTACTGGTGTTTTAAACAGATAACTCTTGCTTCTTTGCAGTTTTCATGGTACAGTATTCTTTCATAAATATATTATGTCTGCATGATCAATCCTCAATCAGAGACTGGAGGAAGTGAGTTTGTTTTTGTCTTTACTACTGGGTAAAATCCTTACCCTGATAAAAGGGTTAATAAGTTCAATTTATAATTAGTCATAAGACTTCATTGATAACTGTCTCTATACTGGAGTGCACCCATAATTCAAATAAACAGAAGGAGTTTTAAAGAGCAAATGTGTGGCTTTTTAAAAACAAAAATGTGTGTCTTTTTCTCAATGTCTAAAATTGTTATGTTTTTTTCTTGCTGGAAAGATAACTGTCATATAAACTTAGAGGAAAAAGGAGCCAAATTCTGCCTTTTTTGACAGTGTCACTTTTTGTCTCTGCAAAATTTTATGTCATTCATGTGCCTTTTTATGACTTTGTTTCTCTCTTTTGTGTCAGGGATATGTATGGGAAAATTCAAGACAGTTAAAAGTATCTTTGTCTACAGGAGAAAATTGCAGCTAATGATTTGTACTCTGTAAACTACAAAAGGCAAAATGATGGCAATGCAGAGTAGCATCACCTTTTCCCTGGGCTGTATGAACCTGTGGCACCATCCTGTGAATAGTGTGGGGTATTTCTTGTCACACTGGAAAATCCACCTCAGAACTGGTACACTAAGATTATTACACTAAGATTATTATGTAGTACCTTCCTCCATACTTTTTTTAGAAATTTTTTTTTTTACACGTTTTAGGATGCAGATGAACTCAGATTTATTATCCACTGTCTATTGAAAAATACAGTGTGCAAAGAGGGTTCTTTTTATTTATTTCTATATGCATGCTCACATCCTGATTACATAAAATCCAGCAAATCTCCATAAATAGGAGAATTTAAGGAGAGAAGAAAATCTCTCCTTTATCTATTTTATAACTAGTTTTTTACTCCATTGTTTGATTAGTAACCTCTCACCTTCTGCCTGAATACGTTGATTTTCCCTTTTTTTGTTGTTATTACTCTTGACAAATGACAGACACCTTTGAGACTAAAGCACTGTGAATGGCACATAGGAAGAGAAAGTAGGAATTAGCAAAGCAAGGTATCTAAGATACCTACTGAGAACAAAGGTGTTACCATCAAATGGCAGAACAGTGAGGAAGGGAAGCTTTCTTTTTGGTCATTTTCATTTGCAAAAGACTCTTGGAAAAACAAGAATATAAAGTTGGCAGAGTCCTTAGGCTACAGGGGTAGAAATGTTAAGGTAATTTAAATTTCCTTGCATGATCCACCTGCTACTTGCTACATGGAGTTACGTGTGTTCTATGTTAAGAGCTGATACAGAGATATCTGTAAATCCTAAATGTTTAAGTGTTGATTCATTTGATAATTGCTTCTACATTTTAGACCATTGGCTAATAAAAGTGATACCAGATTGTTTCTGATAATCTATTAATTACTTCCTTGACAAACTGAGGAAGTTGAATATTAGATACTTGTTCATGCAGGCACTGTAAGCAACAAATAGTCTGATCACATTCAAAGATAATTGATATTAAAGTTGCAAAGTTGCAAAAATGAAAAGAACTTTGGATTCACTTGCCAAGCCTTTTTGTCTCCTGTAATGTAACATATAAGAAAACAGGAAATTCTGTAATCTTTTTTTATCACAGTGGAACTAACTTCCCTAGAAAAGACAGACAGTTAAGGCTTGATATTTCATCAGTGAGATAAAGCTACATATGGTGATAACTGTTTTTCTGTAGAACTCTGAGAGGTCAGTGCGACCTGGTGGCAAACAGGAATCTCAAAAAAAGCATTTTATTTCCTGTACTGAGAACAATATTTTCTTTAATGTTTTCTCCCCAACAAAATGAAAATGTAGAAAGAAAATTTCAAACCACTGCACTTTGTATATTCAAATGAATGAAGAATAACCACAAATAGACAATCTTTTCAGTTGCTTTAAATCGGGGGATTTAAACTGCATTGCACTTTGTCTTTATTTTCAGAATAAGTATTTTCCAGCACCACTAGGTGTCATCGTATCTATTATTAATTCCTGTACAACAGCTCTTCCCAGTACCTAGCAGGCAAAGTTGACGACTTAATCAGCTTCATCAAAATTTTGGTGTAAAAAGAAACAAAAGAGGTAAAAATATAAGACATTATGAAATTGGAGAAGTTAATCCCCGAAAGCTCAGTTACACAGAAAATAAAGAATTCTATAAAATCAGAGACTTGGAAGTTTAAAACTAAAACTCCTGTTTCATTAACTTCAGTATAGATTGTCCTCTTGAATACAGAGGTACCTACTTTTAATCTTCATCCCATTACCTCATATTACCTCAGTCAGATTCACAAAAACACATAGGCACATAGCAAGAATGAGCTTTACATTCTTAATATAAAGCTGTGACCTTAAAGACCAGTCCCCCAGGACTGTTAATCCTGGAAGTAGCTTCTCATGGCAGGCACATCCCCTTTGCTCTAAACATCTGCAATATACATGCATATACATATATAGCTGTTCTTGCCCAAACATTTGCCTCCAAGCTGTGCTCTTTAATGCTCCAGCCATACAACAGAGCTGTGCCCAAGTGCTTTGATGATGTCAAGCTACTAAGTGTATTTAGCACCTGTCTAACTTACTAATAGGACTTGGTTCCCCAGCTGTATGAAGAAATACTTTTGTGTTGGTTTTCTTTCTCTTTAGAGAAAAGTGATGGTGAGGTGGTATTTCTGCTTTTTGTATGATAGAGGACACATCAGGCACATGTTCAAAAGCTGATTCAGGACACTGCAGGCCCTTCTCCATCTACAGAAACTCACAACACACTGGTTTAACTGTCAGAAGCATTCCTTAGCCATCTGACTCTATGCTAGGTGAGCTGGGAATAATTTCCATCTTTTGTATGGACGGCTACAGTATCCAAGGACTATAAGGGAGTGTGGAAATCAGTTAGGCATCTCTAATTGGTTAGAATATCCATTTAATCCTGGTCTCCAGCCTCTGTGCCTTAGAACTATCTAGGCATTTTTACCAGCTGTTAGCTGAAAATCCAGAATCTATCTTGGTGATGTTCTCCCCTAGACACCTTCTCACTCAAAAACTCCTCATTACGTTTTCACTGGAAAATCTTTCTCTCTGAGGCCTGTTCTCTTTCATAAGAGCCTTACACCAGAACCTCTTGGCTAATTACATAAATATGCCTTACAGGGAGAACAGAGACATCATACTACAGAAACTGGGACTATTTACTCAAAATTCAGCAGAAGTTTAAAGGTGGCCACTAGGAAAGTGAAATAGTCAAATATTGAACTTGTTCAGAGAAACCAAAGCACTTCTTTTTTACCCCATAGTTACAGTAATTTAGCATACTTATTTGTTTCTCTTCTGCAATAATTCTACCTTTAAGTGAATTTAACTAAGTGTACTAATTACATTATCTTAAGTTTTTATTTTCAAAAGCTAAAGGTGTCTAAACTCCCAGTGTAAGGAACTTAGAAAGTGACATTTCACTAGTGACTGCTCTGAGAAACTGACAGAGATTGATAGAGTGTTTTTTAAAGATGTCCCCATAAGAAGCATCTCATATAAAATGAAAATGACACTGAAACTTCAAAAAACTAACTCTGCATTGTATGAGTCCTTTTGTTTACAAGAAAGAACTGGGATAGAGTACTTTAAGGTAGTTTTCCAAATGCATGATGAATACTTTTGTTTAGAAATGTCTTCAAAGGGTGTTTTTTAAACAACGGTTTTACATTCACTAAAAATTCACTGAAAACTGTTTTTCACTGCCCTGCATACCAGAAATATGTACATTACAGGCCAGGCTGTGCATTGGCAGCTCAAAGAACGAGTACTGAATGAGGAACTCTCTGTGCAGAAACCTTCAAATCTCAGAACGAGCAGGTTCATATAGCACACCCCTCTCTTGGTGCGTATTGGGAAGGTAGAGCCTTACCTCTTAATCTGTTTTTCTTAATTGCGTTATGTCACTGTAGATACTAGTAACCTCAAGGTTTCATTTGCACGGGGATTGCATTTAGGCTTTGCTCTTCTGCAGGAAATACAAGGTCCAGGAAGCTTCTTTAGGTTCTGCCCATTGCCCACCTTCCTCAGTCTGGCAGGCACAGCTACCAAAGGTTAACGCACGGCAGTCTGCATTTCGGAGTCATGCATCTACACTTCAGGCATCCCATCATAACGGAGACTCTCTGTAGCCAGCGACCAAACAGATGAAGACACTGGTCCATCCTTTCTTCATGTAGAAAGCAGGAGCAGTTCTGAGGACCTGGGAACAGCCCAGCCCAGCCCTGTTCAGTAGTTCGAATGCACACTCATATGATACACTGAAAAAAGTGTCTGAACTTTGGGATTCAGTGTGATTTTTATATCTAATTGCAAATGCAAGCAAATGCATATTCAACAAGAATACTCTGCACCTCTAGGTACAGGTAAGTGTGCTTCATGGGTGGCTAGCAGCGCTCATCTAAATAGAGTATGAAACCCGACATTATGTAAGTTTGGCCCAAGTGTACAGTTCCCTGCTTTGACACCACCCTTTTCCCTGAACAGAATTCAATTCACCACTGAATGCTACTTGACTTTCATCATAGAAAAACAGCTTTTATATTAATCTTTTATACCATTTGAGAAGTAAACCTGCACCCCTCCAGATTTAATAGTAAATGTAAAATTAAGCAGGATATAAGTGCTGATGGGAAAGCTGCTATTCTACAGCATGAAAGAATTAAGTCTAACAGTCCCATCATTACTTCAGAAGAAATTATCTTCAGAAGAAATAATGAAAAAGGAGGCATTTTATTCTCCCTTGATTTAAATATGGCTTTCAGGTCTCTGTTGGTCTAGTCTTTTTTAGAAAAAGAACTGTGTGACTCTAAGTAGAAATGCCACCTTCACTGATTCCCCTGCATCCTCTCTGCTCTTGAAAAATAATTAAAACCAGAAATAGAAGAGAGTGCTTGAGATGGGAATTGCCATCTATTGAGCATGTGGTCATTAGATTAGTACGGTTCTGGATGGTTTTATACAGTTCATAAAAATGTATTTCATTCACACGATTTCATGTGGAGGATACATAGTGAAAAGCAGCTTAGAGAGATGTTAATCATTGCTGTTATCTGTTTCTTAAATTGACATCCCATCAGGTGCAATGCACGCTTAAAAAATGCAATATTCTTTTCTTATGGGTATATCAATGCATTAAACTCTTCTTGATGAGAAGCATTGCCAGATCAATAAGACATTTTATCCACATTTTCATGGTAGTCCCTTGAGCCTCCAGTTTCCATCCTAGCTATTAATTGAGTCAAATGACAGCAGATATTATAAAAAAGATTTCTAATTCCAAATCCTCTTCCTAGTCCTACACTGAAACCTTTCTAGCACTCCAGATTTTATTCAGATGCTCAGGTTGAGGTTTTTTGCTTTGTTTCTTTTGGACAATATCATACCCCCTTCACCTTTTTTGTTTGGGTTTTTTTTTTAATTATTATTTTCCCCCTGTGAAGCAACCATTACAATGACAGAGACTTTTTAGGGTCGCTGCCTAAGTCTGCACTTGAAGGCATCAGAAGTCTTTTTTCTTTGGTAATTTCAGCATGGGTTTCCAACCATGTGAGACCTCCTAGGATCTTCCTTTATCTTATTATGAAATATCAATGTAGCGATATACATCAATGTGACTGCCTATCACTTGAAAGTTCATCTTTTGAATCTCCTTGTCAGCTAGGCTTTGCGATGACATACCCAGGATCTCTGGTTCCCATGCATCACTGATTTCACGTAACTGCCTTCCAGGCTTCCTAGCCCTGGGCATATAAGCTAGTTCTCTGGTCCTGCTGATGAGCCCAGCTTTCAAACCACTCTCCCTTTAAACGATACAAATATACTTGAACACTAGTTTATAAGAAATAAATTAAATGCAAAAGCCAAAGCCATAAGACTTAGTGCATAATACCGGTAAGGAAGGAAATTCGCCTTTTCAAGTTTACAGCTTGTTACCGTCAAGGGATTATATATGAGACACTATGACAGGGAGCACTGTTTCTTCTTGTGGCTACCAGGCAGAATGATACAGAGGAACACACACTTATCACAGGAACCACTCAGGTCATTTGTTTCTGTGTATTACAAACAGCTACATTTAGATCTAGCATGACTCACCTGTATTGCATGTTTGCCAACATTATATCTGCTCTGTGTATTGACATGGAATGGATTAAACATGGTAAAAAAAAATGGCAAAAATCAGATGGCTTAGCTTTCCTGGAAATTAGTTAAAGAATAGAAATAACAGAACAGAAGCAGTGCTGGAATGAGAGAAGATACACGTACTGCAGCACAAGAGTAACACAGCTCTGTATGACGTGGCATATGGGCAAGGCGTGGGTGGACAGATGGCTCAGGAGAACGAAGGCAGAAAAAAGGGCAGAAACTCCAACTCTGACAGTTCAGCAGAAGAGCTGCCATCAGTCAGAAAGGATTTGGAAGCGGATCGGTGTGACAGCATACCGGAGCATGGAGCAGGTTGAGGAAAGGGCTCAGTTTATCTGACAAGAATAGGCTACGCTGCACTGCTCTTCTCTGCTCAGGCTAATATGGTTCAGTCAGTGCTAAACGCCAAAGAAATGAAATGCTTGGATCCAGGAGCAACACTCACTCCCACAGCTCTGAAAGCAGAGCAGGGAGGTCACAATGGTTTGGCCTCCAGCCTTTGAAGTGCACTTGCTAGGTACAAAGGCTGCAGGCAGCGGAGACTGCAGCCAGCTCCAGGTTCCTGGGTGAGGTGAGAGAACCATGATATCTCTGAGCCCATGTATCAGTCCTTCCCTCATGGTCCTCTGACAGGCAAGTAGCTTTAGATTATAGCTACAAAAACCTGAATGTTTCTAGCTATCCAACAGATGCACTGGTTCAACATGCTATATTGTCAATTTTCTTAGTAATTTTGATGGTTTTCTACAACCCCCCATCCACAAGAACTCTGTGATAACAATTTCATCTCTCTTCAGTAATAAAGAAAAAAGACTGCACAGTCTTTCTGTGTGGTATAAATGTGACAACGCTTGAGCAGAAACATTAAAAAAAAAAAGAGGAATGCAAAAATAAATTTAGGTGCCCCATCATTTTAAGTCAGTGTTAGGGTTTGACTTGGGGGGATGTTTTCAGTGCTTAGGTTTGGTGGTATTATTAAACTGTATGTTTTATTCTTCATGATGCCAAACTGGAAAAACTAATCATCCCCAGCTTCTGACAAAAGGGAACATAGTGATGTGAACTCTTTAAATAACTGCTAACTATCTTCACTTTGTTAAATTTGGGTATTTTACTAATATTTGAAGACTAAAGATGTTAAAAATCGGTTTTGGTTTTGAATTTCAGTTGTAAAAATAGTTAGATGTTATTATTACCATTACTATTACTACTACCTACTACTATCACTGGTACTACTACAAATGTTAGTATCCCAATGGCAATAGTCATAAATCCAGAGAATTTAAAATTTAGAGGAAACTTATAGTTAAATTTAGAGCAAAGATGAAAGTTCAAAGCAAAAAATTTAAGTAACATCAAGGAAATTTTAATTGTGTAAAAGCACATTCAAAAAACCCCCTTATTTTACCTGGTAAATTACTATTGGAGTGTTGATTTCTCTCTCATTCCTGTTTTTTACACCTCTTAGTTAACAAAAAAGAAAATTCAGTTCCTTTCAAAGGAACTACAAGCTGTCAGTTTGTAGATGGTACGATAAGTTCTTTGTCTTTAACAAGGAGGCTTATTTCTTAAGTGAAGTGCAAAATGGGATTCAGCTTTACCTGTAAATGCACAACTGGTGTTTCCATAACTGAGAAGCCCTAAAAGGTCTCACCATAAGCTTCAAGACAGTACAAAGGAGTCTTCTGAAAGAATCATACTACACTTTGTGCTCTATCCTAGCAATATGCCATACTACTTTCTTTTCTACATCTTCATTTTCTGATTGTTTTTTGTTTTTTCTTCTTTTTTTTTTTTTTTAATACTGTAGACTTGCTTCCCCCCCATCCTTTTTCATTTGTCTCTAGGCTTAGCCTTTCCATGCTTCCTTAACTTCAGGTTTTTACTTTTGCTTCTCTTTGATTTATTCTTTGTGACTTTTTCCCTTAACTATCTATATTCTCTAGAGGTCCTCTGAGGGCATAATTCAGAACTTCATGATCAGAATGACTAGAATGACCCTCCATAACATTAAGTTCATTATAAACTTTGTCAATAGCAGCTCTTAAGTTTTTGCTACAGATTTAGCTGTATAAATAATAATATGACTCCACAATTTGTGAAAACGGAGCCTGTTTCAGCAACAGCAACAGCAGCAAATATCTACATATTAACGTAGGAAATTGACTTTGAAACTCAGAATTAGTCTGATAACCTGATAGGAACAATGTTGCTAAATCTAGATAGACATTTAAAAGTTTTAAAATGCCTTATTGAAAATGATGATATCAACCTAAAATAATTAGGTTTTTTTTAAACAAAAAGTGAGTTTAACTTCTCTTTATCGGCCTCTGTTGACCTTCTTGAGCAAACAGGAGACTGAATAATTGTTGTTTGAGGAAGTGAAAACTGGCATTATCCTGAAATTATCCAACTCCAGGATTGAGGAATAGGAGGAAAAGCACCAAACAACAGCAACAAGCTATGGAAAAATTACAAAAGGGGGTTTACATTAAATTTTAATGTGACTGATGGGCCAGTTCGTGTATATGACATACCCAGTGCAGTAAAAATAGTTGGAAAGAGCTGAACTGCAGTGCTGGAGCAGTGGACAAATGTTAACATGGCATTCTTCCCAGGCTGAGAGTTGCTACCTCTCATGACTATGCATGCCCTATCAGTTTTGTTCAGTGCTGGCTGCATCAGAAAGACATCCCCTCAAAACACTAACTCATGAATGACTGCTTTCACATTTAAACCTGACAAACTGGGCTGTAAAACAAGTGAAAACCTATTTCTTTGTGAAGTTTTCAGTGCTGCTGTTCCTGCTAGTGCTGGTTAGTCTGAAAATAACTTCAGGGCAGCCTGGCACTTCAGTTCTACCTGGCACAAAGTACAGCAGTATGAAAAATAATTATAAA
>NW_008794458.1:1573910-1577288 GCF_000699145.1 Aptenodytes forsteri | reverse complement strand
GGGCCAGCCTGGCCCTCAGTTCTACCTGGCACAAAGTACAGCAGTATGAAAAATAATTATAAAAATATATATATAAAAATAAGATGAATGTGAAGTGTTTTGCTTAGATTTTGGATAAATGAAACATTGGGTCATTTGTCTACAGCTGTTTTGTTGTGCCCATTTATAACTTCCTTTTCTTCATTATAAGGAAGTTTGTATAGACCTCTGTAACAAGTTTGTCTCTTGTTTTCCACCCTAAATGATTCACTTAACTTTTTAATATGACAAGCAGTAGCTCTTTCTTTGTAGTATGACGCCGGCTACCCACAGTAGAGCTGTTCTGTTGTCCTAAGAAATAGTGCACAGATTTAACTGAGTTGAAAATTTTTAGAGATGACTGTTTTCCTCACTTGTGATCTTCAGTAAAAATGCTGATATCCTGCTGAAATGTTGCACCAGTGTGGGACTTCAAGGCTAGGTTAAGGATATTTCCAAACTGTAAGTAGCAGATATTTCACTGAGGTCAAGCAAGCTCAGCTACTCATAAACTGTCTAAAGCATGTAGGTTACAAGAAAGACTGTTTACACTGCTCCAAGTCCCAGTGGATTTTTTGTTTTCTTTCACCTCACAGACATCCAAGTTTGGAAAAAGGAATCTCATGGGACACTTTCCTCTACCCTTGAATCTGTTTCCTATTCTTAGGAAAATCCTTGGACAAGAATTGCTGACAAGGGTAAGAGAAACTGCTGGGTGCCTATAACAAACATTATTATTCAGGTTGAACTTCAGTTAGGAAATGCCAGGTTCAGGGTTGTCAATATAACCCTAAATGAGTTCTTGTGTAGGTACTCTCACATATTCTTTCCTTGGATTGTCAGAGTCCCTGTTTCACAGGATCACACTTTTATCAGAGTACCTGTTGGAAACCCTGAGACTGGATTTGTGGAGTCTCTAATGAGCGTTGCCCCATGTTGGCTGTTTGAGTGTCTGCAGATTAGATGTAGGTCATCTCCAGATCTCCCTGGCTTCCTCCATCTTCCAGCCATATAAGGCCCAGGGTACTTAGGTATCCTACACGGCTTTGCTACAGGCCACAGCAGGACCTTTTAGTTCACCAAGAATGTTTTTTTCTGAATCATGCTAATTCATACTGTATATCACTAAATTTCAAATTGGCCTTATTGGCCTTACTGCCAGGATATGCTGTCCAGGCAGCAAGACTCAGATTTCTGTGAACAGACTGAGTTTGGTAATGTTTCCTCTATGCCAAATGGGTCGGAATCATTGCAGCTTGCTTTGCGCTACACCCACACTCTGAGGCCTACAGGAGCTATTCCTCAGAGATGGTCTCTCAGAGTATTCAGCCAGTGGCACTTGGGGTACAAGTCCAGATGCCCTGCTTCAAGCTTATATATTGCCATGTGTACCTGGCTCAGTCGGTGCTCCATTGGACAAACCTTTCCATCTTCAGCATTTTCTGCTCAACTTCTCTTACCACTTTATTCTCTTTATAGGCAAAACATTCAGGCACATGTCATCTCATATGCTGAAAGCAGCCTGACAAGACTTTTTTTTCCTTTCACTCAAGTCACTGCAAGAAGATATTCTGCTGCAGACCATAGTCCTAAATCTCAACTATCTTTCCATTTATGGGAGTAGATTATAAGAACTTGATAGAGATGCTAGTAACCTCTGCCCAGCCTATAGCATAATTTCCTCCTTGCTTGTGTGTTTTCTTTTCACTTTTGATGACAAGCTAATCACCTATGGGCCCAGCTCATCCTGATGTCAACGTTTTCCCTACTCTACAAACGCTCTCAATGCTCATCTTCCACTGTTCCAGGGGCAAAGCATGCCCAGAATGTCCTGCATCCCTCCTCCTCCAAATGCAGGATCCTTTTCACTTTACAACATCTTCTGTGCTTCCAGGGCTGTCTCTGGACCAATGACCTGTGAGCATGATTGCTGCCTGCTTCAATGGGCTGGCCTGAGTCTAATCAAGCCTGGGGAAGTAGTAGAAGTCAAGGGATCATAAAAGAAACAAGTTACAGTAGACAGATTAATCAGAGCATGCATTTTTATAACATTTGTTAAACAACAGACTGCCTGTGGTTGTTGCACTTGTCTTGTCTTGTAGCTATTTCTGAGGAGTTCTACCTGTATCTGAACTTCCTTTCCACTAAAAAATGTTATTAACTGTAAATCCAGGCCTGAGACGTACACAGACATCTGATAAACTGTCTTGCACACATTTTAGTAAAGACACATTATGAGGTTGATTTAGGGCAACCATGAACTCTTATCAGAAATTTAATAACACTTCTTAAAAATAATTGCTAGTATATAATGAAATAAAAATTGAAGAACAAACAGTAGGAAACTCTAATCACATTTATATCTCATTTCCATTTATATTAGTAGCAAGCTTTTAGATCCATACTGAATTGAACCTTTTCTGCTATTTAATAAACAGATTGCTTGTGTTCAAGGATCTTGTCTATGGGGTTATTTTTGTTTTGTTTCTTTTTTTTTTCCTGTGCTCTTCCCTTAACTGTGTGTGTGAAATAACAAGTAGCACAGGAAAATATTAAAATAATATTTTTTTTTAAAAAAAGAGGATTTTGCTCTCTAAAATAAATTATGTTTGATATGGCCCTTAAGTTAACGTTTGTACTGCTTCAGTTGTTCTTCTTTTAAGTATGAATCTATTTTTAGAAAGTGATTCATACAGGGAGATTTAATATTTCTTTACCTCATAGGATATAGAGAGAAAGTGCTCTGTAGTAGAAGAATCCACTTGTTTCTGCTATGACTATTTACGTGTGCTTATCAATTATGCATTACTGCATACCATGGGGCATTTATCCACTTTAAAAACAAGAACACCACCACAAAAACTTAGAACTGTATCAAACATCAGAATAATGGTCTTATTTCATCACTATACATTGTCCTTATGCTTTACCAGAGAGTTCTTGGTTGATAAGGAAACTATCCTTGGAGAATTCTCCAGAAGTTTCTGTGTCATAAAGAAACTTGCCCCTTCTTCAACTTTAATTCCTTTTGTGGCTTATATTCTTAGGACAGGAGAAATTATCATTTGCATTAGGTATTATGAAGATAATCAACCATGTGATGTGACTAGTTGATTAAAAGAATATTCCAATCATTCTGTGAGGAATGATGGACAGGAATGCTGCACTTTTTACATGAACTTGAAGCAGAATAATATGAGGAAAATAGATGTTGTATATCAGAAAAGAATTACGTGTATATGAAGCAGTGGCAGAGAGATCTCCTGCTGATAGAGTTTTCGATTCTTGGAGAAGTAAGAAGGGGGGTCAGCAGAACTGCTACCTTGGACTTCCAGAGGGCAGACTTTGGCCTGTTTAGGA
>NW_008794458.1:1556840-1572316 GCF_000699145.1 Aptenodytes forsteri | reverse complement strand
GATAGGACAAGAGGAAGTGGCCTCAAGTTGTTCCAGGGGAGGTTTAGATTGGATATTAGGAAAAAATTTTTCACCGGAAGGGTTGTCAAGCATTGGAACAGACTGCCCGGGGAAGTGGTTGAGTCCCCATCCCTGGAAGTATTTAAAAGACGTGTAGATGTGGTTCTTAGGGACATGGTTTAGTGGTGGACTTGGCAGTGCTAGGTTAACAGTTGGACTTGATGATCTTAAAGGTGTTTTCCAACCTAAACACTTCTATGATTCTATAATCATTTCTGACCATCTCTGAGAAATTCAAAATTAAGTGCTAATACACCAGGACATCAGGACACCCAAATCTGCTCCCAATATACATTTTAAGAAACTCAGTAGAAACTCAGAAACCCAGTGGGGCTAATTCAGAATTACCAAACTGCAACTATATGCAGAATTAAGCCCACAGGATTTACCACATTAAGTAAGCATCCTGTCTCTGGCACTATCTCTGCCTCAAGTGCAGGTTTCATTTATTTAATGCATAATGATTCCCTATTAATTACTTTGTACACTACACCAGCCTGTTTGTTTTTCTGGTTCTTTTCCAAGAAATAATCAAAGGGAGAAATTCATGAAGGACTGGTCAATGCTAAAGTCACTTCTAGTTAATTTACCCAATTCATATTAATTCAGTAGTGCTAAGCCCACTGGCAAAACTTTTGTGTCTTTTTTCAACATTGTGGAAGTCTCATGAGAATGATAATGAAGATAAGAACTATACTATTTGCATGGTCAATCATGCAGCAGCCATGAACAATATCAAGCTGCCTTCATGGTGAGACTGTAAATAGATTGATCCTTCCTATTACTGTCTTTGTACACAGCTCCACACTTAGACTCAGCTATCACTGATGCATATATGAGGAAATTTGCAAAGAGCTCAGTCTGGTATGAAACCTGTTACATCAGCAACATTTCTTGTAAACAGCATTCTGAAATGATGGATTTGATCACAAAGAAATAGCTATTTAAATTAAATGATTTTTTTTTTTAGAAAGAAAAAAATCCTCTTTAATTCCCAAGAGTTATTCAAAGG
This sequence comes from Aptenodytes forsteri, assembly GCF_000699145.1. NCBI lineage: Eukaryota > Metazoa > Chordata > Aves > Sphenisciformes > Spheniscidae > Aptenodytes > Aptenodytes forsteri. The sequence goes on along the minus strand of NW_008794458.1, from coordinate 1,571,244 downwards.
ATACTTTTTTGTTTGTCTGGGGTTTTTTGAGAGGTGGAGTTTACAGGTTTCATTTAATTCCAAGCAGATTAAGTAGACGATTTTTGATAACTTTTTAAATGGGAATCAAGAGGAAATTGCTAGGAAGGAAACATACCAGCTGGACAGAAAAATGAGAGACAATACTGAAAGGGCTTTATGAGTGATCACTTGAAATTGAGCTCAAAAGACTGAAAGAATAGGACAAGAAGCTAGAAAGAACAAATCCTCTGTGACTATCCTTTTCAAACTTTGCAGTTAGACTCTAATGAACTTGTGCTAAAATGAACAGATACCATCACTTGCTTAGCCTGGTCTGGCCAATCTGGAATATACTCTTTTGAGGCAGAGTGTGGGGAAACTTTGTCACTTGGGAAAAATAAAGAAAAGAAAAAAAAAAGTTTTTTCTATTTCTCTGCTTAGAGAACTGGTCTTTTATAATAACAGTTCAAAAGCAGAAATACTTTCAATGTCATGAAGTTGTCTCAGCTCCAACATCTGTTGCCCTATTTGGTTAAAAGAAAGGATGACATATACAAAATGATTTACCATAGACCCTTGCTTTGGGGTGGGGTGAGGGGAGGGGTGGTGGTGGTTTTTTTGTTGTTACTATTATAGTGCCTCAAGGCTGTAACTTAGGAATATATTAATCTTATTTTATTATCAAACTATTATTTATCTTATCTGGGTGTATGCAAAATATGTCTTTGTCAGATGCTTGATTCCACATTGTGTGTTCTGCCTGATGGCTAAGGTGGTTTTAGTAATGAATAATGTTTTGTTGTCTGCTAATTATCCTCATACTTTTTTGTCAGAATCACTAGCAGTAACTATCATTATGGTGAAATCATGATCCTAGATTCTGCCCTCACCTGGATTTGTGGATTTCTTCCTGAAATCAGCAGGAATTGGGAATTGCTTTATGCATTTGGGAGCAGTGGTCAGTGTGAAGTGCCCATTTTGGAGTCAAGGTTCTTATTTTCCATTTCAATTGAAGTCATACCCTTCAAATCATTGCTCCCTAAGTAAAAAAAAAACAAAAGAAAACACAAAAACCCCCAACCAAACAAAAACCAAACAAACAAAACCCCAAACCCAACAAGTTTACCTGTAATAAAATAATGAGGAACAAGGATCAAGATAGCCTTAGCTCTGCATCTTTACAGAACACTATTAAAGTGAAAAAACAGATACCTCATCATTTTGTCTGCTTATTTGTCATAGCTCCATCTTTGAACTGAGTCTCTCGAAAAGTTTTTGGAGAGGGGTTAGGTGCTCCTCAATGTTTGTGCACTGCACCTAATCCCGAGGGTTAATCCCATAATAAATATAATGAGTAATATAAATTATCTGCAATAAGACCAGACAACAGTATTTGGAGCTGAACTTGAAGTTCAAAAGTGTTTGAAGGGCTAGATTTGGTGTGGTGTTCAATTTGACTAAATAAAGCTGTTATCAACTCCTAAGAAGGCAGCAAACCAAACAAAGCAAATTTGTGCTTGTGAGAAAGTAAATCCTGAGCTCCTAGGACAACTCAAATTGTTTAGAAATGGAGCTTTCTGCTGTAGGTATTAAGTTTTTAATACCTTCAGACTCTAGTCTAACTTCTTCAGTTCTCTTATCTTTTTTTTCTTTTTTCTTTTTTTTTTTGTAAGTCCAGCTGTGTTGATAGCAAGAAAAGCTATTATTGCCCATAATACCATCAATAATTTTTTTTGTGCCTTCTGAATGTTTTTTCCTCATTTAATTTCATCCCAAATAAGAAAGCACAATGGGTGAATCAGACATTTCTTTTCAGTCTAAACAGTTTTAATTTCTCTTGGACTTTTCTTGTTGTTTGTACTTTTTTCCCTTTGATAAAATTTTGAGGGACTGATCCTGTTTGTATTTTTCTTTAAGTTTGATTTTCAGGATGACAAACACTTCACATTTGCAAAACAATGTACAGGCACTGCTTTAGTGGAGGACGTAATCTAGTTCCCAACAGATTAACTTTTGCAGTAGGAGCAAGTTAAATACTTTATACTGTATCATAGTCAGTAAAACAGAAGCAGGAGAAAAAAAAAAAAAATTGTGTTTTGTTCTTGGTCTGTGAGGATCATGTCCTCTGTTCAACTCAAAGTTGTTGGGACTTTAGGGTTCTTACAGGCCAATATTCTCATTTTTAAACCATAAAACCATTACTCATAAAAAGTAATGGGAAAAATAAAAAGCTGCTTTTAGGAATAAGAACACTTTTCCTTTTATTTTTCTTCTTGCATTATGAAGCAGATTGATGCTTAATGAAAGTAGATTTCACCATATGGAGGACACAATATGTTAAGTGTAGGAAAAATAAATCAGAGATGCAAGGGAAATTTTGTGTCCAGTTCAGTATGATTATTTCGGTTTTTAAAACTTTTCTTGATAAATAGTTAAATTAAATTCTGCATACACATTTGACTAAGCAAAAATTAAGAAAAAAAATTTCCCTTGGATCTCTCTGTTGTGTCTGAATGCTGTTGCTGACTGTAAGTAGGATAGACCAAGCCTTGACCGCAGTGTGAAAGCACTACTACTAAACAGTAGCTGGAAAAATACAGTCAGATGTGCAATAAAGCAAATGCCAAACATAAAATTCACTCCTCGTAACTTTATTTAGGCATCTTATCTACACCAGTTATTTCAGCTTGTTTTGTACTCAATAGAAAAAGATCTGTCCAAGAGACAGATCATCATATCCAATGGTGACAGCATTATTATTTTTTCCTTGTGCCTACAGATATAGCTAGATATCTAGCCTGGATGAGCTGACTGAACTTTAGATGTTGAAGTTAAGGCCCACCCCAAGTCATAAATAGGTCAGTAGCAGACTTTTTTTTTCCTTCAAATCGTGCAACTGAAAAGCAGCTATGATGTCATTTTGATAAAAAAGCCAGATTGTGCTAGGTTTGTGGTATGGCAAAGGTCTTTTCATTTGAATTAATATGGTATTAATAAAAATACTCCTGGAAACAGAGGTATGTTTAAATCACTTTGTTGTATATACCTTGCAGTAGATACAGCTTTATGACATCCAGAAAACAATAACTAGACCAAATGGTCTGTGTCTCAGATAAAAATGTGTCAGATAATAAAATCTATATAAAGACCCCAGTGCCAGAATATATATAAAAATGTATAGGGTGTGACATATTCTTTGTATTTATATTTGAAAAAAGAACAATGATAGTTTCTGAAAAATAATGCAGCATTATGTAATGAAAATGTCTGTCATGGAAAGAATATGCAAAATTAAATAGATTTAAGAGTGTAGATTTTCTTCACACTTTTCCTGAAACTGGAGCACTAACTTCTGAAAACTTAAGATTTTTTAACAAAGTTTCTTTGCATATCACAAAACTTCCTACATTCTTATTCTTTCTACTCTTGTCCCACTTTTCCCTCTGTACAGGCCACTCTCTTGTTTCTTTCCCCGCTGGCATACCGCTTATGCAACATAACAATGAAAGGCAGGAAAAGTTGAAATAACCTTTTTTTTTTTTCTTTCTTTATTTTCTCTCCAGAATTCAGCTGTGATTCAGCCTTGCTTCATAGGCAAGCCAAAGAAAACTGGTTTCTATGCTTAGTATTGCTATACACATTCTCCTTTACTACTTTACCAGCTTTTTCTCCAGTGATGGGAGTAATAAGAAAAAAACCCAAACCCAAGCAAAATTTATGTCTCTGAAGAGCAGCCTGAACATAGTACGGGCAATTTTTACCATCTTACTGAAATAAATAAAATACCCCAACTATAGAGTATGATAGTATTGGAAACTGCAGATAGGTAAACAGAGAAATTATCATACTTACTGTAATAGCTCCTCAGCAAGATGGAGATCTAATTGGCCTCCAAAGTTGTCATGTAACACCTTGTGTTGGCTTCTCATTCAACATTCCTGAGTAAAACATATCATATAGAGGTAACACCCCTGTCCTCTGTATTGTCAGACAACATTTATTAACAGAAATTTAACTGCTAAAACAGTTCCTTTCTATACTATGATATGGCATAGATTTACTGTAATTGATAAGCACAGAGGTGTTGATATTTCTTTTCTACCTTTTTTTTACAAGTTTTGGGAGCACTGAAGGTATGCAGTCAGTGAAATGAATGACAGTGAATATAACTCACTTTTTCATTTCAGCAATTCTGCATAAAATAATGGGGATGATGTGCTACTGTGTAATACCTATGTTAGATAATTTATGACTTTTTTTTATATGTAGACTCCCTGCTAGGGCACTTCTTGATGCAGCATCCAGGTCTTAATAGCAATATAGCACTGTTTTCTGCCAAAGTGAATTTGCCAGTGTAGACAGGTAGATGCATTTTGGGTCATATTTTATTCTGAAGCATGTCATACTTATGGTATCCAACAAACACTTCAATGGAAAAGTTCACCGAGATTTGCCAAGAACAAACGTAAACACTTTAGGTTGTCACTTTCTTCCATGAACTCTTCTCTCACAATACTTTAATATACATGCCTCAAAGACCAATGCTGGGAATATTCCAGTGTACAAATTCCCTCTAAATGTTTGTGATTTTGAGACTGTGAAATCAGAGTCCTGGATTCTTTAGTGTTTCAACCCATTTAATCTTAACACAAAGGCTCATCTGTGAATAAGTCAGATCAAATCAGCCACGAATAGATGAAATGACATGGTTGGTATCGTGAATGAATAACATTCACTATAGTTTACCTGTGCATTTGCAAGACTTGATAATGTTTCGTGCTGGTTTTGGCTGGGATAGAGTTAATTTTCTTCATAGTAGCTAGTATGGGGCTGTGTTTTGGATTTGTGCTGGGATGTTTTCATTATTGCTGAGCAGTGCTTACACAGAGTCAAGGCCTTTTCTGCTTCTCACACCACCCCACCAGTGAGTAGTTGGGAGGGGACACGTCTGGGACAGCTGACCCCAGCTGACCAAAGGGATATTCCATACCATATGACATCACACTCAGTATATAAAGCTGGGCGAAGAAGAAGGAAGGGTGGGACATTCGGAGTGATGGCGTTTGTCTTCCCAAGTAACCATTACACGTGATGGAGCCCTGCTTTCCTGGAGATGGCTGAACACCTGCCTTCCGATGGGAAGGAGTGAATGAATTCCTTGTTTTGCTCTGCTTGCATGCGTGGCTTTTGCTTTACCTATTAAACTGTCTTTATTGCAACCCACGAGTTTTCTCACTTTTACTCTTCTGATTCTCTCAAAACCACAGAAAAGAGTCATCTTAGAATGGCTTTTGCTACCTTTATCTTTTTTATTACATGCATATGGTGCATGCTAGTTTATTTTTTGTTTTGTTTGTTAGTGCAATTTCCCTATAAAGAACTGACCTGAGAGCCTTTACTGTTGTAATTCACTGTTTCAGGTGGTCTGCCAGTGTCCATATTTAGCATACTGCAGGGTACAAAACAAGATATAGCTGGTTTTGAATCCCTTTTAATTAATTACAGCTCTGCAACAGGATTAGTTACTTCACAGAGTGTATTTAGAGCTGATGTTCCATTACATTTCTTTTAATTGTTGCTTCAACTGTCTTGAGATACCATCTGTCTTAGGTACTTGTAACTCCCATTATTTTAGTAATCTTTTCTCCTCACATGCCCAACAAGATAGGGTGTATGTGTGTGCACACACGTGTGCATGTGTGCTTACGTGTGTCTACTTTCTTGTGTTCCCAACTCTCCCTAAGAGGTCGTGCATCCTTTAATAGCTTTGCTTGAGCTGAGGTTTGGGTTTCTGAGCCAGATACCTCAAAACAATTGTGCCCACTTTATAGAGCTTAGATAATCCTTCTCTTGTATAATTTATATCCATGAAAAGCTCAGCTGCTCTTCTAACATAGATGCAGATCTGCACCTACCTGAGTGTTCAAACTAACACCACTGACGTGTCCTTATACTCTTCAAATTATATGATTAATAACAGTGGATTCAGTGCTTCATATATCAAGAGATGCTTTTGATGGTCTGTGCTAAAAGGTGGCATCTATGCATCCATGAAACCTGGCTCTCCTTCCCAGTCTCCTTAGACCATCAGTATAAGATTATACTAATAAAACAACATAATGCTCCCAGGTTGCCTTTTCCTGGGTATCAGGTGCCAGGGACATCTCTGACAATACAAGAGTTTTCACGCAGGTACAATTCAAGCTCATTAGTGGGCTGTCTAGAAATTGATTTCAATGAGATAGGGTCAATATGTCATCAACCCTACTTCCTCAAGAAACCTCAAAATAAAATGAACCCAAATTAATAAGGCTTAACAGCAAAGCAGGGCATAAAAACCTGTGAGAGTAGAGGAGAGAAGGTGTGTAACATCTGTATCAGACTGACAGGATATTTGAAGGAACGGAGATGGAACCCACTTTAGGTGCACATAACTCACCCCTATTCCTACTAACTACAGAGGTAAAACTCAAGTGTCACACCTCTCTAAAACTTCTTTAGAGCTCAAGTTTTTATTTGGTTGTAAGGCCAGCTGATGGATTCTACAGCTGAGAGCCAAAACAAATGCAATGTGAATATTGGAAAGACTTTGATGTGAGTTCAGACTTGAGCTGCACAGAGTACAGGCATAACAGCAATACTGAAGACAGATCTACAAAGATATTTAGGAGCCTGTTTCTCACTGCAGTCAACTGAAAATTTGATGCATAGATGGCTTTGTGAATTTGAATGAAAATGAGCCAAATTGGCTTGCAAGAGGTGACATTTAAAATTTGTGGCAAAACGGCAAGTCAAACTTTGGTCTCCCATTTCACTGCCTAGTAACCTACTGCTGGGCTGAAGTTGCTGTGACAATAGGTGATAGAAAGAAAAATAATAAAAATCAAGATAATACCTTCTTTGCCATACAAGAGGGAGCTGAAACTGCTGAGCTGCTATGTGGGATTTCTGTGAAGACTTCCATTAACTTCAGTGGACTATGAATTGAGGTCTCAGTGTTTCAGGGGGGAATTAAAACCAGTGAACTCTAACGCCTACTGAATTCTCAATATATCAAATGATGCTCTGCTAATGTCTCGTTTCAGTTATGCCAGCAAGACTTCTATCTATTTCAGCAGTTTTGCCTCATTGTATTCTAAAAGATTAATTTATCCTACTTTTCATAAAGTGGGGTTAATTTAGTCAAATATTTTGACCTTGCCAAGCCACTCTAGGTGCAATTCTTGTATAGTTGTTGTTTTCTATTCACTGATTTCTTATTAGTAGAAAGACATGCTTTGCAAACTGAACGGTGCTCTTAATTTTCATTTTCAGTACCAGTGATTTTTTTGTTAGTACTATCACTTATGTTGTGAGGCCTTTTAAGATGTCCCCTGAAACACACGACCTGATTTGTTCACCAAGTTAATCAGTCCTTGCATATCTATAGGTGTGTATATATACACAGAAGAATCCATAAACACATGAACATAAGTGGTTAAACTTGATTTAAAAACTAATTGAAACAATGGTGAATAATGAAGAATTTACCTGCTACAGTAATCTAAATAATAGAGTATAAATAAATGTCATATGACTACTCAAGCCATGATTCTAATAGCCATCTGCAATGAAAGAAGACCAAAATTTAAAATAGAAATTAATGATTTTTTTGTCCTTCCTTTCCTAACTAGGAAATAACTAGTGATGGGGATTTCAGAAAGTGCTAGGAATCATCCTTTGAGTATTGCTTCCTTTGAAGTGGACTCTTCTCAAGCAGCTAGAAAACAGGATATTAATTTGCTGCTCGCCCCTCTTGGATATCCCAGTCTGAATGACTCTAACTTCCATTAATTCCATGGGACATTAAGAGTCTTCTGCATCCAACAACTGGTTGTCTGATCTCAATTTCTTAGTCTACAGCTTTTTTTTTTTTTTTTCTGACTTGTTTGCATTTTACTGCACTTGTTTTTCTTAATTAATTAAATTAATTCATTTTGTATGTTAGCATAATTCACCAAAGTTGGTAAATTATGATTTAGGAGTCTTTAACTGTTCAGAGTAGTCACTTCAACAGAAAAGTAAAAACAATGTAACAAGAAAAATAATATATTATTTGTAAGGGGATAATTTAATTTTCTTTCCTGGGATGACTGGTTGCAATTCCTCTTTATATATAAGGAAAGCTCACTAACTATTACTAATGTTTCTTATAAATGATATCCTGAAAATTAATATTGTAATATGTAATCCCTATAGCCGCGGATGTTCATCAGCTAATATTTTAAGGTAATGCCCATTAAGATCAATGTCAATTAACCACAATTCATTGTTTGAATATCGATCAAACATATTTAATTTACCATTAGTGTTAACAGAATGATGTATTATTCAATTAAGATAGCATTGACTGAGAATCTTAATTAGATATTTAATTCTTTAGCCAGATTTAAGACAAACCTAACCATTGGTTTCAGTGCTCTCCCTCTGTCTAGAATATCTGATTTTATTTTAAGGAAAGATATCCACTTACGTATCAGTATGAACTGCCTTTTTTCAACTCACACTGATTTTCTCTGTGTTTTCATTTATCTCCTGGAATTTAGTATTTCCATCAAAGATTTTCTAAACCTTGCATACAAGTTTTCTCAAGCTGAATAAGCCCATTGCAATGAGCTATTGCCTAAGTGCAGAAGGGTCTTTTCCAAAGTGTCAGGAAATCATTCCCAAGATAGCGAGTCACTGGCTGCTGCAAGAGAAAGAACACAACTTTGAGTGAAACACGAACTTAGAATCCCCAAGTATTTGTGCAGAGGCTATTGGACAGTTTGCAAAATGAGCTGAAACCCTCTCTGTGCCTTATTTCCTAACCCAGCTTCTTGTTCATTTAGTCTGCAGCCTTAGTCCCTAAGTCTTTTGTCCCTTGCCACCTTTGCTCAAATAGCCATGCCTGTTTACCCTCCCACATCCCTGTTCTGACACTTTTGCCACTGACTGAAGTAATACTTTCCTTTCGTGTGGGGTGGAAAAGGACAGCAGACTCTGGCTTTGTAGTATTTAGATAGGAATGAAAAAGAGAGAGGAAAAAACAGAAGAGAGATCATCAGAAGTTGAACTCTAAATACAATATTTTCTATTAGACGAGAAACAAGAGAAGAAAATATCCTGTTTCAACTGGATTGAAGCACGTAAATTTGTTGCTTTGATTTTCCGTTATAACAAAAGCCTCAAAAATGAGACAAAATATTTCAACATTGTTTATATTCAATGTTTAATCAATATGAAATATAGATTGTTTTCAGTATTTGCTTCTGAGAGCTTTAATATTTGGAGGTTTCATTGCAAAATGGAACAAAATAATTCTGTCATCTCATGAAATCAAAGTTTCATACTGCTGCATCTAGGAATACTCATAGCTGAAAAGAAATTAAAGACTCATTCCAAATGGAGAGCAACACTGCATTTGAATTTAAGTCTGTTTTATATAAGAGTTTAATAACCAGTGCCCGTTAATAAAAAGTGGATCAGATTAAGCAGTGAGAAATAGGTATTGCACATATTTGAAATGGGTAAACCTTTTTATTTAATTCAGCTAACCACTGCTGGAACAGATGTGGATTTACAGAGTCATGAATTCAGAATCAGGATTTAAGTAGTTAGGTCAACTGTATCTCATTTAACAGTTTTTCTCTGGCTAAATTTCAGGGGTAACTGCTTCATCTTTATATGATTTATTGTTAAATAGTCTGTTACTTGAATAGAGGTTTTTTGAATAGTGAAACATAAAAGAAGAAAATTAAAAATTACTTATGACAAGTAACTTTTTTCTAAATAATTTTTCTAGAGTTTTTAATGAGGTGCTGGTTTCACTTTAAAAGTTTCTGCTCTTCTGAAATAAATAAGAAAACTCTTGTTTACCTTCTAGGGGAGATGGACTGGAAGTACAAGTGTTACAATATTGTTACTGATCTCCTTGTACTAAAGATAATCCTATTGTAAAGGTTTGGCAGGCAAAAATCGTGTTATAGTTGCCTCGTTTCCTGTACTTTTCCCTAAGCATACACTAACTGACACTGTCAGACACGGGATACTAAGTTGGGTGAAACTTAATGTAGTATGGCAGTTCTTTCATTCTCATGAAAGTAAATTTTGTTATGAAGTATCAAGAGTATGAAATGGCGAGGCACTGAAGAGCATACAAAAAGTATAAAAAGAGGGACGGAGTTTCTTAAAAGATCACAAACTTAAGTAATGAAAATTAAAGATTATAACTATTTCAACCATCTGCCATACAGAAAATGCTGACAGGAGATTTTTGGTTCCAAATATTGCTTTACAAGAAGTGTGCTAGAAGGTGATTTTGAGACCTTTTTGAGTTCTCAGTAGCACACAGCTTTGAAAACAATCCATGGACATCTCTAAGCACCCATTGAATACCTCCATGAAAGCCCTGAAATTCTTCATGATCTTTTGGCATGCTTTGAAAACTGTACACATACAAATAGAAACACTCTTTTAAGCTTTCCCTTCTTTCTTCATGTGTCTTCTATTCCTATTTGCAATAAATAAAGCTTATTAGAAAGAAATGATGAGAAAGAAAAACATTCATGTAGAACTTATTTTTTCTGAAAATTTCTACAAAGTAGTGAATCTTAATCTGACTATTCCTAGTTCTCACACCTTCAGTTTACAAATTTCTGCCTTTGTTCATTGAGCAGCAATACTGGCTGAAGAGTGTGTGTTTGTTCATCATTCTTTGTAGAAAAGAAAAAGTGTTGATGGAGTGAACTTTAATAGAGCATTTCTATATGTGGATAGAATAATATGCATATATATTTCTGTAGGGTTGATGAAATTTCTCTTTATTTGATTAAAAGAAGCTTATCAGAGAATTGTAATGCAAATGATGCTTCATTTTTTTCAGATTAGAGCAAAATAGTAGAGCCTTCTTTTGCATGTGGCACACTGTACGCATACAGAAAATTAAAAAAAAAAATTTCAAAACAAAAGAAAACTTAGGAAGCCAAGCATTGTAAAGACACAAGACTGTGAAGCTGAATTGCTGTCCATTACTTCTTAAGCTTTTCTCATTCCTATTCCCTAGTGCAGAGCAGTTCTTACACTTCAAAAATAAGTTTATTAAAAAGGTAGCATGACTACATAATGTATGTCTTTCATGTATATTGCCTCTTTATAAGTTCATTGTTTTCTTAAGTTCAGCTTAAATAAAAATAACATGAAAAGGTAAAAAAAATTACAGCTGAAATTAAATATAAGCTTAAAATGAAAATTTTGAGCTGTTTCTAAAATAGCTTTAATTTTGAGGTACTTGAGTTAAAGGTTCTTCTCTTTCAGTTTCTTTTTCTGTTTGTTCATTTAGAAATTTGTTCAAAACAGGTGATCAAAACTTCACCTACTCAAACCTAAGAACTCTGAAAATGACCAGTGATATTTAGAGGTTGATTTTGATTTGTAGATACTGCTGAACCCTAAATAATCATGAACACATTGTGAAAAAAGGATCCAAACAACTCAAACTTCAGATTTATTTGGCATAATTAAGGTATTATCAGTGAAGTTACTCCTGTATCCAATGTTCAAGAAGACAAAAGAACTTCAAAATTTGTAATATAATACCTAGAAATAAATAGGAAGATCTTTTGTTGAATCCGGCATAAGCTGGACAGAACCTAAAACTCAATTCATTTGAGTTAGACTTGCTCTATTGCTAGATGGTGTATGTATTTTCCCTGTTAGCTAAAGGTGTCCCTCTTAGTCTGTGTTCCATCTTTCTTATGAACAAGATGTGTCATTGACTTATTTTTTTTAAATTAAACAATAATTATTTAGAAAGGTTTTTTCTTTTAAATTTACTGTATTGTTTTAAAATGGCTTACAGTTTCTGCATTCTTAGGTTCAGCCTTCCTCTCTCCCACAATCTTTACTTTTTCATCCATGCCTGAAATCTCCCCCAAAGATTCCATCTAAAAATGTACAAAAATGTTTGCTGAAATACTTCCAGCTCACAAAGACCCTCTCCAAAAATCATGCTCAGTTTTCAAATATCAATATTTTTTTTCAGGAGAGTTTATCACTTATTGTGTACTATTATTAAACAGCATTTATTTAATTTTGTATTGTCCTTCCTTATTGCAGGGATTTTAACTACTGTCTGTGATTCTTGCATATAGACATATGTTCTGTTTTAAATGCCCAGGTTTACAGAGTTGACCAATAACAGTCTGTAGTTTCCAGACTGGAATGGCTCATCTAATGCAGGATGTAATGGAGGTCTTTACCCAATTAGCCACATGTCCTTACCTACACTAACATTAGTAGTCTGGCACTTCAGGCTCTCTGTAATTGCTGTGCTTTGCTAATTTAGATTCCTAAAGCCTGGTGTGGAGGTGGGGGGAAGAAAAAGTAGAATCATAGAATCATAGAATAGTTTGGGTTGGAAGGGACCTCTAAAGGTCATCTAGTCCACCCTCCCTGCCGTGGGCAGGGACATCTTCAACTAGGTCAGCTTGCTCAGAGCCCCGTCCAACCTGACCTTCAATGTTTCCAGGGATGGGGCATCCACCACCTCTCTGGGCAACCTGTGCCAGTGCTTCACCACCCGCAGCGTAAAAAATTTCTTCCTTGTATCTAGTCTAAATCTACCTCCCTTTAGTTTAAAGCCATTCCCCCTTGTCCTGTCACAACAGTCCCTGCTAAAAAGTTTGCCACCAAGTAAATGCATCAAAAGGCAAAAAAAATAATAAAACAATCCAGAGCACTCTGTAGCTCCAATAAACTGTGATTTCACCATGGGTTCTCCATCTTTTGTCTCCTTGGGAGGACCAAGACCAGTTAGTTTAAAATGCAGAACTGCTATTGCTTTCAATAGGAACAGATTATTTGGACCTCAGTAGGACCTCAGAGACATTTCTTTTTTATTTTTTTTTTAGTAAAAAGAGACCATGCCAAAGGAGAATTTATTTATTTACAAAACAAAGAAAGAAATGTAACTCTAGATCTCTAGGTAAGAGGGAGAGATAAGATTTTTTCCAATATTTTTGATCTATTTGCTCATCATATTTTCTTAAACACCCTATTAGGTTGCAGGAAAGAATAGTATTATGTTAATATAGCTATCACTTGCAATTTATTTTCTGTATTTGTAATTCATCTTTAATCACTCAAAATATAGTAAATCCTGATATGCATTCCTTCTTTTTTATTTTTTTTTTAGTAAAAAGAGACCATGCCAAAGGAGAATTTATTTATTTACAAAACAAAGAAAGAAATGTAACTCTAGATCTCTAGGTAAGAGGGAGAGATAAGATTTTTTCCAATATTTTTGATCTATTTGCTCATCATATTTTCTTAAACACCCTATTAGGTTGCAGGAAAGAATAGTATTATGTTAATATAGCTATCACTTGCAATTTATTTTCTGTATTTGTAATTCATCTTTAATCACTCAAAATATAGTAAATCCTGAAAATATGCATTCCTATTACTTTTATAACCCTGCCAACAGAGAGGCAAAGTTCTTTGACTATCAAAGCTCAAAGTTTTCAAATAATAAATTACAACTTTCAAGCACAGCTCAAGCTCAGTTTTCATTTGATCTAAATATGAAATGGCAAGTAAGTGATCATGTCTACTATTCAAGGACTTTCAAACAGATTGTTGGCAGAAAAAGTTCAGTGTGCTCTAATCAGGGGATGTAATTGTCAGATCTACAGGCAAACCTCATTTTTCATAAAGTAATTCCAAGCAATACCTGTCTGTATGTAGCCCTACTTTTTAAAATAGTGGTTTTAAAAAATAGTTTACTTACTTCTACAGTGGAAAAACATAAATAGAAACTCCAACTGTTGTCAGATGATCAGTGTTTCTGAAAAGGAGCTTTTCAAGACAGAAAAATGAAACTATAGGATTACAAATGTTAGTTTTGTGAATATAAGGATTTTATGAATCTGATCTGAATTGTCTGGGACAAGACAGCTTATTTACTGTTTATTAACCTTTTGTTTCACTGTTTAGAATGCCGGTAAATAGCACAATACAACTGATTTTAGTACTATTTCAGCCTTTCTACCAGCTGGGTAATTGTTTCTTCATTAAATCCCTGAATTTCTGATTTGCAAGTTCCTTCCTTTCTTGGTATCAATCTGCTGGATTTCTTAAGCACAGCTTTGTTAACATTTATGATTTCTTTTTCTTTTTTTCTTAGAACTGAGACAAAAGAAAGGAAGTTCTATATTGCACAGGGCTATCCAAACCTACACCTATCCAAACCTACCTATCCCTGGAGGATCCAGGGAACTACAGGCCTGTCAGCCTGACCTCGGTGCCGGGGAAGATTATGGAGCGGTTCATCTTGAGGGTGCTCACAAGGCATGAGCGGGACAACCAGGGGATCAGGCCCAGCCAG
>NW_008794458.1:1548996-1556272 GCF_000699145.1 Aptenodytes forsteri | reverse complement strand
AATGATTCTATGATTCTATGATTCTATGATTCTACACAATAACTTCCTCTTTCAGTGCTCGGTAGCTATAGTTGTTTCAGTTTCCTTCTCCCAAGGCTTCCTCATTTCCAAGCCCTATAATTAAGCTGAGTACAATTTATTTAATATAAACTTTCTTTACCTGTAGGGCATTAACGTCAAGGCATCTTGGTCAGTGACAATGGCTCCCACATGAAAACAGAAGTAAATAACAACATGGAAAGATTGTACCAATTTATGAATAAATTAATAAAAATCTGAGTCATTATTTACTTCTGAAAACTTCACAAAGGTAAAAACAGAAGCTGGTGCTCTTAGACTTAAAAACAAAGAAAAAGACCAGATTAACACCAGTAGTTGATCAGAAAACAGTTGGATATCAAAATCCGATATTAAATTCTCAAAGCTGTATTATACTAGGAGAAAAGTTTGAAAAGCTCCCATTTGAAAACACAGAACTCTGAACCGGAGACTTTCCAGTTGGTATCAGCCACTGCCTAAAGAGTGATGGCAATCAATAAATCTGTTCCAGCTATTCCCTTGGAGACATTAGCAGTTTCTGTGCAAGAGGATACTTAAGTTACAGTTCTTACAGCAATGAAACCTAAAGCTATCATTGACAAAAACAACATTAGAAAACAAGGAAGAAATATTTAAGGAAGGGATGGAAGCCAGATAATTTAAAAAGCTGTGCAAGATCTAAAAGAAAATATTTTTAGTTGAAACCACCCCCTCCCTTGCTTTAATAGTATTAAAACATACAGAGTAAAAATTATTCAATAATACTCAAGAGAAATGTAAGAAACTTCAGTCAAGAGAAGACTTCCATAGCTTGCAAATGCAGAAGTGCTGAAGAAAATCTGGATAACCTAGTTACAGTAACAAAATTTATTTATGGATAAAAGATGTGGAAAAATTGTTTCAGCAAGTGTTTCTGTCTATATATAGAGTCTAATCTAAACATGTCAATGAATCAATTCGGAAAACAGTAGAAAGCACCAGGAACAGGCGATACTCAAAGTTATGGCCTGAAACTTAAAATCTCTGTATCCAAGGCTAACATAACATCTCAAAATAATCCTTGCAAGTGAAGTTACTGCACTGATAAGGAATGGCACAATTGCTAATGAACAATGAGTCATCAAACCACATGAGAAGTGGAAATTATTTATGTTATTAAGATCAGATCATATCTATAATCGCTCGGTGCTGGTATTGCATCGGAAAGCAAAAAAGAAGTAATCACCTTCTGATTGACAGGTGGATTATGAAGACTGCTTAATCAAGGCAAAGAAACTTCAGGGAGCTATCAGGAAACTGTATGAAGCTCTTAAGCTATTTCCATTTTCTAACATACAGAAAAGGTATTGAAAGGGTATTGTAAAAGATGTTTTCTAATTTATGGATTTATTGACAAACAAGAAGGATATGCCTCACCTGTTTGCATCACTTCTGGGAAATCACAAAGTATCTCAGTATCTCAAAATAAATCGCCACTGACTTTAAATTTAATAATAAAGACAATTATGGAAAATAATCACAGAGGAAACCCCAAAAGAATATGACAGCTATTTTAAGAGGTAGGCACCAAAGCATTTCCATGGCGGGTTGAAACAGAGTTGTCTTAGTGGCTGAGAGAGCCTATTAAAACTTTCTACTGATGCTCTCTGGACAGATGCGCGGCATGAAACTCCCACACACCATGTATCGAAAACAATCAGATCATAGGTCTGTGTGGAAGAAACATATTTTCTGCCCTAAGACTGATAAAATTGTCACTGATGAAATTGTGTTGGAAGAAGCTGCAGATCAAAAAAGCTCTAATCTGGTACCTGTGGCTCTGCAGTTGGATCTACATGACCAGGACCATAGACAGGGGAGTCAGAAGTAAGGTCACCATGCTCCAGAGGACAAACACAAGTTCTGAGACTGGTGCTGGCACATGAGGACACTTGGTTGTAGGGCTCATTAATCACATGTGAGTTTTGGGGTTGAGGAGCCCGGGAACATCAATGCCACCATGCCATTGGTGTAATGACGGATAACATCTAGAAGGTAATGGAGTCCTCCTCTTATGACTAAAGAATTGTTTGTCATCATATTATTTTCTACTGCCTTCTCTCTCAAGGCAAATAATTTTAATGAAAAGCCTGCAGTAGGTTCCCTTTATAATGATAACTATTTATTGCTAAAATTAACTCTATAATTCTGTAGGGACTAAAGAAAAGAGGAATAGCAGCAGTCAATAATCTGCAAGTGCCCGAACAAGCTTCTATCATTTAAGAATTAAAAAATAAACATATATATAAAATATATCTGTATAAATACATGCTTTAGTGCCTATTATGTTAAAAATACAAGCCTTCAAAGACATAATTAGCTGACAGGCATCAGGCATTTTAGAATACACTTCCAGAATAGCTGTGGCACTAATTTTTACTAAACCAATATTAATGTAAATCAGAAATAATTCCTGTAGCATCTGGGAAATTATGCCAACATGATAGCACTGTAATTGAAGTCAGAATCTGACAAATTCATGAAGTGCAGCTACACCAAAAGTATTTGCAAAGACTACAGAAGCCAGAATTAAACTTGTAAAACCAAGATAATTCAGACACGAGTCCAAATTCTATTCTTA
Source organism: Aptenodytes forsteri (assembly GCF_000699145.1). Taxonomy (NCBI): domain Eukaryota; kingdom Metazoa; phylum Chordata; class Aves; order Sphenisciformes; family Spheniscidae; genus Aptenodytes; species Aptenodytes forsteri. The sequence goes on along the minus strand of NW_008794458.1, from coordinate 1,553,613 downwards.
AATTATTTCATTGTGCCTTGCTATTGCTGTGTGTTTTGTTGTGTATACTATTGAAAGACTCAGGTAGCACAGCAGAAAGACATAAATTAAGGAGGAATCTAGATTATGATTTTTTTTTTCTTTGTAAATGTAAAGAATCATTTAATCTTCTGATTAAGTTACAATTGAGAGAAAAAAAAACTTTAACGTACAACTTGTATCAACACATGGGTGAAGTCTGATTCATTGGTGCAGAACTGAACTTTACATTTTAATGCCATCTCTAGTAATTCTAATCCCTCAGTAATGTTGTACAATAGATAACAATAGCTCTATCAGTCTCTCTGTATGTGTCCTGTGTCTTGTCTAGTGAACCCAGTGGACAAAATATGCATTTACTCTAGTACACCAGGTTATTATTGCATTTTGTCTCACAGAATTGAGTAGAATTTAAAATTTTAGGGTTATCCATTTACTCTCTTCCTGGTTTTATATTCAGACAGTTCCTCTAATTAAATAAGTATATAACTGCATTCAGAATCAAACTGTTTGCAAATGGACTTACTCATATATATAAATGAAATAAGTGGATAATTGCTTTTAGAACCAAGCTGTTTGCAAGTGAAAATTACAACATGTTATCATGTGTTTGAGCATGTTCTTAATGGCTCTTATATGTGTGTGAAGAAGTTATTTCAGCTTGTAGTTAAGAACATTTATTAGGATAATTATTCTAACAGAATTGAGAAAAAGCATTTGTTAGTTTATCGAAGCTGGCACTTGAAAAATATCTTACTATTCACTTTAAATAAAAGAATTATAAGTAAAATTGTAGATTAAGTTTGGGAAAAAAAAAAAGCTGTATTTCATCAAGCTGGTTTCCCTTATCACGGTTTCTTGAGCTGACTGTTGCAAAAATGATTTCATTATCATGTTAAAAATTTTGGAAGTATTTGCAGCTGCAAAGTGCACATTCAAGATTTTTTTAAAAGGAAGTAGAGGAAAGAGAATCTTCGCAATACTGCAGAGGAATAGATGAGAACTCATGGAGGCCAACCACCAATTTTAAGTGTGATTTTTTTAATCTTTTGTATTAACTCTAGAAGCAAAGTTCTTTAAGTGCTCAATAAGAACAGAACTACTTGAATAAACCAACTTATTGGTCATTTTTTAACAAATTCCAGAAAGGCTATTAATCAAAAGGAAAAATATTTATTGACAAGCTTTTCTTTTTCAAAAATAAATGAATAAACAAATAAATAAATAGGTACTTTTATAGCTGCTTTAACCACTCTCTATGTCTTGTTCAAAATGTTCCCTGATATTCTGAAGTCTTTTATTAAATCATTAAAAAAACCCCAAAAGTATTATTAGTATGTCATTAAATATAGCACCAATATTTCATTTTGTATAACCATAAGCTGTCCCAGGTTCTCATCGCAAATGGCTTAAGTGACTTTTTGACTAGTCAAATTCTGCCAATACTCTGGCGAGGGGATCGGGAATGTTCTCTTGCTACCGCTTCACACTGGCGTTGCCAAAATGCCCAGATTCATCTGCTTCTTTCTCAGTTCTTGCACTGTTAAGGACAGTCTTCCATGGAAACTCACAGTAGTACTAGCTGATTGAAAAGTATTAGCCACAGATGTACCAGTCAGTTAATCTGTTGCCAACCTGAAATTTGTTTTTCCTTTTCCTAGATGACAAACTGGTGCTGTATTGTCTTGCAGTGCCTTTAAACCATTCAGAATATGATCTGAAATGATTTGTTGTCATGAGAAAACGTGACATGGGACATGCGTTTAAAGTGTTGCTATTCTGTTTCAATCTTTATACAGTTTAAACATTAAATGTAATTAATATATCTATTTTAGTATCAGTAATATATTACAGGAGAAAAATAATTAATTGTTGCTATTAATGAGGCAACTGGATGCATTTCTTTCTTCTGTTATCCTGGATTAATCTTTGTTTTTCTCAGGAATATTGAAAATAATAATTTTTGTAATATATAAATAGTGATTGTGTTTCTACTTGTTCAAAACACTCAGTCATTACAGCTCAAATTTTTTGGTCTAGAAAATTTCTTTCAGTCTAAAAAATGATGGAACATTTCAATCTATGCAAAATCATCAGTCTATACCAAATCATTTTAACAATAAAATTAATAATATAAATGGGACTTTTTAATGTTCTTTCATTTTTTCCCATGACAGCAAAAATACATTGTATCACACAATACACATTAAACTTCTACTCCTACAGTAAGTTTGAAAATTAAAATTCAAAATTTCTCTTAATAATTTTATGTTCATTTCATTAAAGACATTTTGTGCAATATCAGGCTGCTGAAATAGAGTGAAATGACATATTCCAAGTTTCAGCAGAACTTTACTGTTCAGCCAGGTGGTATCAGTAATCTCAAAACATCTTGAGAGCATTATGTTTTTCTTTTCACTTATTATGCAAGACTGAAAAAAGTAGTATGTTTTAGTAAATCCTCACGTTTAACAATATAGCTTTATTGAAGTAATTGAGTCACTGATTTCAGTGTAACTACCTTCACTTACACCAGCTGAAGGTTTCAGGTAAATGCTATGCTTCACCACTAGATAAACAAAGCATAGGAAGGAATATTCAACTAAAATAATTTAGAGAATTGACCTGGTGTTCTTTGAGCACTGAACTGTGTGATCTAATTGTGACAATTTGTCTGCTGTTCTGCTCAGAAAAGATTTCTTCTTCCCCTGGGGCAGTAAAAATACTTCATGCTTCTTCAATCTTAGAAAAATATTACAAAGTAAGTTAATAAAACACACTTTTCAGAGGTTCTGCCATAATACTCCACTTTTCTTTCCTTTAATTGTGATAGCTGGGAAACTCAATTATATCATTGATTTATGTGGAAGGAGGCAGGTGACCCAGGAGGAGTCTAGAGTTGCTGTCCGATCTTGCAGGGATAGGGTTAGAAAAACCAAGGCCGACCTGGCATTGAATCTGGCAAGGGGTGTGAAGCACAACAACAAAGGATTCTGTAAGTACATAAATGGCCAAAAGAAGACTGGGGAAACTGTGGGCCCGCTGCTGAATGGGGCAGGGTGACTGCGACAAAAGCCATGGAAAGTCTGAGGTACTCCATACTTTCTTTGCCTCAGTCTTTGCCAGAAAAACCAGCCTTCAGGAATCCCAGGCTCCTGAGACCAGACAGAAAGGCTGGAACAGGGAGGACTTACCCTGGTGGAGGAGGAACAGTTTAGGGACCACTTAAACAAAAATACTTAAGCCCATGGGGCCTGTTGGGTTGCACCCATGAGTGCTGAGGGAGCTGGCTGATGTCACTCCAAGGCCAGTCTAGATTATCTTTGAACAGTCATGACTACTGGGAGAGTTTTGTGGACATTGGAAGAGAGCAAGTATCACTCCTATCTTCAAAAAGGGTAAGAAGAAGATCTGGGGAACTAAAGAAATTCACATCACCGCCCTGGGAAGGTGAAGGAGAAAATCCACCTGGAAAGTATCTCTAAGCAAATGAATGGCAAGAAGCTGACTGGTAATAGTCAACATGGCTTTATCAAAGGGAAATTATGTCTGACTAACCTGATAACCTTCTACAATGAGGTGACTAGCTTGGTGGATGAGTGGTGATATTTTTTACCTTTACTTTAGAAAAGCATTTGACAGTGTCTCCCCTAAAATCCTTGTAGATAATCTGACAAAGTATGGGTTAGATAAATGGACAATGAAGAGAATTAAAAACTGGATGAACAACCAGGTCCAGAGGGTTGTAATAAGTGACATAAGGTCCAGTTGGAAGCCAGTCACTGGCGCTATACCCCAGGGGTCAACTAAATTAATTAATTAATACTATCTTCATTACTGACCTGGGCACTGGGACAGAGTGCATCCTCAGCAGGTTCACAGATGATACAAAACTGGTAGAAGTGGCTGATGCACCGAAGGGTTGTGCTGCAGTTTAGAGGAACCTGGACAGACTGGAGAAATGGGCTGAGAGGAACCTCACGTAGTTCAACACAAAGAAATCCAGAGTCCTTCTCCTGGAGAGAAATAACCCCATGCATTAGTACATGCTGGGGGTTGATTGGCTGGAAAACAGTTTTGCCAAGAAGGACCTGGGGATCCTGGTGGACAAGGTGACCACAAGCCAGCAATGTGCCTTTGTGGTAAAAAAAGTTGAACAGTATCCTGGGATGCATTAGGAAGAACATTACCAGCAGGTCAAGTGAAGTGATCCTTCCTCTCTGCTCAGCACTGGTGAGGCCATGCCTGGAGGTCTGGGTCCAGTTCTGGGTTCTCCCGTACAAGAAAGATGTGGACTTACTGTAATGAGTCCAGAGCAGGGCCACAAAGATGATTAAGGGGCTGGAGCATCTTTAATATGAGGAGAAGCTGAGAGAGCTGGGACTATTTGGCCTTGAGCAGAGGAGGCTCAGGGGGATTTTATCAATCTATATAAATGTCCTGGTTTCAGCAGGGATAGAGTTAATTTCCTTCCTAGTAGCTGGTACAGTGCTGTGTTTTGGGTTTAGAACCAGAACAATGTTGATAATGCACCGATGTTTTAGTTGTTGCTAGGTAGTGCTTACACTAGCCAAGGACTTTTTAGTTTCCCATGCTCTA
>NW_008794458.1:1535905-1548750 GCF_000699145.1 Aptenodytes forsteri | reverse complement strand
TCTTCCAATTCTCTCCCCCATCCCACCGGGTGGGGGGGAGTGAGCGAGCGGCTGCGTGGTGCTCAGTTGCCGACTGAGGTTAAACCACGACAATAAATATCTTACGGGAGGGTATGAAAAACAGGGAGCCAGGCTTTTCTCAATAGTGCCTAATGGCAGGACAAGAGGCAATGGGCAGAAATTAAACCACCGGAAATTCCATCTGAACTCAAGAAAACACTATTTTACTGTGAGGGTGGTAAAACATTGGTATATTGCGCAGAGAGGTTGTGCAATATCCATCCTTGGAGATATTCAAAGTCTGACTGGACGCCATCCTGGACAACCTGCTCTAGGTGATCCTGCTTGAGCAGGGGGTTGGACTAGATCTCAAAAGATCCCTTCCAACATAATGTCCATCTTTATTACGATTCTAACACACTGACGTAGCCCAGAGAAAGACAGGCCTAGTGTGACAGCAGAGGTCTTGAGAAGTGAAGACACAGACTGCAATGTAGAGCAGTAGAAGAATACTGTGTTCCCAAACCTTGTTGATACACAGCGGACAAATATTTAACCAACACCCCAATCCAGACTCTAAGAAGGATTCCTTCATTGTTTCTTCAAGGAAGATAATCATTAGGAAAACAATAACTAAAAAATGAATCACTGTCGTGACATCTTGTTTTTAAACAGATAATTTATTAGCCTTTTTAGAGCAAGAGTGTAGTGTAGGTGCAAATTGGATTTCTTAAAGGTTTGCTAATATGATTAGCAGGTTATCACGCTCTCAGACAATAGAAACTGCCTGTTAGGCATACTGATTATGGTAAATATATGAGCTTGTTAAAAAAGTTTAAAAATATGTACTGTTTTAAACATTTAATTATGCATTTTTTCTCCTCAAGTGGTTCATTTGATGAAAGCTCTTCATTTCTATTCATAATTTTACTGTTACCAGGTCTATTTCTGCAGAAGGCTCTGTGCTGCTAGGCCTAAGTACTGCCGTCAACATCAGCTTGACTTTTCCTGTTCATGAACTCATGATTCAGGTACTTTGCTAGTGGCCAGTGCAGGATTCCAAAAGATTACCTACTTTTAGTTCCTTAGATTGGGTCATTCTCATAGCATTCCAATAACTGCTTCCTTACCTGAATTTTTTTCCCATGTATTTTTTAATATCATAAAAAAAAGTGTTTAAATTTAGAAAGTCTACAGAGAACAAGAAGGTGGTTTCCTCTTCCTGTGACATTTCTCTCAGCATTTAATTGACTGGTTTGTTTTCATTTTATTTTGAAACAAGATTTTCAACCTTATACTAGTTAAGTCTGCACTTGAGAACCATACAGTACTGTATTTTGAATTCTCACAACATGTGTAAAAGAATACTTAGGTCTACTTTGACATCTTTTTTTTTTTTTTTTTTTTTTCATTTTGTTAGGGTTAAACTGTGCATATGTATGCAATTTCTTACCTTTTTCTCTTGTGATAATTTTATGTTGAGCTCATATATGCATTAAAAGGAATGGTGTAATAACACTAAGCAATATAATTACTGCAATGATCAACCTTAAAGACTGCAGGAGAGAAATAATACCTTATTTCAAATGTGCGTACATACCATTTTTTCATTTGTGCTTATTTTCCCAGCTATTTTGAATGTGAGTGAAAACATGTTTCTTTAACAAGAAGTATACATACTGAGCTTCAATTGCAGATACACTGGGAGATAATTACTTAGCTGTTGAAGATGCAAAGCTGAAATTGCAACAGTTTACAATATTTCATTGCATATATTTCCACTACTTTTGTTTATAGCTAAAAGCAAATAGATCATGACAGAGATGTACAGCTAGAATGGTTTTACTGCAACTAGAAGCAGAGTCAATAAATATTTTTTCTTTCTTTTTCTCTCCTTCCTTCCTTCCTTCCTTCCCTCCTTCCTTCCTTCCTTCCTTCCCTCCTTCCTTCCTTCCTTCCTTCCCTCCTTCCTTCCTTCCTTCCTTCCCTCCTTCCTTCCTTCCTTCCTTCCCTCCTTCCTTCCTTCCTTCCTTCCCTCCTTCCTTCCTTCCTTCCTTCCTTCCCTCCTTCCTTCCTTCCTTCCTTCCTTCCTTCCTTCCCTCCTTCCTTCCTTCCTTCCTTCCTTCCTTCCTTCCCTCCTTCCTTCCTTCCTTCCTTCCTTCCTTCCTTCCTTCCCTCCTTCCTTCCTTCCTTCCTTCCTTCCCTCCTTCCTTCCTTCCTTCCTTCCTTCCCTCCTTCCTTCCTTCCTTCCTTCCCTCCTTCCTTCCTTCCTTCCTTCCCTCCTTCCTTCCTTCCTTCCTTCCTTCCTTCCTTCCCTCCTTCCTTCCTTCCTTCCTTCCCTCCTTCCTTCCTTCCTTCCTTCCCTCCTTCCTTCCTTCCTTCCTTCCTTCCCTCCTTCCTTCCTTCCTTCCTTCCCTCCTTCCTTCCTTCCTTCCTTCCCTCCTTCCTTCCTTCCTTCCTTCCCTCCTTCCTTCCTTCCTTCCTTCCTTCCTCCTTCCTTTCTTCCTTCCTTCCTTCCTCCCTTCCTTCCTTCCTCTCTCCCCCCTCCCCCCCCTTTCTTCCTTTCTTTCTTTCATTTTTTTAAAGCATACAGTGCCTATAAAAGTTTTTGGATTGACAGCCTGGAAGATTGAAATTCTCAATTTATCGACAGAACAAGTACCATGCAGCTGAGGTAATAATTCTTCCATATACCTCAGCCCTGACCAGGAGTGACCAGGCAGAGGTTGGGGCTTCATTTCCATTCAATCCTTGGACTTTGTGCTGACTTTGCCAATGAGGAGAGTGATTAGTGCCAGCTGAGGGGTGGCTTTTGTGAAGGAGTTGCCTGCCTGCTATGATCAGTATTGACACCAGACAGAAAATAAATCACATTTGCAGACCTCCAAAGAGACAGAGTAATAGCAAGAACTACGGTCAGCATAAACATAACAATAAATTTCTTTTTTTGCACCTACCTGAAAGCTCACAAGTTTGCTGGTTGTCTGTGCAAAGACAACAAACTGAGCTAAATGCACATTGCAATAAATTGACTTTACCTGTGACCTTTCCCTGTGCTTAATCCAAAATCCTCTGAGAAATTTTGTCTGTGATAATTAATGTTCAGGAATCACCTCTATAGCATAGAAACAAGGGAAAGAAAAAGGAGGCTTGTTTTCTTCACGTCTTCTTTACTAAAAACTAACTGAAGTTCTTGTAGTCAACTTACGTGAAAACATGATTATCCTTTTGAGTCACCCAAGGAGCTTGGTCTGACATGGGTACAGAACAGCAATTTCTGTCTTTTTCATTAGAAAGAGAAATAGTAAATATAGGTAACTCGGGCAGTTTTCTGCATGAGTAGTCAGCTGTGCTCACCTGGTACCTTTGACCAGCAATGGACCACTTTCCTCTCTGGTGCCTCGGTGCTGGTGTGTCAATTGGATCAATCCAGTAAATGAAAAAAGTATTCTGTCTAGTTTCTGACATAACATGCCAAATGTGTGAAGAGGAGTGCTTACTAAGCATCCTGTGAGGGTTTGTGAGGAGAAGGTAGGGATTACATAAAATCCCTTGTGCAAACAGATAGCCTGAAACTGCAACAGCTCTACATGGGGGTGCTCTTGGATACGGGGCAGTCCTATGCAGGAGAGAGTACACAGAAGGATCAGGAACCACCAGCACTTCTCCGCTAGAGTCACAAGTATAGCATTGCAGAGTAACAGCCCTTCCAGTCCCTCATGGTGGCTGAAGGGCTGAACAACGCAAGCTGTGGCTTGCTGGGGAATTTTCCCTCAAAGGTTCAACCAGGAGAACTATAGGGGACAGAAGGAATGCAGCCTCTAATATTTACATGAAAAATGTGTCTATCTTTAGATTTATTTGAGAGATGGTTATATATTTATTATATATTATTCATATTATTCATTGCAATTCATTCAGTGAGATCTCCTTAAACAGAAGAAAGAAACAATAGAAGTAAAAGCTCATAAATTGGCCTAGATATTTTACAGAAAAAATGTACATCCCTTTCTTTTTCATTGAAGCAATCCTACATCAGGTCAGACCAAATGTAAATGTAGCCCAGTAATCTGTTTCTGACAGTGGACAGGAACACATGCCCAGAGAAAGGGATAAATCAGGCGTGTAGTTCCCCAGGATATCTGACAGCAAATATGCAGCTTCTGGACTTCCAGGGTTAGATAGAGTGATTTTGTATTTTTTTAGGCTTGGGTGGATTTTCATTCCATGTATTTTTCCTGTTGCTTTTTGAACCTACATGAACTATGACACGTACTTATTTAAAAAGATGCCTCTAACTCATGTAACAGGCAAGATAATGAACAATCATTACTTATTTACCTTCTCTATGCCTACAGTTTTATAGACCTGTATCATACCCCTCTCAGCATTTCTTTTCTGTAAAGAAGAATCTTCACTTTGGTTGTTTCTTCATGTTGCTTGTTTCTGTACTTTTCACAACTGCTCTATATCCCTTTTGAAGGAGACACAATATCCCTCTATAGACACTCTTGTTGCAACCAGAGCTGCACATAGTGTTAAAGGACTGGCTGCACTGTCAATTTGTACAAAGAAGTAAAGATGTCTTCAGATTTGTTTTCTCTTCCTTTCCTAAAAATTCCTAATACTTTTAGCTTCTTGGATTGCTATAGAGCGCTAAGCTGTCATTTTCACAGAACTATCAATTATAACCCCATCACTAGGTAGGAACAAGCACCTTATAGCCATTCATGTTTTATGTAAAATTAGGATTTTTTTCCCCTGAGTACATCATTCTATATTTATTTCCACTGAATTGCAATTGCCTTTTTACCACTCAGTCAATCAGTTGCATTACATTAGTTGGCTGGTAAAATGATTTATTGGTTTTTTTGTTGATGGAAAAATTGTAGCTCGTCTTTTGTAGTTTAGTTAAAAGGAAAAAAACAGACAAAAAAAAAGGTCACTGTTGTGAAAGAGCATGCCATTATCTGAGCAAGGAAGGAGAGGATGGTGGAGCTGACTCTTCATTCTCTGGGGATTCGTGAATACTCTATGTGCGCAGTTTCAGGCTGACTGTGTTCATACAATCCCAAAGAATGAATGAAGTCTGCTGTTATGAGAAAGCCATAGAGCTTAATTAAAATAACTTACAGTTTAATTAAAATAACCATATACCACTGTGATTACCTTAGTGAGGTAAGCTGTCCTTTTGCTTACATAAAGGATAGCAAAGCTGGCACATCATGTTGCAAAAATACCCCAGATACTACCAGAACAGACATATGCTTGCTGACAACTTGGTGGACCCTCGCACCCTCCCCCATACTTAAACACAAAAATAAAGCCTTGTGATGTTATTCAAGGGAGCAAGTGGGTAGATATTTCACGAGGCTGCATAGCCAGAGCTAGAACGGAAATAAGAGAAGAAAGGAGACAGTCCCTCAATATAGGCAAACCTGTTCCTAACATAACACCCCAAGCTACATATATTCTTCCAACTTCTCTCCTTTCAGCTGCTTGACTTCAGGAGATTTAAGGAAATAAAAGAAATATGAAAGAAATCAGACCACTCACTCTCATTTAGCAGCATGCAGTTATGGATCTAAGTAATCGATCAGTGTAGCATTCTGCCCCTAACAAAGGCTTGAACCCCTACCAAAATTAGAGCTCCTTTAAATGCAGTTATTAATAGCAACACTAACTGAAGTGACTTACTGCTGAGGCAAGCTAGCTGAACAAGTTTGCAGCTCAGAAAATGACAGCCACTCAGTGCCTACAATTGCCTTAGGAAGTGCACTGACAGAGTCCATGGAAATGTTCATTAAGTCAGACATATGTTCATTAGGTCAGTTCAGTCTCTCCAGACATTCTTGATTACTCTTTTCCCTGTAGCAGACTTACAAAACCAGGGAGGGAAAGGGATACACCAGATATAGGGCAAGATTCTCTGGCCCATTAAATCTGCGATAAAATATGTCAAAACCGGCACTTTAATTAACAGGTGAGCCTGTTTATGGTGAGAAATGTTTCTTCTTCACAAGGTAATGTCAGGTTTGCCAAGGGTCTTATCCTTTATGCTGTGGTGCTCACCCTGAGAAAGTGGCAGGGCTTTGGACCCCTACCTAATCCACACTACCAAAATGCTCTGTATTTACTTCAGTGATCTGCAATTGCAGCCAAACTATGAAGTAGCAAAATTTGTCAAATCATGCAAAATTATTTAGAAGAGCTGATGCTTGAGAAGACATTAAGGAACTTTAGAGGGACCCAGCAAAGAGGCAAAATATCAGAAAGATATATTGGTTTAATGTAAAACTCGCCATAATCTCCATGAACTACAAATATATTTTATGAGCCATCAGGTCTCTTTAACTTAGTCTGTTTTATACTATTTTCTGAATGTTTTTGATAGGTCTGATTACAACAGAGATAGCTTCCGCCCCCCGCCCCCTGTCTTTGGGAGAAAAGAAAGAGAATAGATGGCTGGAGGAAATAGCATTAGGTGAAATATTTTTCGCTGAAACATAGGCATCCTCTCCTGAAGTGCTGAAACATCTCTATCGTCATGAAATTAAATTTAATTTTCCTTTCCATCAAATTTTTAATTAGGAAAGTTCTCAACATATATCTGGGTGAAATGTCACATTGACAGCAATAGAAACAAAAGAATGAATAAAATGTTATCTGAGATCAACTTTTTGGTTTTCATAATTTTGATACACAAAATTTCAATTTTCACATGTAAATGTAAGTACTGAAAATTCAGTGAACCAGATTTCTAGAAAAAGTGAGAATTTCCAGAAAATGTCTTTGGTTTTGGTGAATGAAGATTTCCTTCCAGAATTAAAAATTACTCAGAAATTTTCTGGTTATTACAAAACAAAAAATGTTCTTAAGCCTTATACAAAGTTAATTAATAATTTCAGTCCTTCTTTTAAACTATGTATTCACATAACTGACAATTGCTAACACCAGGTCAATTATTTACTTTCTTTCTTCTCCTTAAAACAATTTCATCATAGTTCAGTTGTCTATGTAGTACTACTAATAGGTTTTTTTCAGTGGTTACTTTATCTCTAGACTTTTCTTTGGGGAAGGGTTGTACATTATACAACCACATTGCACTGTGAAGATCTTTGGTAGTTAAGAGGTACTTCAGTGTTTAGGATTTACTAGGACACTGGAAACAAACAAGAAAAAAAATCTCTAGAAATTCCCTAAGAGAGTATGTAATACCTATTGTGAAATATCTGAAAAAAAAAAATCACAAGTGTATAGTCCAGTTAATGCTATATTATCAGATTATCTGAAGGGCTATATAGCAACCCAGATTTTTATTTCATGAAGGATTGTATTTTTGCTGTCACAGTGAATGTAACAAGTAAGAACTCTGACACGTGACGTAAAGTATGATAGTCTGACAGTTTTGTTAAAACAGCAGCTCCCAGCAGCAAAAAGACAGTTATTGCTTCATTGTTTAATATTCAAGTTAATGTTTTGCTATGCTAAGCTATCATTAATTATATTATTAAACATACTGCTCATTAATTAATGACAAGTACTCTACATTCTAATACATGGAGCTTAAAATTCATCACCTACACAAAATATGATTTCCAATGGTAAAACTATAGCTCCCATAGCATCCTACAGATATTTGAGGATCCTGAAATGTCAGAGAAAGAAATCTATCATAGGTGATATAAAATCATTGAGTAGTCCAGTACTTGACAGAAGAGGGATAGAAATAATCTCTACAGATCAGCTCCATTACCCAGTGAAGGCTGCTTAGTCTCTAGACGAAGTTTCTGACCTAAGTAGTCACTATACTCACCTTCGTTTGATCTTGAATTTATCGCTGTCCTAAAAATTGTAAAAGGGAAATGGACATGAAAAAAAGTATATATACACTTTTGTATGGATGCATTTATTTGTAAACTTCAACCGCTGTGTGCAGGCTCACAGCTAACATTGTCATAAAGGGAATATTTAGAGAAAAACTTAGGCTGGAAGAAGCTCCAGGAGGCTGTCTGGAAGTCACTACTCAAACTCTGAAGTTAAAGCTAATTCCACCTCCAAGGATGGAAAATGCACAGCTTTCCCAATGGTTTGGGCAGCTTCAGTTAGCTCAGAAAAGACCACAAAATCAAAAAAACTTAATAGTCCTACAATTACTGTTTTCTAAATAGTGTAGTATTCCATTCATCTTTCCAACACATGTAATAAACTAAAGTGCATTCTCTATATTCTATAAAGCCTTCATTTACTTCAGAAAAGCTTCTAGTTTTATTGCCTTTCACTAGGAGTTTTTGCAAACGTGTGGGCCTTGAATTATGCAGACTTACATGACTGCAGTTTTCACAGCTGTCAAACTGAGTTTGCTTTTTAAAAACTTACTCAGGAATCAGTTGGTGGAAAAGTATTTTACTTAGTTGTTCAGATGACTAGATATTTTTACCTAAGTAGTTTTGCAAATCATAGAATCATAGAATAGTTTGAGTTGGAAGGGACCTTTAAAGATATCTAGTCCAACCCCCCTGCAATGAGCAGGGACATCTTCAACTAGATCAGGTTGCTCAGAGCCCCATCCAACCTGACCTTCAATGTTTCCAGGGATGGGGCATCCCCCACCTCTCTGGGCAACTTTTTTAGTTTATATCTACCCCCCTTTAGTTTAAAGCCATTCCCCCTTGTCCTGTCACAACAGGCCCTGCTAAAAAGTTTGCCTCCATAATTTTTATTAGCCCCTTTTAAGTACTGTTAGGCTGCAATAAGGTCTCCCTGAAGCCTTCTCTTCTTGAGGTTGAACAACCCCAACTCTCTCAGCCTTTCTTCATAGGAGAGGTGTTCCATCCTCCTGATCATTTTCGTGGCCCTCTTCTGGACCCGCTCCAACAGGTCCATGTCTTTCTTGTGCTGAGGGCTCCAGAGCTGGACACAGTACTCCAGGTGGGGTCTCACCAGAGCAGAGTAGAGGGGCAGAATCTCCTCCCTCGACCTGCTGGCCACGCTTCTTTGGATGCAGCCCAGAATACAGTTGGTGTATTAAGCAGCTGAGATGTAAACAAACCAAAATACAGAACTTACTACCAATTGTAGCTCATTACACTTACAAACTTTAAGCTTTTTTTGGGGAAAAAAAAGAGGATAGTGAAAATATAATTTAGGTTTGTTGTTTTTTTTTGTTTTTAAATAACATTAAGGTAACAATTATATATATACACACACACACTTATCCCTTTCCTCTGCAGTCACTATAGAGGACTAACTGGAAAGTTACGGTAGCAGTAACAATCCAACATGAGCCACACAGAGTTCACACAATTAGCAGACTGCAGTAGGAGAAGGCAAAGTTTCTTGGATTCAATGTGGGCACACCTGCTTCCCAGCTGGCCCTGAGTAACGTTACTGCCCTCTTTCCCTACAGCTACTTATTGTCCTCCCCTGGGTTGATTGATCTCATGCCAACGTCCTCACTCTCTAACCTCATTCTGTCAAATGAGTTAGAAAAAGGTAATGTTAAAAATGTATTAAAAAGTGGTTAGACTCACCAGGATCATTTTACAGAAGTGGCCAGGAAGGAGGCAGCACAAATTGGGTGACCAATCTGTGGGGGCGGTGTTGTGGGTTGCTGAACCACCGGGGTGGGCAGCACTGCAACATTGCTGTCCTTGACTAGCTTTCATAGGGTGTCATTTAACCTCTCAGTACCTGGAGTTATCCATCAATAAATTAAGAATAGTACCATTTTGTGGGTATAATGCAAAGCTTAATTAAGTGTTGCAAAGTATTTTTTGTGGCTCCTCAGAGAAGAGCTCTAATGGTGCAAAACAACATCAGGTGCTGAAATTGTAAATCCTTTAATGACAGAGCTTTGGACTCCTTAGATCTTCCACAAGGTGATTAAAAGAAGTGCTGTGAACAAATGTAATGAGAACACTACTGACAACAAAAATAATAACAATGTACCTGGGTGTCAGTTTGGGCCTGATATTCCTGCTGATAACTTTTAAAGAAAAGAGAATTTCAGTGTCTTGGTATTGTTTAAAAAAGAAAGTATTTAAATTCCGAATCCTAAAAAGTATATTCTTGACCTGTGCTTAACTTAGGTTACAAATTGAACTACACACATGGGTAAGCCATCCTTATGGGTCACAAAATTAAAAAATCCAAATAATTGCAAACTGTAGTTCTATATTTTCCTTGTATCACTGACTTAAGGGACTTCTATTATGGCACCCCATTAGTCAACTTTAGATAAGTTGCAGTTGACTTCATCACTTCCTGCATACAAAATTCAATAGTTCCTGATGCCTTTGGGGCATGTATATATGGGTTGTTCAAAAATTGTCTCAAAACATGGGTTAGGTTCCCAGTCACAGTTCTGCTGAAGTCAATGAAGGTGATTCTCTTCCCACTTGCACTTGTATCAACAATGAGTGTCACAGCTGAAGTTAATGCTTTTTAAATACTGTATTTACAGAGTTCTGCATTTAATAATAACAACAAGTTTTTCCTTGGCTTGCTAATTTAGAATGTTTGTTGGTATGTTAATTGACAGAAATCTGGAATTGCTGTCATTTAAAGACTTGTTCTTTGACTACTTCAAAAACATACTACCATGTTTTCTTGGGCCAATCAATCCTTTATTCTATGTAAATGAATATATGCTAATATGTTTATTTCTATTTTACAGTAAAAATTAACATATTGAGTTGTGTTAAAATATCCTAACATTTCTGTATAACTTTGTTAAGAATGTGAAATCTCCATATTAAGTAGGCCAGTTCTAAATTACTTAATAAAACTGGTTCTAAGGGAGGAAAATAAAGCAGGTTGCATTTCACATATCTCTAATCAGAAAATATTATAGACACAAAGAAAAGCTTTTCTGTAAGATGTATGAAGTATTTTTTAAGTTTCACAGTGGTGCAGGAAGTAGTAGAAAAGAGAGTTGAAAACAACTAAACCAAACCAAACACACATTAAAGTTTACCTTGTGTGTATTTCAGTTTGCAAAGTGTTCAACAGTTATTCCATTATTGCTACCTAACAACCAGACGACCTGGTGAAGAAGAACAGCATTTTGTGTGACAAAAATTATGAGAAAACTTAACACAAACTTAAAAGAAAATCTGAGAATTTTAAAGAGATGTTTTTGTTCCTTGTCCATCTTAAAAATAGCAATCATGACTTACATTACAACTGTGCTTCAGCTGTATTTAGTACATTTGGAAAAATTATTAATAAAACATGTGAAGTTAATAGGCAGATTAAAAAGAGAATTGGACACAATATAAGCCAACCGTTCCTTAATAACTAATAGATTTTTAATTAGCTTTCTGAAATGTAGGAAATTCTCTCCACTACTCACACACTTTTTGTCTGATAACATGTAAATGAATGAAACTTCAAAAAATTAAGACATAGATTCATGGTAATATAATTTATCTTCCTTTAGTATAAAAATGCTACATTATGAACGTACCTTCATTTACTGCTTTGCCACTGTTTTGCTCCGGACTGCACATGCCTTTACAGCTAATTAAAAATAGCAGTTGTCCAAATGAACTAAACAATATGTAGCTTTTTAGCAGTGTGTTTAACTACATGTACAAGCACATGATATGGAACTTTTTTGGCTAATATCCAAAATGGCATTGCCTGAGACAAACATTTTTTATTTTAAGAATAATGCAGTTGGAATTGAAATACTTTCTGCTAAAAAACCCTCTTTATCCAATACCTACATTAAATCCATAAAATGAATCTACCATTGCATTCCAGTTTTGGCAATTCTAACACACATTTCAGGGACATGAACTGATTGCGTTTTGGATAACTAAAGAAACTATCACTATAGTTAACAAAAACCATTAGAATATTTTAAATTCCTGTTTTAATACATCTCATTCAGATTGTTGCGGAATTATAATTCTCAGAAGAACACTTTTTTTCCTTTCTAGCATAGAGCTATTAAGGCTAAGGTTTGTTCATTTCTGTACAGTATATATATATGTACATTTTTTCTCTACAGTTTAAGGTGAACAATGATTTTATCATGTGATTCATTTAATAAAGATTTTCAGCAAGTTTTCAGGGCTCAGTTGGCCTGGTTGACATTCTTGATGTAAACATAATTTCTTTGTCTTTTATAGATTGTTTAGAGTCAGACAAACAACTTTACAAGCTTGACTCTCTTCAACTCAGAGCGGTGGATGGATAGTCCTGCATGGAGAAAGACACTTTGTCTACTGGAAATTTGCAGAACTGCAGAAGATGCATTTGAAGTAGTATGACATTTTGTTATCACATCAGATGGAAGATTTCAAGGATTTTTTGGTTTATTTTGCCTTCATTTGCATTGATCTTCTTAGAATTTCTGTTTTATTTTCTAATGAAATGGGTGGCCAATTAATTGATTTTTTTTTTTTTTTTTTTAAAAATTCCCATCTAATTTTTAATAGTCTGGAATAAAACAAGGTGAAACATAAAATATTTCTTTTCACCTCAGACCTTTCCAAATCGTAATTATACCTGAATTTGTGGTGATTCTTTTCTTTCTCTAAAAATACATGACAAGATATGCTGACTTTGCAATACATTTCTTCAAAATAAAGCAGAATATCATAGAATCATAGAATAATTTGGCTTGGAAGGGACCTCTAAAGGTCATCTAGTCCAATGCCCCTGCAATGAGCAGGGACATCTTCAACTCGATCAGGTTGCTCAGAGCCCCGTCCAACCTGACCTTCAATGTTTCCAGGGATGGGGCATCCACCACCTCTCTGGGCAACCTGTGCCAGTGTTTCACCACTCGCAGCATAAAAAATTCCTTCCTTATATCTAGTCTGAATCTACCC
>NW_008794458.1:1517363-1535458 GCF_000699145.1 Aptenodytes forsteri | reverse complement strand
GATGACCTTAGAGGTCTTTTCCAACCTTAATGATTCTATGATTCTATTCTATGACCGCACCACTCAGCTTGTCATCTGCAAACTTGCTGAGGGTGCACCCGATCCCACTGTCTATGTCATTGATGAAGATATTAAACAGGACCGGTCCCAATACGGACCCCTGAGGGACAGCACTTGTCAATGATCTCCATCTGGACATTGAGCCGTTGACCCCTACCCACTGGATGTGACCCTCCAACCAATTCCTCATCCACCGAACCTTTCACCCATTAAATCCGTATCTCTCCAGTTTAGAGAGAAGGATGTTGTGGGGGACCATGTCAAAGGCCTTACAGAGGTCCAGATTTACTTGCTTTTACTGCAGTTCCTTAATGTTCTCATATATCAAAAGGAAGAAGTTTTGCTTCTGTTCTCTGAAGCTTTGTCCATTTGGTGTGATTCTGTCCAGTCATGTCCTTTCTTACCTGTTTTCTTTTTTCTCACCTGCTGGTGTCTCTCCATGGTACTTTCCATGTTTCTAATAATTCCTTCTACCTATTTCTAAGCTTACATTAGCACATGAGGTAGAGAAATAACCCATTTAATAAAGTCAGAATTAACCACTTCCAACTATCAACCAAATCTGTAATGTCTTAAGTTATTTGTTCATTCTACCCCTCTGTTTTCCTGTCTCTCTTCTTCCTGTCTGCATCACTAAACAGATAACATCTTTGTGTACACCTGAGATGTACAAAGAAAGATATCCCCCCTCTCATTTTATCTTTTAATATTGCCTCTATTCAGAAATGAGAGAACACTATACTGTCTACCCTGTAAGTCTCTCTCTGACAGTGGCAATAACAGAGGGTGCTTAGGAAGAGCACGCAAGCTTGGTCCCTTTCTGCGCTCCAGTGACCCTCAAGCTCCACAACATCTTTGATCATTTGACTAGGGACATTGCAAGGACTATCCCCTTCTACTTCTATTACTATCTATTTATGGAGCTATTGTCCATGATTTGTCTCACCTCTTCTCTATTCTGCCGATACTGCCTGCTGCTGTGACCCCTGTGCTAGGAATTTCCAGAAGTTCCCCGCCCCCTGTATGAAAAAATGCTGTATTTTATTTGTTTTAAATTGAATCTCTACTAGTTTTATTGTTTTACTCTAATTGCAGTATTGCAAGTTTTGATGAAAGTCAGTTCTGTATAAACCTTATTCACCACATTCCTCATTTTTCAAATCTTGATTAGGTTCCCCTTCAGCCTTTTTTCCAGATGGACAATACCCAAGCACTCTTTTTATTCTCTCCTGTTAAGGGAGTTTTTCCACATTCTTAATCATTATATTTGCCCTTCTCTACATTTTCTTTAGCTCTACTGTATCTTTCCTGAGATGCCAGGAACAAAAGTACATGAAGTGCTTGTAGCTTGTCAAGATTTCATACAATGGCAAAAGGACATTTTCTGTCTTGTTTTCAACAGTGCCATAGAGATAATTAGCAAAAACATATGAAAAATGTATGTGGCTTTCAAACTGGTGCTTTCAGGCTGAGGATCCCAGTCCAAACATGAGAGTTATATTGATGGAGTCCTTGGTCCCCTGAACCGAAAGGGCTCCATTGCAATTGCCTTCGCAGAGCTGCAGTGCAGAATTTAAAATCCCAGGGCAGACCGAGTTGAAAACACAGGATGCTTAGATATATTCTCAGAGCTAGATATCTGAGAAACAATATCAACAAAGACAGAGTATGAAATAGAGATCTGTGAGTGCCGAGGGCCATGTACATCCTGTGTGAACAGTGAGACCACACTGTTAGCTATGTTTAGGTATGGCTACCCATCCTGCAATCACATTCCCCAAAGGCTGCTTAGCAGATTTTTTTCAGCAAGCCTTATCAGCTCTAAAGCTACATTTTAAAAAGGTTTAAATTTTATTCTTAAGTGAACATGAACTTGCAGAGACTCAAAGGTGGCAAAATCCCCAAATCACAGGTGATAACATGAATTTCAATTCCTTGCTTATTTTGTCATTCACCCAAACGCACATGGAATCACAACTACAAAGACACAAAACTTTGGCAGTTTCAAACAGTATGGAAAACCAATTAAAATATTTTTCTCACTAAAAAAGAGCATTTTGTTTGTTTTCAAAATTAGAATAATTAAACTATTTCTGGTTTGACATATTGCTGCTCACTGTGAGTCTTCACCATCTTCAGATGGTGATTGTTTTTATATATATATTTCGGATCTACATTCCAAGAATGCCATTCTTTTTCCTGTCTCTGGGAAAAAATAAACCAGAAGATTATGAGTCTTATGAAGCATAAACCGTCAAAGATGCCCTTTGAGTCTCTTTTATTTTTATTACTTATGAGTTAATAGCTGAACATTTTGAGAAATTTCTCTTTTTTAAAAAACAGTTTCCAAAGTAATCAGGACCTTTTAAAAATATAAAAATGCTTAAAGATTTGAACTTCATTTTGTTAGTACATTACTTGCTTTGAGTTTTCCATTTTGGAAGATGGAATATCAAGATTAAGGATATTAAAATTAGATCCTAATATTAGCTTATTTTGAAGATATCTTTTAAAGAAAAAAACATCCGCATGGATGTTTCTTTGTTGCAAAGACAGAATTGTTTATTGTCTCCTATTATTCAGATAGAGTTGTTTGGAATTCCCTCTACTCTTAGAGAAATCAGAAAGACCCTCATATTTGTATAGCAAAAATATTTTTGGAAAAGCTAGATGTTATACAGACATTAGGGCAATCTATCATTGGAAATTGTTTATTTGCGACATAGGTACATAGGGTGGTTCATCAGAGATTTGCACTGGCAGATGGTAAACCTTATAAAAATTACACGTGTGGTATTTACTTTTACTTTCCTTTCAAATTGTCTTTATTCCCTAGGGAGAGAAGGGGTGGCTTTTCCTTGTAGATTGTTTCCCTTTACAAATCTGGGGCAAATTCTTCACTCAGGCGCTGCCACGAAGCATTCCTTTGGCCAGATCCTTAAACCAATGGAAAACCAAGTGTCTCAGCAGCAGCAGGGCAGGAGCTGCCCTGCGAATCTTCCTGTGCTAGATGGCTCTGAGAGACACCTGTTCTACAGGGTTGGTCTCACAAGAAGCGATGTCTCAGCTACATGAGAGTAGAAATCTGGACCTTCATGAGGAAAAGCTAGTCAGGCATCCAGCCCAGGCAAACAAGCAAAAATTTTCAAGATAATTTTGTCTAAGCTTAAGCATGTTAATGGAGTACATGAGATGATACCGGTTATGTTTTTTGCAAAAATATCTATCTTGACTAAAATTATGATTCAGTCATTAATCTAGAGTTCCAGCTGAACAACACATGAAATATTACACAAAATATTAAAAAAAAAAATAGACTGAAAATTTAGAAATTAATTAATTTTCCTATATGTGAATATGTAGGCAAAAAGATGAAGGAAGTTACAGCAATATGGAACAGAAATATAGCTTTATTACAGGACATGAACCAGGAGATGTCATATTGCAGGAGAAAATCTTAAACTTGAGATTCCAATAATTTGTTTTAGATTCATGTATGGAAAATTACTTTCCTGAGGGGAAAAGAAAACATATATGTCTCAATGCCTTTATAGATTTCCTTTGATTTTTTTCTCTTTTCTAAAATGAGAAGAAAAAAAAAAAGATCTCACATAACATTAAAGTGTATATTCTGTATTAGAAACCAAGGAAACAGTATGTAGAGACTACATTTTCTAAATACATTTTGGCTTAAGAATTCCATTTATACTAATGAGAATATAACTGTTGAGTTCTTAAAGCTGTATTTTAAATGTTGAAGTAAGTGGGCTAATTTGCAGAACTCCAAGAAAATTAAGCAAGACTTTTTTGTATTTTTTCAGAAGCCTGCCAATACACTTTCATTTCCTTAGCAATACAGAGCATCTATACAAAGTGGAAGGCACAGTTATCCTGGAATACACTCTCTCTAAACTGCAAAACTCTGCAGTTAGTCCTTTACCTTGGGAGTAATAAGTGAAAGAGATCCTCAAGTAGCTATTTTACATAAAACCTTGTAGACTGAAGCTTACAGAATGTTTCATTGTCTCTGAGTGCTTTTCCTTTATTATCTTCTTATCTGATCTTATGCCCTTCCTCTTTTCGGGGTGTGGGGTGTGAGGGGAGGGAGTGCTAGGCAGATGTGCTACCATAGCAACTGCTACCAGCTACCAGACCAAAAATCAGTGACAAAGTCCAAACCTGACTTTTCGACGCTGTTACCTGAAGCTGGTTGTTTTCAAGGCTTTCTCAGGTTATCAGTCTTTTCTAGTAATTTTCTTCATTATATTCTCCAGAGGCTCAATAGATGCCCAAAAGGAAGGCCACCTGCCACAGAACCAGCATTCTTCCCTTCACAGTCCAGTTTTATTCATCTGTAAAGAAAGGTCATTACCTCTTTTTCAGTGTGTCTCAAATATTATTAATGCTTTTTTTTTTGAAACAGCCTGTTTTGGGGAAACAGGAAGAAGTGCTTTGTTAATCTTTTTGCAGCAGTTTTACATGATATAGTACCAACCAAGATTGTCCCTCTGACAGGTGACAATATTTTGCTTCCTTTCTTTCTTAGCAGTTTTTTGTATTGCATGATCAAATTCCACATCATGAAAATTCTGTATATTTTCCATTTTCTTAGGTAAAATGTATAAGTAATTTGTAAAATTTCAGTTTAGGAAATAATATCTGAAACACTGCTAAAATACTGCTTGAGAGCTGAATATAGAGAATTTCCTTAAATTTTCACAGGTAAGCAGGAAATAAAGAAAGACGTGTTTCCAGAGGTCCTTGGCAAAATATAGGTGGGCTGCTTATATATGGGAATGTATATGTATTGGTTAAGAAAGAGAGATGAGCCCTACAATTATACTACAAGCATCCTACAAGTTTTAAAAAAGGTAACTAGCCAACCTTTTTATCAAAGATAGCATAGAAACAGAGCTTTCCTATACTTTCACACTGAAGAATGGGGCACTGAACGGACTTTCTTTTTGCCACAACCAAAACATTTTGACGGTGACTTCATCTTCATTAACCTGGAAAGTTATCACTCTAAATGAATCACGAATGAGATAATCTTGGATACAGTAAGCCAGCCTGTGGGCTGACAGATATTATTTCCTTGTGTGTTTTGTTTCTGAGAGTGAAAAGTAAATAGTGAATTTACCACTCAGATTTCCTGTATCAATTTTGAACAGTATTGTAAATTAACACACAAATAAAGGAGCAATGAGAAGTCAGTCCAACCTAGTTTCAGTTAGAAATGTATTTAATGTAGATACCTGTCTCCTCAACTAGCCTGTGGCTATAAGAGTACACATGCTGCCTTCAAGTAACAGCTGAAACACCAAAAGCTGATTCATGTGCATGTATTTTACAGAAGTAAGTAGGTATTGGTTGCTTCATTGGGACTTGCAGTTTGTCAGTGAATATCAAGACATTCAGTCTCAGCACAGAAATAAAGCGTATGGACCCTCCTGTTATCTGAGCTCCGTGGAAATGGAGGTCTGGGATGTTTTTTCACAGGGAGCCTTCCTGTTGCATCAGCTTTACTGGTTCATGGCTACAGTACAAATACTGAGTTACGACTGCTAAGGTTACTAAGTGTTAGAATATTAATTCTTCTATTTCTAGCTTTGCCTGGAATCTCCTATGTTTGCTGAGAATGGCACAAAGGATTATGTGCTTAGCACATTTCTGTTGAGGATCCAGGAGACCTTCATGCGCATCAAGTTTTTAATTTTTTTTTTTTTTAATGACAAGGTATTTTGAAATGAATGAACCTGAAGTGATAGAACAGAATAGAGGTTTAATGTTAATAGGAACTCATTCTGGTTGATATATTGGTTCTGATCCTTGGTTACTTAAGTGAAAAGAGCACAAAGAGCTGCTCTAGCACGACTAGAGATTTCTCTTTAAGGGTTACTTGTAGGCTACAGCCAGCTCTTCATAATTTTCCTTGCCAGAGTGGACATCACTGGAGTATGCTGCATGCCAGTTTCTGACATGACCCATAAGAAACTGTTCCGCTTGGCAAATGTTAGACTTTGGATTGTAATGAGAGCTAACACTGCCCCAAAATCTGCCCTGGTCTTGGGAATAGAAAGACAGAAGTTCTCCATGCTGCCTTGAAAGCTGCCACTGCTTCAAGTATTCTTGAAGTATTGCCCAATTGCTTGTCATT
Source organism: Aptenodytes forsteri (assembly GCF_000699145.1). Taxonomy (NCBI): domain Eukaryota; kingdom Metazoa; phylum Chordata; class Aves; order Sphenisciformes; family Spheniscidae; genus Aptenodytes; species Aptenodytes forsteri. The sequence goes on along the minus strand of NW_008794458.1, from coordinate 1,529,241 downwards.
TTCACTTGTTAATTTTGTCAGCGCTTCCAGTATGGAAACATTACAAAGGGAAAAGTTACTCAGTCCTGCAGAGACTGGTAGAAAATGCTGTTTTCTGTTTCAATAGGAAAGCCTGACTTTGACTCGACATTGGTATTAAGCAATACATTACTGTGAAATCAGTCCTATGGAAATCAGAGGGTTTGAACAGCTAAATCACATGCTTAATCCCAAATAAGCAGGGAGCAGAACTGAGGATGAAGGTTAAAGTTGGGGTTTGGAGAAACATTTGAGAGACTGAATGCTTAAATTTCAGACTGAATGATTTTTCATTTTGTGGATACTTTAACAGATGCACTTGGTTCAATAGAGAGCAATCCTCTGGATATCAGCATTAATATTAAAATATTCCATTATGATCAGTACATTTATAATGAATACATTAATTATTAATGCCAGTATTTCTTCTATAGTTTCCTACAGCAGCAGTTGGGTATTTCCAAGCTAATGCAATCCTAGGATATATCAAGCAAATTTTTTCCAATAGAAGTAGTGAAATATTTAAGGGCATTGTACTAAACACCAGTGTACAGTGTACATCTGGTACTCCAGAAAGATAAATTCATACAGGAACCAATGCAGAAAAAGGCTCCTAGGATGATCGTGGTGATAAAGAATTAATCTTATTGGCAGAGACTAAAAGTATTTGACTGAATTCACCCAGCTGAAAGCTCCCCATAAATATCTCAGGGGAGCAAACATCAGAGAAAAAGAGTTATATAAACTAAAGGACTATGTAGGAGCAAGAGTACGTTAAACTGGTCATGAATACATTTACAGGATGGTTTCTAAATATCCAGTCAATGAAATTCTTGAATTATTTTCCAAACAGCACAGTGAGGGCAAGAAAGTAACTCACTTTTGAGATGGTTTTGGATGACCTTTTATTAAGAGAATTATATGAAGTAATTACTTGCAATAGCTGAGGATGACACTCTCTGGTTCAGGCCTTCCTTCAAGGCCAATTCTTGTGAAGACTTTTTATACAGTGAAAGTAGTGTCTTGTCTTCTTTTTTTTCCTCTGTGGAAAAAAAAAAAACAAACCTGTCTTTCCTTGCACATAGGAAGCCAGTGACTTGTGCAACTGTGTGTCTCACTAGAATGAGTGTTGTTTGCAGAGGAAACACATTTCTAGAAGGGCTGAAGGAGCTCAGCACTGGGTGTTGGGGGTAAGGAGGTTTCTGAACCGGGAGAAAATTGTTGTTACTGCTAGGTTGAAATGAAGGAGCACCTGTCCTGGTAGCAGTGCTGCAGCTGGGTCTTCCTGCAGCTTTCCTCTATTCCTTCATTACAAACTTGCTTCTCACTCCAGTAAGTCTAAATGAGCAATTAGATAATATAATACACTTGTAATTATCCCTAACCACCTCCTATCTTTCCTATCTTTTTTTTTCTCCTACCTTAGAGCCAGTTCTGTCTTTTTAAAGACCAGCTAAACTCCTTTTCCTTGCAAAACTTCAGGAGACAAAGGCATTGTTTAAACTGGCCATCAGTAGGCATATTCATGGCTCTAACATTAATTTCTTCTTCAGTGTCTTCCCAGCCTGATCCACATCAGCACATTCTTCAACTGCTTCTGCTGTTTGGTCATGGCACTCTCATTTCTGTATAAGTGAACTGCTTCATTAAGTCTTCGTATTTTTCTTGCTAAAAGATTTAATTGGTGTTTATGTGTCAATAATATTTTACAGATGTTTATGGTGATTATTTCTAATTTAATTGGTTCATTTAAGGGCTGCTGGGGCAATGTCACATGAATGCTGAGTAGCAACATGAAATTGTTAAAAAGTTGGAGTATTTGCTAGTTGTTCTTATTAAAGATATTCCAAGAAGTGAACTTAGGTGTTGCCTGGAAGCAAAATGAAGAAACAGATATTATTGAGGTGTATTGTATGCAGGGGAGAGTGTCCAACACTTCACACCCAATGTGGATTGACTGTGATGGAGACTGATAAAAATATAGGAAAACATTGCATTTTGCAGATCTTTCAATTTGGATAGTTCTAGAAAGAACAGAAACAACAAATGCCTGTGCTTTCGTATCCTGCATCATATAATAGTGCTCTTGTAAGGAATTAAACAAGTGAAAGTTTTTTACACACTCTCTACTGGGCAAAATTCTCTACTTGGGGAGGAACAGAAGCTTCACAAAGGGCGTAGGCATGAGTACTGCATTGGGAATACAGGGAATAGAAATAACAGAAGGTAAAAAAGCGAAATTAAACACTAGAAGGATTAGCTAAGTGAACACCTGCCTTCTGGCTGCTGTAAAGGAACATTTCTCTTTCTACTTTGAGACTGATAATTGATTATTAAAGGTGGCATAATATTTTTCATTTATATTTCACTTTAACTGCACTGCAGGCAATCCTTATGTAGAGAAATAATTTTTTCTCAAAGCCCAAGAGGTTACAGATAATTACTTTAATAGTAATTGAATTATGTCTTATTATCAGTATCATATAAGAATTATATTTGAAAATGCACTAGTGATGATATGTAAGGTTTCAATTCTACTTAAAATGATATATGCTTCAATTATGTGTCAAATGAAATTAGCACTAAACCTAATGAAACTATACATGCTCCTGTGTATGCTCTCTTTAAAGCCACCTTGAGTCTTGCAATCCACTGAGTATGGCATTAGCATCCGTATTATAGACTAACATTGCCATTGTGAACCAACATTACATTTATGCCATTCAATAGCCATCTTTCACATGCATGTCACAGCACAGATGCTCTAAACTTCTATGTATAATACCATTATAGAAATCTGACACAAAATTTTGGCACTAAATATCTTGACCCAAATGATTACTTCATTTACCATCTAGATATACTATTGAAAGGAAAAAAAAGGTCTGTCCAAAACCGTGGTCCAGAAAATGGGTCAAAAAAAGATGATGGCACATCTATAATCTGGAGCTCATGAGCGTAATTCATACTCTAGTATGTACAACAAAAATATAGGGTGATGGGGGACGTCTTTTGTGAAATGGATTAAAGACCACAGAGTTAAGTAATCTGAAGCATAATTCTGCTGCAATCAGCTGAATTTTATGGCAGAAGAAATAAGGGTGATGTGCAAAAAAAAAAGGTTTCCAATCTTATCATTATTACTAAAAGTAAGATGTCAAAAAAAGAGAAGGGAACAAAGTAGTGAAGCTGACTGGCATAGCATGTCCAAATTGCTTCATGACTAGTTTGAAATGCATTATTCATGCATCAAATAGCAATTTAAAGGTTCAAAAATGACAAGAAATTTCACATAACTGACTCAATAACTGCACATGTAAATATTTTGAGCAACATTTTTATTCCCGTTATTTTAGACACACTAAAAATCCCAGGTATTATTAAAACCTGAATGTTTTCTGGTTCTAATCTAATTCTGCTGTTCATATTTATTATACAAATAATATGGGGTAAATTACCAAATCTATTCTCTATCCAGCCTTGCCTGTGATGCCAGAAATGCATTTGTGTATCATAGCACAGTTTTAAAATCCAGTCTGCAGGTACGTGGATAGGAATTATTTTTACTGTTCATGGTGGATTTTTTGTATTCTCTAGGTGAATATATCATTGAATGATCAGGCTTTAATAAATGTCTTGGTTTGAAATAAAAAGTAATTTTGCAGATACCATTTGATTTTAATGGATATGCCTCTCCTCCCATCAAAGTCAATGGGACTTACAACCTTAACTATGATGAGAACAATGATGTGCCTCATGTGTTTTGTCCAATTTTTCCTGATATTTCATATGTAAGTTCGGGGGGGGAAAGAGACAGAAAGGCAGAGCACTCTTTCTTTGGGAATTTCAGTGAAATAAGGTTGAGGTAGTCTTCATTTTTATTTTTGGGAAAAAAAAATACTGCCCTCTCATTACACAGTGATTACTGTAACCCAGTAAACATGATCTTATTATACTCTTCACATGATTATTAAGAATACTGATAGCTTTCTTATTCTCATCTTGGCTTTATTTTCTCTTTCTTATTGTAATTTATAAAGATAAACTATTATGAAGTTTTGTATGTCAAGGGAATAACAAGCTTGGCCTAATCTCTAGCATGGCTATAATGTAGCTGGGCAGCCGTGATTCAGCAGTAGCTACATAAAGAGCCAGAAGGGCGAAACAATAACAGAGAAAAATTTAAAAGGCTATTTGTTTTAAAACCCACATTTATTATGACTATAGAGAAGTGAAAGTAAGTGCTAGCCTTAGCCTGATAAAAGGAATAGTGTAATGATTATCTATTCACATTCAACATTCACACTCCTGCAATAATAATTTATTTTGAGACCAACACCAAAACAGGCCATTACATGATGGGGGATAGTGCTTGAGAGTTGCTCACATTCTCCTTCTTAGTGCTGAAGTGTTCTGGTAATTGCGAGGTCAGCATTACGAACACATAAAGTATGTCTTGTAAAGAGCAGGAAATACGCTTCTAAAACATATAATGTATGCACAGAGTGGATGAAAAATCTTTTCATTGGGATTCACCTCACTGGCTGCAGTGTGTCGAAATGTACTTTGCTCTCCTATTTCTAGGTTTTAAACTATATTTGCCCTCCTTTTTCTGTGTAACCTTTCTGAAGAAAATATTTGAAGTGTGGCTAAAATAGACTATAAATGTGTTAACTCTTATGCTTCAAGCTGAGAAAGGCATAAATTTTTTACTCCCTTGCCAAAGTGAAAAGTTGAGAAGCAATTAGTTTCACTGAAACTCTGCTTACATTTTTTGGGGTTCCTTCCTGTTGAAAACTTCTTTCTAATCTTCATGCAACATTTTACTGAATGTCAACCTATATTTTAATCATCTGCAGAAGAAGGAAAAAAAATGGATTACTGAAAGACTGGAGGTATTTTGTTACTGGTTCTCAGTCTGGGATCCAGATTCAATTCCCTCCTCTGACTGAAGCAATTTACACTCATGTTTCCCACTTCCCAGAAGAGTGCCCTCGCTATCAGGATATTCAGCCTTTTTGGGTGGGATCTGTCAAACTCTCTTGTTAAACCTAATCCAACTTTCACAGGAGAATCCTACTTTCTGATTAATACACAGAGGCTTTACCACCTGCATTAAGCAAGTTAAGGCAGCGCTACAGTGAAAGACAAGAGTCTCATTTCCTCCTCCCCTCTTTTATTGCACACTCCCATCAGCCTCTTTGTATTTGGACTAGATAGAGCATGGTGAGGGGATGTCAGACCAGCTTCCTAGACCAAAAGACTTGTTTCATTGAGCAACAAGTTAGCACCAGGGCAGTGGGGATTACCTCTCAGTTGCAGTATTAATAGCTATTTTAATGCCATGAACTATTTAAGTATAATGTACTTAGAGAATAAGATTGTGAGAAGCTCCTTGGGATGCTAGTTTAGGGCACTCATTTTGGATCTGCAATACCAATTAATGTTTACATATTTTGTACAAAATACAGAAGGATTAGGATTAGGAAATACAGAAGGAGAGGATTAGACCCAGGTCAATGAAACCCAAATACATTTAGATCTACTGAACGCTTCAGTAGATACTTACAGTGGATGCTATCATGATAAATCATGTCTCCCCACCTCATCCAAAACTATTTAGTGAGAGTTATGAATTTGTGCATAGTTTTGTGAAGAGTGACATTCATGAAATTGTTCTTGTTTATCCTTAAGATTGAATTAATTATCACTCAACTCCATTAGATGAGTCACGTCAACCATTAGAGTTCACTCAAAGTTGATATTTTGTAAGGTTCAGAATATGTGTTTTTGACTCCTTTTATCTTTTGGTATGGAAACTATCTTCTAAGGATCCTGCCTTTATTTAAATACAAACATGAACACAAGTAACACTCTCAGACCATAAAATTGAAGAAAATTTTGGGGGCTTGCAATGACCGCTCATTAATTGTCAATATATATTTTTAAAAAGTCTTTCCATATATTTTAATAGCTTTAACTCTTTCTTTCTGTCAGAATAAAGGAATATAATGAACGTGTTAATGCTTGAGAAATACTTGACTTTGAAAACAAACTTGAACTACTATAAAGTAACCATAGAAAATATTAAAATAAACTGTGCCAAATGCCTTGCTAGAAACATTCAAAAGCCCTCTTCTCTTGTTAACGTTTTCTTAATGGTTACATGGCTTTTTATGTAGAACAGCTGCAACAATTTAAAAAAAAAAAAAAATATTATTTGGTCTAAAAATATTTATTATTAAACTAGAAAAATACAATTTATACCTATCATAACAAAATACAATTCACATAATTTTACAAGTCTGCATTTTTTGTTTTCTTGTGATACCTTCCTAATTTACAATATTATTTTATTTAAAATAATCCAGTAAAAAACCTTAAAAACAATGCTTCCTAACTCAGAAAATTAAAAATTATCTTATTTTTATCATCTCTTGTGTAGCATGGGAATGCTCTTCAAATTATATGTTTATTTACTTAGGTTTGTTGAGCAGATGTAGGATTAATTATATATTTAAGTGCTTTGTTGAACAGGGGACCATATCCTGTTAAATTCATATGCCTGAGTGGATGGCCATGTATATGAGTAAGTAGCTTGATAGTGTGTTAAAGTATGAATGTAGTATGGTTATTGATATATAAAACATTTTCCTTTAAATTATCAGCTCTAGTGAATCATAAAATGAGTAGTTGCCCAGTTAGTTGCGTAATTTCCTGTTTCACACATGGAATAAATTTACCTCAAAAGTATCTTCTCTGGCTATTAAATAGCGATAATATAAACAGATGAGAGAATGGATTTGTTCTCAGGAAAAGCAGGAAATGATACTGAGCTACAGCAGCAACAGCAACAAGAATGAAATTGTACATCAGCTCACGCAATCAAAGTTAAGTTTATGATACTCAAGAGGAAATCAACAATAAAACCCATTTCAAATAAAATAAAGGAAGTGACTTTCACTTCTGTGTTGCCCATTTCTTCAGGAAGGTCCCAGTAGGTGTTCTTTCCAGCTTGCCTGCAAGGCAGATGAAAGTCTCCTCAGATTAATTACTGCTCAGTTGTGACAGGCTTGGGAGATGGTTTCTACTCCAGAGCCTACCTTTTTTTTTTTTCCTTTTTTTTTTTTTAATGATGGTTTTCCTTCATTTCTGTCTGATCTCTGACTCACCACTGTGGAATGAAAAGAAAAGCTTTCTGTGCACTGCCCAGACTGCCACAAATGTTATCCTGATGGTAGCCCAGGATTAAATATAGATTTTTTTTTTTCTTAAGCATTTGCATCACTGTTTGTAGCAGACCCTCTATGCTATGGAGAAAGCCTGAGATCTTTCCCAAAGCACCTTGACGTGCAGTGAAATATTGGTATTTGAATTAGAGCCTAATCAGGAGCAGCAGAGAAAGTGATGTGTTTCAGCTCTGTCTTTTTTGTAGCCAATTACTCCAGGCTCCTAGCGTTCATGTCTTCCATGTACTTTCTTTAATTAACACTTTATTAGTTTGGCTTCAGAGAGCTGGTTCTGGAGAAAACTTTCCTGAAGCTGCCAAGTGGTCACAAGCAGGAGGTGATTAAATTTAGTCTTAAGCAATAGGCATCTGCATGCATTCTTTGAATCTCAGTGTGCTTTAAAAGATGTGTTCCCAATAATTTATGCCCAGAGGGATGTTATGCTGTCAGTAAACGCATCTGAAAAACTGTCTCACATTATTACCACTGTCTATATGCTATTCATTTAGATCTATTTTAATAATAAGATTCTTGACTCCTCCCCATTAAGCTCAAGTTGATTTATGTTAATGGCAAAGGAAATATGAAATGCAGGGGCCTACATTTTGGTAGATTGGACAGGCAAAAAAAGCAGCAATTTCTGTTCAGTACAATCCTTTTTTATTGCTTCCATTATGGGTAGGTCTGTTGTCTTCATTTTATAGCTATTAACCCCTGATATTGTCTTCAGAGATGATTATTAAGGAGGACTGTGCTAGTCAAAACAGCAAAAGAATTGAATAAACACAGATGATTTATTAAAACACAGACCATTTTTTTCTCTATTTATTGAGAAATGGTAAATTCAGCAGAAGATGTAGTTGTAAATCCTGTGGGTTTTGTTATAGTGCAAATGGTAGTAATGTCAGTGAAACTTTTTCGTTTCATTAAAGGCTGGACGGCTGGTCAGGCTCTTTGGCCCATCAGATGCCCATTGTGCGGGGCGCCTCAGAGGGCAGGCAGGGAGCAGGCACTGCAGGCTGTCTGAGGGCAAACGGAGGTAAAGCACGAGCGGGGACACTTCTTATTTAAATAGTATGGGGTTTATTCCACTACTCAGTGACCGATATCAAGCAGGTGAATTTGCTTGGTTTTTGTGTTGTTTTTTTTTTCTTTTTAATCACCGACCCCTGTCAGCAGGTCTATGCACAGACAAGGTGGACCTTCTCCTGAGAGGAAGAGTCTGTGTTTCAGGATCTCTGGGTGGCACCTGCCGCCAGCTATTCCCCTTGTTAATATTGCTCCGCATTTTCCCTCGCTGGAGTTGCAATCTGGAGGATGCGCAGCAGGACCACAGTATTCTAGCTGCTGGAATATCCTTTTGGCAGTTTAATGATTTTTTCGAATGCTGCTACAGAAGTTATTGAACATGCACTTTCCCATTTAATAGCAGTGGTGTTTGTGAACAGGTGACTCATGGCTTTGCTAGTTCACGAGCATAAGTTCTGGTAGAAGTTGTTGAAAAGATGATTATTACCAGTAATTTACAAGGTCTGTGTGTTGGTTCATATTTATACTATGCCTCAACTGATTTAAAAAAATGAAAATATTAAAAGAATGTAAAGGCATTTAATTTTAATCACTTTATTTTTTCTTATGCCATAGCTAAAAGAAATATTTTAGTGTAGCTAATAAAATCCATAAACTAATTAAGAACTTGATTCACTCTCCTGTACATAAATAGTATGCATGAATTTGTTAGACTCACTTGTATTTTTAAAGGAGGATGTTTAACACAGATGTCAGCAACCTGTTCTGACATACACCTTAAAGAGTCATTTATATCTGTGCAGAGGGAGTACAAAATACTGTGGAAGGCTAACCTGAGGGCACAGTCCTAGGTTGCTTTACACATACATCTCAAACATAAAGGAAGCTATTAATGAAGAATTCTATCTTAACACTAGCCAATAGCATTTTGTTCTTTCTAGACAATACCTTAGGAAGAATAAGGAAGCAATACCTGACGGTGAAAACAGCCAGATGATACTGTTCAATCAGTTGCTATCATACCTATTGAAAATAAATCTTTTTTTCCCAAAACAGTATATTTTTGTAATACTCCACAAAGCACAACAAAAATCCCAAACAACTCGTTTTTAACATCAGTCAAGATTAATTTTACAACAATCTTATCGCTAAGTGCTTATCTGCTTTTACTGCTATCAGTCTCGTATTTTGAAAGAATTCAGTGACTTGTGATGCCATGGTCATGCATTTTCAGCTGGTAGGTGGCAGAACTTCCTTGGAAATGAGCAAGGATTAACATTTAGCTTCATTCATCAACAGCATCAATAGCACTAAGACTAGCTGAGGTTTGATGGGATCACTAGAGCGCTATAACGAAAGCTAGAGCTCTCGCTAGTGCTGTCATGTCTCATAAGCAAGGCTGCTGCACTATGCATGACTGTATCTGCAAACAAACTTGTGAAAAGCAGAAATTTATAATCTCTGCATCTGCTCTGGTGCTTTTAAAGCTGTACAGCATTAAATTTCTTTTGAATTGCAATTGGTTGATTTAGAATCAGCGCTGCTTGTAATGTGAGGGTTTCTCCCAAACCCAGATGTCGTCACAAAGGAGAGGGGAAAAGAAAATCACTATAAAGCTGCAGCCAAAGGTGTTTTGGGGAGAAAAGGTAGGGACACTTTGTAAGAGGCAAGCACAAAACTCCAGATAAGACTCATTGAGTGCAAAAGGGAGCACGTCAGGTAAATCAGAGGTTCTAACCTACACTTACTTGTGCAGCCCTAGATGAGTCCTGGGACAAACTCATGGTATGAAAAAACTAAAGTGACATTGTTTTCTCATGCCGTATGGACACATTTCTACTGCTAAACGAATATGTATTACATACAAAAAACCTGCAAATGTACACAGTTGATGAAATCAACAAACATATATTTACAATGTATGAAAGAGCTGAATTCTGACTATTAAACAAATCCATCTTCTTTGTTCAGTAACAATATTATACACTTTATTTAGTTGTGTTTTCAATGTTAGTCTTTGCACTTTATATTCAGCATGAAAAACACTTCTCTTTCTATCTAATCATCTGCCTATCTGTCTTCTGTCTAGCTGTCATTTTAATTTCAAAATGCTTTCCCTAAATCAGCTTGTGCCATTTCTGTAACATAAATAGAAAATATTTCATTGAGTGGTGAAATACATCTACTTCTAGGGATAAATAGAGCTAAACAATATAGAAGAACACAAATATCTCTAACACAAGAGAAGGAGAATGACATTTTCAGTTCAAAATGATGGGGTAATATCTATTTTTCAAATTACAATTAAACATTGGAATTTTACCAAGACACAAGCCATCTGGCATGAAGGACAATGGATAGACAGCTCATCCATGGATCAAGGGTAGTATACATAATTGAATAAGAAAGAATATAATAGAGTTTTATTTATTAGTATGAGTCACAAAATATTTTCAAATACTTAGCCCTTTAAACTTAGAATTTCAGTGTGTTAATATTTATGAGTAGCAGAGAAAAAAAAGTCTTATATGAGTCTTATATGACTGCAGCTGGTAGTTGGTCAGAATAGATCTTTAAAGACTTTGTCTTTCTGGTTTGGGTGATTCTAGAGTTTATCTTGTTTTGGTTTGTTCTGTCAGACTTTTTTAAGAGGGAGGTAACTTAAATGACATGAACTTAAAATACATGAACTACACTTTCAATAGCTAGTCAAAATCCTGTGTTAATAATATATGATATTGCATGGGAATTTAAACTTCATTGACTTCCTAAAATAATCTTTTGTTCATGTCTAAAGTTAATAGTGATCTAGATTGTAGCACCACTTTATAATTTTTTATGTAGCAACATTAAGTACTTACACAAGACAAAGAGTTCAAATTACTTCATAAATAATACTTGATTAAAAGTCAAAGCAAGAATTCTAGAAAACAATGTATTTCACTCATTTGATACAAAATATTTTTTTTCTTTTTTACTCCAAAACTTAATAGGAATTATTTTTTGTTTATTATATATACATCATTTTTATGCAGTTACAATATTTATCTTATCCAAAAGGGAGGATGAGCAGAAGAAGTGAACAAGTGAAGAAGGGGCTTACAGTACTTACAGCATGCATTAAATTTAGCAGTTTCTGAGAAATGAAATTCAGAAGTAGCTTCTAGAGTCTTTAGTCTTACCACCAAATACCTCTCAGTATTTTTAAAAAGTGTTTTCATTCTGAAAATGGAAAAAATACTGAAAATCTATTGTTGCTCGTATTTGTAATAAACATTTTAATCTATTTTTTTTATTATTAAATGCAGAATTTTGGTCAATTCAAACATTTTAATTACATTTTAATTTTATTTAATATGATGAAAAAGTAATGAAAAGTAATGGACCTGTTTTATAATTTCTGAAATAAGAAAATTCTTATTGTTTTCTAGTTTGAGGAATTTTTATTTCTTTCTCATAAAACCAATCTTAAAACCAGAATAAGAATTTATTTCAGCTTATTTGTTGCTAGAGGCGTGTTAGACTAAAAAACAAACAAGATCCTTGGGATTTCAGCAAAATAAATAAGTGGTGTTTGCTAGAAAGCATGAACAATGACATTT
>NW_008794458.1:1506551-1517333 GCF_000699145.1 Aptenodytes forsteri | reverse complement strand
AATACATAATAATACAGAAATACATAAATCTGAAAACTATGTTTGAATATATAAAAATTACATAAAGAAAGATAATTGTGAATAATCTTTTCTAAAAGCTAGAACATTACTAAATGATCAGTTTTAGTGTGTAAATACAAACTGGTTTTTGTCAGTTTATGGAATAGGTCCTCTAATAAGAAAGGAAACAGAATCATTATATGTGGGCTCATTTAAATGAATGCCTAATGTTTAAACTTATTTGAATATTTGAATGTTTAAGGTCTTCCTCTTTGTTTTCTTCCTTTTTCTAATGGCATTCTTCTTTTTATATTTTATATTTTATTTAATTGGTCTCCAATTCTGACATTAGAGCTTGACTGGCTCTCCAGCAATTCTTTCTTTGTGGATCTCTTTTGGTGTGCTTCATTTAGTGGCTATCTCTAAGCTCATCACATTGTTGCTCACTAGGAAAAAAGAAACAGAAAATAATGAAAGGAACCAAGTGTAGCCAGCAAGTACAGAAGGCAAAGCATCAACATCGTCTGAAAGTGAGGCACCTCAGGGCAGCCCAAAAGAATCCACACCTTCAGTTTCAAGTAACACCATTACATACATGAAAATTAAAAGAAAGAAAATACCAGAAACTGATAATGGCAACAAAGTTGTATTGACTAAAGTGAGAAACAAGTGGCGATGACCAGAGATTTCAGGTGACACAGTCAGAGTAGCAAGTTAAAAATGAGAGATTCATCAAATATATGCAGTTCAAGCAAGGTCATCATCCTGCAGGAAAGAGAAAGGAAGTATTATAGATATATATTCAAAAATACAACTGTCAAAAGAACTGTAAGGAAACCCCATCTTATTTGTATGCTATTTTCATTGAATTTTGTAGGAAACAATGTTTTCTGTACAATATGGAGTTAGAGACTTTATTTTTGCTGGAATTTTCTTTGAATAGAGTGATGCAGAAACAGACTAAATTTCTGTGTCAGGTTCTGGAAGGGCAAAGAAAAAAATAAAAAGGAGGAAATGGGTAATTAAGATTATCTTGCTGAGAAGCATAAAGCATGTTGTAGAGTTGCATACTATTAGCAGTTTAATACCCAGAGGTTGTAGCTAGATTTGCCCACTGATGTTTCAAGGACTACCCTTTTTTACATATAACATTAAAAACCTTGCCTGCTTATTCCATGGTCTGTAGGACTTTAGGGACTGTACAGTTGTTTCAGAATGTCTTTCCTATAATAATACATTTGCAAAAGGATCTGAAAAATTTCTATTTCTTCTTCTTCTTCTTCTTCTTCTTCTTCTTCTTCTCTCTTCTTTCTCTCTTTCTCTCTCTTTTTTTCATTTTAATTTCTATAAAATTACCTCTTAATTTAACATTTCTTAAAATGGGATGAGTGCTGGATGGGGACTATGGTAATCTTGATTTCATTCCTGGTTCTACAACTGCAAAACTTACATTCCTAAAGGTCTTCGAGCCTCAATCTTCCCATCTGTAAAATGGGAATAATGATAACTCAGAAATACTCCCTAAATGCAGGCAATTCTTATTATTGTATTTAAAGAAATTTAGTAATCACATGGCAAATGAACAGGCAGAATGATTCCTTTGTTATTAAATGGACAAGAAAACAATTTTTTTTTTTCCCGTGGACATTTTTATACAACTCAGAAGTAGAACAACCCAAAGTGAGTAAGCAGAAAGTAAGCATTCTCCATGAGCATGTCTACACCTCAAAATGTGGGCAGTCCAGTCAAGAAACCATTGCTCTTCTTGTCATCACACCTTTGCTATGTTAGGTGATAAGCTCACATATATGAACGATCTGTGAAAAGAGGGAAGGAGGAGACTGGACTATGGTGTCAGTCTCTTCTCCCAAGTAGCAAGTTATAGGGCAAGAGGAAGTGGCCTCAAGTTGTGCCAGGGGAGGTTTAGATTGGATATTAGGAAAAATTTATTCACCAAAAGTGTTATCAAGCACTGGAACAGGTTGCAGGGAAGTGGTTGAGTCACCATCCCTGGAGGTATTTAGAAGACCTGTAGACGGGGCACTTAGGGACATGCTTTAGTGGTGGGCTTGGCAGTGTTAGGTTAACGGACTTGATGATCTTAAAGGTCTTTTCCAACCAAAATGATCGTACGAGTCTATGATTCTATGTTGCAGAGTGCCTTTGTACCTCAGCCTTTGTGGTGGGTTAACCTTGGCTGGCCACCAGGTGCCCACCAAGCCGCTCTACCACTCCCCTTTCTCAACAGGGCAGTGAAAGAAAATACAACAAAAAGGTCATCGGTAGAGATAAGGACAGGGAGTTCACTTACCAATTACCATCATTGTTAAAACAGATTTTTCTTAAGGAAATTAATTTAATTTATTTCCAAGTAATCAGAGGAGGATAAAGAAAAATAAAAACAAATCTTAAAACACCTTCCTCCCACCCCTCCCTTCTTCCCGGGCTCAACTTCATTCCCAACTCTTCTACCTCCTCCACCTGAGCAGCACAGGGGGATGGGGAATGGGGGTTGCGGTCAGTCCACAACAGCTCCTCTCTGACACTCCTTCCTCCTCATACTGTTCCCTGACTCCAGTGTGGGGTCCCACCCATGGGATTCAGTCTTTCACCAACTTGTCCAACATGGATCCTTCCCACGGGCTGCAGTTCTTCAAGAACTGCTCCAGCGTGGATCCCCCACAAGGTCACAAGTCCTACCAGAAAACCTGTACCTGTGTGGGCTCTTCTCCATGGACCGCAGTTCCTGACAGGAGCCTGCTCCAGCATGGGCTCTCTATGGACTGCAGCTTCCTTCAGGGCACATCCACCTGCTCTGGTGTGGCGTCCTCCGTGGGCTGCAATGTGGATATCTCCTTCACCATGGACCTCCATGGGCTGCAGGGGGACAACCTGTGTCACCATGGTCTTCACCATGGGCTGCAGGGGAATCTCTGCTCCGGTGCCTGGAGCACCTCCTCCCCCTCCTTCTTCACTGACCTTGGTGTCTGCAGGGCTGTTTCTCTCACAAATTCTCAATTTTCTCTCCCAGCTGCTGCTGAGCAGCTTTTCTTACCCCTTCTTAAATATGTTATCACAGAGGTACTACTAACAATGTTGATGGGCTCAGCTTTGACCAGAGGTGGGTCCGTCTTGGAGCTAGCTGGAACTGGCTCTGTCCATCACGGGGGCAGCTTCTGGTGTCTTTGTACAGAAACCACCCCTGCAGCCTCTCTGCTACCAAAATCCTGCCAAGTAAACCAAATACAGCCTTGTAATGTGAGAAGCCATCCTGCAAAACTTTTCCTGTGGTCCTGTAGCCTGCCTTTCACAAGCAACTCTACAACCTTTTGCCCACCCACCATGAGTCTGCCATGGCAGTGCCTTTAGCATCTTATCCCAAGCGCTCATCTCCTTGTGGTCTTGCACTCATGGAGTCTGAACCACAGGTATGCTAGGTTTTCTGTGGAAAGGGATTGCCTTTGCTATTCACATTGTCCTGTTTCTCCTGTCTCTGTTCCTTCACCCTGTAGCTTTCAGTCTATAACTCTGTACTAAGATGTCTTCACCCTTCCCATCACAGCTTTTAGTTTACAACTCCAGAGCCTAGTAGTAATGTAAACCACATATTGAACAAATACTACCCTACAACAGACATGCATAAAGCTTAACAATCTATCAGTGTGCAACACTTGCATCTAGTCAAGCATGCTCCAATAATAGCATCATGGACAGGTAGACCCAGTGGGCAGTTTGAGTGGGTCCTGGTGAAAAATGTATAGCTACTAAGCAAAAAGTGTATGGGAGAAATTGCCTGCTGGACTGGGAAGGATGCCTGAGAGACAATATTCATCTGGAGTCTGCTGTTGCTTCTCTTCCAAGCTGGCCACTTGGAGGAGATTTTTACTTTTCTCTGTTTTGCTTTCTCTCTTGCTCTCTCCTTTTTTTTCTTTTCTCTTCTTCCCCTCCAACATCATAAGGTAACTTTGAGAGGGTTGTATGCCATTATCTTATCAGTTTATCACTGTGGTTTGCAAGCCAAGGCATAATGAAAGATATATTCACAATATTTTGTGTACTTGACATCATTGTGGGTGCCCACAGCATGCAGGGGAGTTGAAAGTCTGAGAAGTTTCTGGTACCATTTGAATATGAGTAGTTCACACAGACCCCTCTGGGCTCAAAATTCATGTTAACTTTACAGACACACCTACAGAGTGACATATATGTCCTGATATTCTATTAAATTCTGCCAGCTCCTGACAGTAAACAGGATTTTCCACTACAGGGCATCTAAACTATTTAAAGGGATAACGTCCTTATATTTTACCATAAACCAATGACAATTATTTAGTTTTAGAATAGCCGTTTTTTATTTTTTTTTTAGCCGTTATCTGTTCACAAGAGAAACTTGATGGAAGTTTAGCTCTTGAATCAAACTAGTTCCTTCAAGGTTTTCTAGAAAAGGATACAATAAGCAATGTCTGACTACGCTGAAGTTATTTACTTAGATCCCTTGTAATTCTGGACCTATAACTCTTTATGAATTGTGACACAAATTCCTCAAAATGATTGAAAAAAATGTGTTAATTAAAAAAAAAAAGTTGTCTTTAAAATAGAAATGCCACCTGAAATATCTGTTTCTTCTTTTTTTTTTTTTCTTTTCAAATTTAGCTGAAAAAATAACAATGAAAAACTCAGTAAATTTTTATCAGCCATAGGGAAAATATTTAGCTTTTCCTTAAACATTGCTTCTTATACATCCAAAAATGCAGTGCTCTATTTTTATGAAATGTTTTGATGAGGGACAAAAGGCCATAACCTAAACAATGTTAGTATCAATATTTGAGTACCAGTCTTGTAGAGGCGATATTGCTAATTGTAAAATGATTTTAAATGTATCTGTCTGGTACAGTTATCTGGTACCTTTGTAGGTGCAACAAATAAATTGATACAGCATTTTGTGACTTAATTGTTATTCTTCTTGCTCTGTAAAGTTGTAATATATGGAAAATACTGCAGACTTCTATTCCCTGATGACCTATTGAGTACATGAAAAATTGAGAATCCTCAGCTTGCATTTTAATAGCTTGCATCTAACTTACATTTGTCAGGCATTTGGTTGTGTGTTCAAATTGAATAGTGGTGGGTTTAGTTGTGACTTAATCAGAGAAGAATAAAATACTGAGCAGCTCAATGCCCATTTTGCACACATAGCTGTATGTTCCGTGGATAAAAATGTGGCTGTAAAACTAGACTTCTAGGTTTCTAAGGCTTGTAATCACTAACGGACATTCTGAAAAATGGTTGCAAACTACACTGAGAATGGAATCTGACAAAAAAGAAGTAACTTTTGTGAAATCAGATTTTCTAATTTTTCAAGTTTCTGGTTTCATATGAGTAAAAGTCCAGATGCGGTAGGTTCAGCTGACATTTTCACTGAGACGCTGCAGCCAGCTCAGTAGCACTACTGGCATTCTGTCTCACCATGTTATACATCTGGGTTTTTTGCTGAGACTCTATTCATTTCCTGTTTTAATATCATCATAAAAAATACTTGGAAAGGTTACTTTTTTGATGTTTAACATTAACATTCTTAACATGAACAATTCTTAATATTTTTTTAAATACTTTAAAATATAGATAGCCAAGAGGTGGCAGTAGTCCATCCTGTATTTACGCTGTGCTTTACTGTTAGAAGTATATGTTTGCCTTTCTTTGATAGACACAATCATTTCAAATCAGATACATGAAATTTTTTTAAGTTTTCAATTGCCTAGCATTCTGGGTACAGCTCCCATTCGATCAAAGTCTCAAAGGTCTCTGTCAGAACTAGACGAATGCAAGTATCTCATTTAAAGGCTCCATCCTCTGAAGATAGAGAGACAGGTGCTTAGAAAGTATACGACAGGGCAGGTATGAGTGAGACCAAGATAAGCCTTTGATCTTCATGCGCAGTGGGAGGACAGGTACATCCTGTCATCCCAAGCTTAAGCATCCCCTAAAGGCTTGCAGAGCCCTGTGGTGTGGTTACATGCAGCTCTGTGGCTGTGTGAGGTTCATGTCCCAAAAAAACTGCACAATTATTAGGGTTATGAGGGATTGTTGCTGAAATTATCCCATAATAACCACAGGGGAATGTATGGAAGAGAAATGAAGATGGCCAGCTAGCAATAGGGCCAAGGTCAGATATCAAGGGTGAGTTTTTCTCCCCCCAGCATAAAGGCTTTCCCTGTAGAGGTGAGAAGGGAAGCGTGTGGCTGGAGAAGCAGAAGATTATTTTCACCTTGGCTGTGCTTTGCCTCCAATCTTTCTGCCTTGCAGTGAGCGCACGGCTGAGTGTGAGGAAGGGCTTCACACAGGGAGCCAGCTGGCATGGAGAGCAGTGCGAGGCTGGCTGCGGCGTGTGAAAGCTGGCGGAGAGCTTTATCTCACAAATAAACTCACACTTTGCCAGGGAAATAAGGTGACTGGCTGGACTTTTTCCCAAAACACATAACTCTTTCCTTCTGCCTTTGTAAACTGAGGGATGGATGGGTGAGTCTTGAGGAATAAGACGCATCTCTCCTCCATCTGAGAATGCTGGAGGATGGCAAAGCTGTGCCAATGGTCAGAAATATGGTGTGCTGCTTTCTTAGTAAGAAACATACATTGTTGAATAACAATATTATCAATCAGTCCACAAAAAAACTGGCAGTCTGTAGTGCCTGGAGGCAACAGCCAAAGGAATATAATTATACCAGGTCCCAGAATGCGACGCAGATACTTTTGGCCAAATTCAGAAACAAAATTTGGGTTTGAGATCAAGCAGCACTGCGGGAAGACCTCCTGTGTTGAGCAAGTCCATAACAACGTATTCAGTGTGATAAGATACAGTCTTAACGAGGGGTTGCTGCTTCACCCAGCTGTTTCTGTGGCAGAATGAATTTTATCCATATGTTCAGAAATATCCAATCAGAAATGAACTGACTTCTTTCCTTTACTAAGGAAAGTCAACTGAGGCATGGATGATGCAGCAGCAGCCAGCGCTCTGTCAAAAGACAGGTGGTTATACAATTCCTGAAAAAAATAGGTGGTCTTTGTTTACTTATGGGAAAGGTCCAGGATAGTCAGACGCAGGTCATAAGGTCTGTTTAAATATTGATCACAGATATTGAGGAAAAACTCAATCAATGGAACAATAAACAGGAAGGCAGGGTTGAGAGAAGAACTGAAGGATATGCTTCTTCTAGAGACTGGATTTTTTTGTAAAGAGATGCACAATACGTACAGCTGAAGGTTGTATATAGCTCACACAATATTTTGCTCAGGCTATGAAACGAGCAAAATTAGAGAGCTGGTGCTGGAAGTCATTAAAGGAAGTTGTCTGGCACAGTTAGACTTTTGAAATCTGATTTTTTTTCTGATTAGTCCTAGTATAAACCACTCAGTTCCTGCACCATTCAGATGGGTATCTGAGGCATGGAGAAATTTATTGAATTCTATTTTAGGGCCAGAGTGAGACCTTGCAGAACGTGATTGTACAATCTGTGATACCACAGCTCCTAGAGTAGAGGTTTCTACACAGGGTATGGGAAGAAAAGGGTACAATGTGGCTGGGGAGTGCAAAAACCTGCAGTGGGAAGCTCAGATGTAACATCCGTACCCTCAGCCTCTGAACACATAAAGTAAGAGAGGACAAGAACTGCAGGAGCACGGGAAGACTAAGCTGTGCAAAGCTACCGCAGTACAGATTTGCTTCTAGCAGTATCTGCTAGTACCGAGAACTTGCCTTTCCACAGGGAGGGACTTACTATAGGAAAGGGGTGTCAGTTTGTGACAGTGCTGTTTACAGACATGTATTGTTAAGAATCTCCTGGCAAATCAGGATTTAATATGTTCAGGGTTGGTTTGGTTATTTCACATGGAAATAGGGGCCCATTAAGTTAGGGTTATCAATGGTGACATCTGAAAGCATACAGAGATATAAAAGTTCCACCTGCAAAAGGTAAATCAATGGTTTATATGTGTTAAATTGTTTCATTTTATCCTTTTTTCAGGATTGCATTTATGGATCACAGTAGTCGGAGACCAGCTGTGTGATCAAAATATTGTAGCCTTGGCTCACAGCAGGTTCTCTCTTCTTTTTCTGAGTTTTCCTGGGTGGAGATTTATTAGAATGGAAGCTGTCCACATGATAGGAACCATTAAAATAGGAATCATGACTTGCACTGTGTACTTTATTGCAAATAGTTCCCAGGGGAGTTAATAAGGTTGTGGCCTACGTAAAACATAAAATTCTTCATTACATTTTGTTCTACTAGTTTTTTTGGGAAAAGGGATGTGGATCAAAACAAAATGAGATTTTTTTTTTAGCTTGTGTTTTTAAATTAACACATTGTAAAATTTGTACTTAAAAGATATTTATAAGGTAATACTTTTTTTTCCTCACATGGTTATAAATGTAAACTACTATTTTTCCATATCAAATTCATTCAGATTTGGAGTTTTTAAGATGGGGACTGTCTCTGACTTTGTTTTTAATGTTCCCGGCACAATGTGAATATCCACACTACTAGTATGAGGTGTAAATAAGTTATGTTTATGAACATGGAAACTTTGCAATTGCAATCTTTTCCAAACTAAAAGTTTCTAAAAAATCTAAACTATATAAAAAATAAAAGCACCATTTATTTTTGAAATCTTAATTGCAAAGCAGTAGTGTTAAAATAGAGATAAAATTCATATTATCACAAGTATGTAACCATCAAATCCTATTCCACAGAGAGCATGTGATGAAACAGTATTCATCTGATACCTAATGATAATCCTATACAAATATCCTGGTGTGTTCTCTGTAGCATATTTATGATCTTGTTGTGTCTGGTCCAAGTTTCTTGACATTCTGAGTACCCCTTTGGGGAAATATGACATCTTGCAGTAATGTACGCTGTGCATGTCAAAAAACAATGCCAATCTGCTTCTGCTACTCTGAGTTTTAAAAGTGGAAAGACCAGGCTGCTCATTTTTTAACATATGCAGGATGATGATGTTTACAATACCAGCTGGAAAAGCAAGTACTAGTACAAAACAGTGCATGGAGACAGCAGAACAGGAGGAAGGAAAAAAAAAAAACAAACACAACACTCAAATTTTATATACTAAGCAAGCACTGAAAATAGGAGCAAAGCGATCTTGGACTTTGGTGGTACCCCCAAACCTTACAGGCCAAAATAAAATGGCTCTGAAATACTTGGGGTTGTGGAACATACAAAAAGCTTTGTATTGCTAGTTCCAGATTTTCCCATTTATTAAAGGCACCTCCAAAACAAAACCCTCCCCCCCCCAAAAAAAAAACCCAAAACCTAAGAAAAAATGAAAATATTAGTAAGAAATAAAATAATTACTGGGAAAATATCTAGAATAGAATGTGGCCTGGTTAGCTTCATGGAGTCTCCTTATCTAGTATTAAGAAATAAATTGTTAGATAAGGTAAATAAAATCTTTTAAGTCTGAAAACTTAGCTCTAGCAGGTTTGATGATTTCAGCACTGGATATCATAGTTCAGCTGGTTCAGCTAAGAATCAGCTCTAGCTTGCTTGTAGTATAAATTAGGTCATGAAAAAGTCTGTTCTGATGTGATTACATTGCTTAGAATATTTCAACAGGCTCATCTAGAGCTAGCCCAGATATTTCTATACTTCACAAAACCTACTATCCTTATATTGCTCTAAGAATATTTAGAAAGAACCCGAGAGAGTATTGCCATGATATTTTGTGAATAAAATGACACTTAGCTGCATGTGATTTCCAGCACTTATCCAGTATTTGGATAAAAAAAGAAGGCCGAGTAAAATCTTCTGTCTTAAACAGCAGCTTCTCAGGTTTCTGTTTATAAATGGATGCATAAGTTTTCTCCTGAATGATATTTATGTTCCTTTTGCAACTCTAATTTTTGCCTATCCATTTCTTTATTTTTGTTTTGCATTCACTTAGAATCAAGACAATATAAACACATTCATTAAATTTATAATGCTAACCATTTGAATTGCATGGAAAACGTGAGAAGAGTGATACATTGAATTTATGTTTATATTGTGTATATATATTTGGTCTACATGACACCAGGCCTGCTAGTGACAGATGGGGTACACCTGTCTCAAAGTGGGAAAAGGATCTTTGCACAGGAGTTAGCAGGGCTCATTGAAAGAGCTTTAAACTAGATTTGAAGAGGAAAAGGGATAAAACCAGGCTTGCTAGACATAAGCCTAGGGGCACTATGCCAATGTTTGAGGGGCAGTGTGCTAATGAGGTCCTTTGGTCTGCTGTCTCAGTGGAGGTAAGGGATGGAGATCCATGTGGCAGCAAAGACGCAAGGGTTATTGATGTGTTAGAAACCATGGAAGTGCCTAAGAATGGTCATGTAGGAATTAGGGCTTCTCCCCCAAAAAAGGTGGCAGGATCAATAGCCCAAGTGAAGTGCATCTACACTAATGCACACAGCATGACAACAAACAGGAGGAGCTGAAAGCCATTGCGCAGCAGGAAAGCTATGATATAGTTGCCATCACGGAAACATGGTGGGATGACTCGCACAACTGGAGTGCTGCAATGGATGGCTATAAACTCTTCAGAAGGGATAGACAAGGAAGGTGAAGCAGTGGGGTAGCCCTGTACGTTAGGGAGTGGTTTGATTGTCTAGAGCTTAATGAAGGTGATGAAAGGGTTGAGTGTTTATAGGTAAGAATCAGGGCGAAGGCCAACAAGGCAGATATCATGGTGGGAGTCTGTTACAGACCACCCAACCAGGATGAAGAGGCAGAC
>NW_008794458.1:1501797-1504000 GCF_000699145.1 Aptenodytes forsteri | reverse complement strand
GTGTGGCCAGCAGGAGTAGGGAAGTGATTGTGCCCCTGTCCTTGGCCCTGGTGAGGCCGCACCTCGAATACTGTGTTCAGTTTTGGGCCCCTCACTACAAGAAGGACGTTGAGGTGCTGGAGCGTGTCCAGAGAAGGGCAATGAGGCTGGTGAGGGGTCTGGAGAACAAGTCTTCTGAGGAGCAGCTGAGGGAACTAGGGTTGTTTAGCCTGGAGACAAGAAGGCTGAGGGGAGACCTCATCGCTCTCTACAACGACCTGAAAGGAGGTTGTAGCGAGGTGGGTGTCGGTCTCTTCTCCCAAGTAACTAGCGATAGGACGAGAGGAAATGGCCTCAAGTTGTGCCAGGGGAGGTTTAGATTTTACATTAGGAAAAATTTTTCACCGAAAGGATTGTCAAGCATTGGAACAGGCTGCCCGGGGAAGTGGTTGAGTCACCATCCCTGGAAGTATTTAAAAGACGTGTAGATGAGGCACTTAGGGACATGGTTTAGTGGTGGACTTGGCAGTGCTAGGTTAACAGTTGGACTTGATGTTCTTAAAGGTCTTTTCCAACCTAAACACTTCTATGATTCTATGATCCTATAGACCTATCTGCTCTGTGTCTTCTTCATTTATCGTGGCTTCACCCTGTACTGCAGCAACAATCTTGTTTTCATGGTGTAAGACCATGCTGTAAGTCAAGCTGTCTAAGTAAAAACAAAACAAAAGAAAAATATGGAGTAAGATAATATATAACTTCACTAAAAATAAGCTAGATTTTTACTGCAGTATTTAACAGCAGAGTTTCAAAGTTATGTAGGAACTGTTCAGCAGGCCCTGTGCAAGAAACTATCCTCCTTTTTTTTGGTAGAGTAATGGAGAATGTCTTTCAGAAAAAAAAAAAAAAAAGGTAGGTTCTTAGCACATTTTGAAAACCCAAGAACTTTTTTTCAGCACCTGAATGAAGAATTAGGACTCTAATTTAGAAACAAACAAACAACAAAACAACAACTGTATCAACCATCTATAACATGTTGCATGTTGCAGAAATCATTCTCCTGAATTATAATAGTCAAAACACTTGCTGATTTTAAAGCTAGCTTCTTTGGAACCACATGTCTTAGCAGAGTAAAATGAAGCTACTGTAATTCAGAGACAGACAATCTAAGTGTCATTCAGTATGTGATAATGTAAAAACTGTGGTAATCTACTTTTGGAACTTACAGTTTTTAAAAAAATACAGAGCTGTTCATAGGAGTATTTTCTCTGTTGCATTCAGTAAAAATATTATAAAATAAAAAAGTCATATAATTCTTTTTTTATCTTACCTCTAAAGAATGACTATATAACTATCAAAAACATTGGAAATTTATTCTATCCAATACGGTCAATACAAGATACAGCTTTAAGAATCAAGTTGTCTTTTCTTTAAGAATCATGTTTTCTTTTCAAAGGGGGAATAGGATGGATAGTCCAGACAGAAGAGAAATAGTTAAAGATCTTTTTTACTTTTCTTTTTTTAACATTGATTTATTAAACCAAACACTACACAGTAAGATTCAATGCAATTGTGTGGAGTATTTAGACAAATATTGACTGCAATTCAAGTTCGTATTCCACATTTCATATTCTATAAACAAAATATTTAGACATGACAATCACTGGATCAAAATATTAACGTTAGTGGTGACTTTGCATCAAATGCTATCCCTGAAAATGAAAGATGTTATATAATATGTAATAAAAATATAATTTCTTTTTTTTTGTTCTTCCTCTTCAGTTCGATAAGAAAAAAATAAGAACAATGGAACAAGATATAATGAGAAAGGAAATATATATAAATTCATCAGCGATACGGAAATGACTGACTTAAGGAAAATATGGGTGAGTGATTGATTCTAGAATTAAAAAAATAAAGCACAAGGATATCACTGAACCAAAAATCAAAAACCTACAGAATAAAATAATCAGGGCATTAGACAAAGGAAAATATTTACAGTAAAACAAAATTAGATATTTGGAAGAGGAAAAAAGTTTAATGTTAAAAAAATGTGTTTTCAAATAATTTTAAAACTTCATTTACATTGTCTCTGTCTGAAAGCACAAAAAGGATATTAGTTATTTTATATTCACAGACATCACATGTGGGCAGCAGTGACACAACCAGGAGAAGTCTGAGGACTATCAAGAAGGACTACAGAGCCCTGGGAACGGTGGTAAGG
>NW_008794458.1:1496042-1498517 GCF_000699145.1 Aptenodytes forsteri | reverse complement strand
GATCAGGGGGATGGAACACCTCTCCTATGAAGAAAGGCTGAGAGAGTTAAGGTTGTTCAACCTCGAGAAGAGAAGGCTTCGGGAAGACCTTATTGCAGCCTATCAGTACTTCAAGGGGGCTTATAAAAAAGATGGTGACAAACTTTTTAGCAGGGCCTGTTGTGACAGGACAAGGGGGAATGGCTTTAAACTAAAGTGGGGTAGATTTAGACTGGATATAAGGAAGGAATTTTTTACGCCGAGGGTGGTGAAACACTGGCACAGGTTGCCCAGAGAGTTGGTGGATGCCCCATCCCTGGAAACATTGAAGGTCAGGTTGGACGGGGCTCTGAGCAACCTGATGTAGTTGAAGATGTCCCTGCCTACGGCAGGGGGGTTGCACTAGATGACCTTTAGAGGTCCCTTCCAACTCAAACTGTTCTGTGATTCTATGATTCTATGATTCTATGATCTTGTTGCGATGTGTATGGAATGAAATTCACAACATACTATTTGACTCAAAGTGGCTGCACTGGGAAGATCTACAGTTAAGAATTTAGATCTTCCAAAGACTATAGTAGACAGGGTATTGTAGTACAAGGGCTGAATTAGCTTCTGCAGCTTTTATATTTCTAAGGAGGAACAACAAAGGTGTCTCATGTAGGAGTAAGTTTTCAGGGTTATCCAACACCTACCAATGCAATGGCAACTCATGCAATATTTATTGCATTTTTGCCTATATAATGCAAATAGAACATTAGTCCCATTGAGGCACTTGAGGCAAAACAACAATATTGATCAAGCACTCAAGCATCATACTCCTCAGACTGTCATTTCTTTTTTTCAGTGATAAAGAAAAGAAGTATCATAGTTTAAGGTCTACAACTTCCTTTAATATAAATATTTTCAGTAGAACTTTCTGCAAACATTTGTTCCAGTTTTTTTACTTCTTCTTGTGATTAGTGTCAGGATTTTTGCATAAATATTTTAAGGATCAGATAGCAAAATTTTGTTTTTCCTAGTGGTATGTGAAAAACTAAAAAGATCTTGATTAGACAGGATTTTTCACTGATGTGAAGTAACTGTCAGAGGGAAATATGAAGATCTTTATAACGATTTAATATAGCCTTTTGTACATTGTGTTGGAAAGCCATTAAAGTTTAATAATTGACTGATAGTTCTATAGATTGCTTGTAAAATATGAAGTAAAATAAGACTTAGTCCTTTCCATTTATAATGGCAAACTGTTATAAAATGAAGAACAAAAATGAATCAAAATCTTATCCTTACTTAAAATATTTTCAGCAATAAATTATAAATTATACAACAAAAATTGGACACAAAAGACTTCTAAATATCAATTTAAGGCTTCTGGGAAATTAATGTAATTAAACAATGAAGAATTAGTTGCTTTTTTTTAAGAAAGATGCAAGGGATATATTTTGTTTTTATTCTGCACTTCTACACTTAGCAGTAACTCAATCAAATTCCATGGATGCAGCCTGCAATGGAACAAGATAAATACTGCAAAAATTGCTGGTATATATGGTCTGACTTAATATCAGTGGTGTAACTTACTGCCTTGAAGCTTGACTGGAATGCAAAACACAGTAAACACTGCATAAACAAGGGAAGAAACTTCTAATGTTCTAGCATCTTATAGGACACAATTTCTTTAAAATATTTCACCTACAAAATGGGAGATGAAAGGTATTAAGATTTTGGCCTGTAAGTGACATATTTTAACTTTATGTGTATATATACTATATACATGTATATTATACATATGTGTGACAATATTTGTATATCTGATCCCATATTGCTTTCTTGTAGGAAATTTTGCAAGTCACTGTGTCTGTAGCTGAAAGATGCAAGAGAGGAACAGGTACTTGGAGAATGAAAAGAGAAAGTATTGAGGGAAAAGGAAGCAAGACGAAAAACAAAGATCAAAATCCATAATGTTAAGAATTAAAAGGGCTCTTCAAATACTAAAGTATTAGAAAAAAGGCCGATAAGGAGCTAAGGGGTCATTTTTATATTATCAGAAGTAAAGATATATTTAAAATTTAAGAGGGAGGGTTATGGTCTTTGATCTATTCAACTATTACAATATCAATGAACACCATATCAGGAGATAGTCCTAGTCCTTTAAACTCCATTAACAAAAGATTAATGATTAACATTCCATAGTTATAACATTTTTTCTCACAAAAACCACTTTGCATTATGAAATGTATTTTGCTACATAAACGATACAATGAAGCATAGAAACTGGGAGGATTTTCAGGGTAATCGAAGAACTGAGATGAGACGACGTTTTTCAGAATTCTTCTTTTACAAAATGTTTCTAAACTACATTTTCTTAGAGAATTAAAATACATTTTGAAAAGTTCAATTTTTTAAAAAGAAGAAAATTCTAAATTTTGTCCACTTGTAAATTCTGTACCTCTCCCATCACTAATAATTTATTCTTGAGGACATAACAGTTATAGGGTG
>NW_008794458.1:1491200-1495912 GCF_000699145.1 Aptenodytes forsteri | reverse complement strand
TATCAACTATCAACATTATTCTCACCCTAAATCCAAAACACAGCACTCTACTAGGAAGCAAATTAACTCTATCCCTGCCAAAACCAGGACATAGGGATAGATTTTTCTAAGAAAACATCAGGTTTTAGACCCCAAAGTTCCTGTCTGTTCATTCATAGAGTCAACAACACACACCGACACTTTAATAGAGCATGGAAAACTAAAAAGTCCTTGACTAGTGTAAGCATTACCTAGCAACAACTAAAACATCAGTGTGTTATCAACATTATTCTCACCCTAAATCCAAAACACAGCACTGTACCAGCTACTAGGAAGCAAATTAACTCTATCCCTGCCAAAACCAGGACATAGGGATAGATTTTTCAGTAAGAAAAAAAAAATCTCTTTAGTGAACAGTCTAGAATTTTCCAAAGTTTGAGAAATAAAATTTCACTTGGCTACTTTTGATATGTCAGATAAATAAAGAAGCATCCCTATCCGAAGACAGTAATTCCATTGAAGAAACTGTGCCAAAATGATCAGGAGGAAAAAAAGAGTGATTTATGTGGCACAGCTCTCAGCCTTTGAGTTCTGAGGTAAAGGTTCAAAAGTTCCTACATTATAGTTATCTATGTGAGTTTACAGTTTTTAATCAAAAGAGCGGAGCCTCTTGTAGCTGACGCTTAGGAAGCAATTCTGACTGCTCACGTTTCACATCCTATTGATGATGTCTTAAAAAAACCCTAACAGTCCATGAGACAAGAAGGCATTTTTTAAGTTAATAGGAAAATGAAGAAAAGCATATGACTAATATCAGATATCAATGTGTCAGTAAGTTTATTATTATTTACAGATGCATAATTAGCACTGTTAATAATAATGACATAACTTTTATTCCATGGTTAGTGAACAGTGTCTCCAAAGACTGGCAGGAAGACTTCTGAATGATCTTATACTGGGAGACTGTTATTCACGACCAGTAATTTTGTATGAGCATTGGCAGGTGATGGAAGTTTGGAAACTCCCTTCTTAACCTGCTCAAGTGGGATGAGCCCCAGGGTGTGCAGAAGGCTGCTGAGCTGCGATATGTCTCCGTGTTCCACAGTTAGGTTTTATTTTTCGGTTAATGAAGAAATCACTTTGATTCGCTACATTACTGTAACTTTCTTCATTACTGTTGCATGCTACCTCTACAACTATTGATGATTCATTTCCTTACAGGTACCTAAAACCTTTATGTGCTGTTTTCTGTATATATGGCAATTTTATTCAAAGAAGAAGATTGCTTAGATTGCTTTGCTTCTTCATTTGTGCATTTTCACTTCTTGCAAAATTATTCAACTTCTATTTAGCACTCTCTGAGAGGTTTTTTACTTAATTTTTAAATGCTATTCTTTTTTATACATAATTTATAATATTTTTTATCTTTCTATTGAAACCAATCACATGACATTATTTTTGTCTCTTCTAAATTCAAGACAATAATTTTCTCAAGTCTTTTTTCTCAGTGTTGGATCTGTTATACACATACAATCCACTCACATATTAGGGCTCCAGCTCTCTGAAATTACATATTTGAATCCAAAACTTAAAATGTGTTGTAAACTTTTAAAATATGTTGTCCTTCTCTTTAATTTCATTTATGGAAATTATTCTTACAAAAAATTAGTTCAATTTAGGAATCTTAATAAAATAGTCTGAGAACTGATTTGCTTTTTCCTCACTTAAACATGGTACATTGTCTAATGATTTACATCTATTAGTATTAAAAAATATACCTTACTTTCTAAGATTGTGAACATGACTTGGCTTTCAAAGCAAGAGATCACAATCTTGCTTGAACATTTTCCATGTGGCTGCTGTATTCTCTAGGATTTCAGGTGTTTTGGTTTGCTTTATCCTCTTGTTACTCATTGTCTTGGCTATATTTCTCTGTTTTGAGATGCTTATAGCTATTTCACAGAATCACAGAATGGCTGAGGTTGGGAGGGACCTCTGGATGTCATTTTGTCCAATCCCCCTGCTCAAGGAGGGTCACTCATAGCTGGTTGCCCAGGACTTTGTCCAGATGGCTTTTGAATATCTCCAGTGATGGAGACTTTACAATCAATCAAAAAGTGTTTCTCGATGTTCAGATGAAACCTCCTGTGTTTCAGTTTGTGCCCATTGCCTCTACACATTTTGAAAAATATGCATAAAAAGCATTAGTGGACAGTAAAGGAAAATACTTGCAAGAGAGAGCAAGGAGATAGAAAGTAATATAGGTTTAATCTCTTTGGCTTTTGGAATACCTCTGCAAACTAGCTATCTGGTTCTATTAAACTAGCACAAGACCTAAGGAACTGTATAAGGTTCCAGTGTGTCATGGTTTAACCCTAGCCAGCAACTAAACATCACACAGCTGCTCGTTCACCTTCCCCCGCAGTGGGATCGGGGAGAGAATCGGAAAAAAGGTAAAACTCAAGGGTTGAGATAAAGACAATTTAATAGGGCAGAAAAGGAAGAAAATAATAATAATAATAATAATGATGATAAAAGAATATACAAAACAAGTGATGTGCAATGCAATTGCTCACCACCCTCTGACTGATGCCCAGCCAGTTCCAGAGCAGTTTTTTTTGTTCAGCATGATGTCATATGGTATGGAATCCCTTTTTGGGTCAGCTGTCTTGGCTGTGTCCCCTCCTAGCTTCTTGTGCACTTCCAGCCTCCTCGCTGGCAGGGCAGTATGAGAAGCTAGAAAACTAACTCTATCTCAGCTGAAACCAGGACACAGTGAAATACCAGGTGAAGACACCTAAAACTGGTGATGTGTACGGGTTTGCATATTCTTCTGCATGCTGCTAATCGTAACAGTCAAATGAACAACAAGAATAAAAATAACTTAATGTTCAAGAGGGATATTAATAGTAAAATATTAAAGTGTATGGTCATGAAACAGGCCAGTTTGGCAAGAATTTAAATTACATGTTAGTGAGTTGGACTCCTGGAATTGACTGCCCAGTGGCCTTAGGATGGTATGCAGAACTGCTCTTCTATGTTGCTTTACTGAACAACACTTTACACAGAGGTGCTGTGATCCTGGCCTTTGGGTTTATTTAATGTCATTAAAATTCAGTGTGCCAGAATGTTTTCTAACATAGTTTTCCTTACCAGTGTAGGGAAGATTAGAAAATCTTGTTTTAGACTGTTTGGCTGTGTTTACCCTGCCCATAAACCTTCTTGTATAGTTATATTTAAGTTTTCCATGGTGACAAAGATGTTTGATATGAAACCAAATACCAATTATTTCAATGTCTAAAAAGTTCTCTGGTGAGCTATCAGCAATAATTCCCTCCAGAACAACCTCGTTCAGGTACAGAGAAGAGAACAAACCATGTGCTTGCACTGTCATGACACTCATCATTCTGCTCCAGTGGTGGTAAGTCACTGGAGCATCTACGAGCAACTGTGAATACATAAAATGTCTTGTTTAAAAACATAGCAGAATATCAGATTCCAAGCTGGTACTGAATCACTTCTGCTCCCAGCTAATGATATCTGCTGTGAAAAAAAAAATGCTGTCTCAATTTACAAAGGATCAATTCAATCCAATTAGCTAGTAATGCAAAGACTGTAATTGTGATAATGATTTTAAAAAGCTGTTCAAAACATCTCTGACTATGAATCCAAAATAAGTAACTACTGATATTTCACATTTTTTGAAAATGTTTCATTTTGCAAATGAATATGTTTCATAAAAATATGGAAATAAGGTAAACACTGGTTCTAATTAAGTAAAATAGGATGAAAAAAATATTAGAACCAAAGATAATCACATACAGAGGGCTATGACAGTGTGAAAATGCATTACATTTAATAACCATAAAGCCTCCAGAAAATTCAGACATCAAAAAATAATGCAAATCTGAACTTCTTGCCTACAAACTCTGAACTACATGCATAGCACTAGGTGTGGGACTCTCTCTGTTAAGAGGTGTCATTGATGAGCACATTATTTGAAGATGGAGTTACATCACTATCCACAGCATATTATATAAAGTGGATATTTTTCAGCATCTTCCCAGACTAAATTTTTGTGAACTTTCCCCCTTGTTCTCTTTTTCATTATTATTTAACTGTTTAAATGCAATTGTTTCTCTGAATTTGCCACACTTACTCTTTAGCATATTTACTCAGCGGTAATCTGCCACAGGGTTTGCCAGGAGCAGAATTTTGTCTTCTGTCATTTGATTCTTCAAAGTTATCAGAAATCAGTGATGATCTTTAAATAATAATTCATAGGAATGCAAATGCCAGAGTAACCAAGAAAGTGGAAGATACATCACTGTATTCTACATGTCATGTTATTTTTAAGATTTAGGTAGGAATGAAGTGATACATAAGCCATGTGTTAGCCATTGGAATAAATTTCAGTCTTCATACAGTAATTATTTCCACTGTTAAAGCATTAAGATGTTTAAGGCTTGTTTAATCTTTAAAACTGTGAATCACATGGGCAATATAAGAATATGAACAGGCATTAACATCTTTAAGGGTGAATTTATCAAAAAGTTGCCTAAGTAGTACATAACAAATCCAGATAAATGGTGCTTTGCACAATCCATCCAAGCTAATTGATTTCCATCCCATGCTTGGCATGTGTCCTGGTTTCGGCAGGGATAGAGTTAATTTCCTTTCTAGTAGCTGGTATGGTGTTTTGGATTTAGGATGAGAACAAAGTTGATAACGCA
>NW_008794458.1:1479912-1490862 GCF_000699145.1 Aptenodytes forsteri | reverse complement strand
GCTGCGTGGTACTTAGTTGCCGACTGAAATTAAACCACGACAGCATGGATGCCAAATTTCAAGCTGAGTTTAATTTTTGTTGTTTCTGTTATTCTTTTAAGTGACAGTAGTCTCTTCAGACCTTGTCTACAATTAAACCACTGAGCATTGACCCTTAATTTTCACCACTGCGAGCCTGCAATTAAAGGTAAACTGTTTTAGGCATGAAGTACAGAATGCTCTCAAAACGCTGAACTGTGAGAAACTGTTGTCCAAATTCTGCAATTCTGCTTTTCTAACCTCAACTTTGAGAAATCTAAATAAAGTGGTGTGAGTAAGGGTGGTGTAGCATAAGGCTAACTTGAGCTTCCTTGCTTCCCCTGTTTTCATACATCTTGATCACTACCAGGAGACTACACCTCTGCTCTCCTCCACAGTGCCAGGGTCATAGTCTTACTATGTGGGAAGTTGCTACTGTACTAATGGGTTATTAGTGACTACCGAATTAATAACAAAACCATTTACAGCAATGAATCATGAAAAGAGAAATACTGTGGGAGAAAGGTTTACACTACGCAACTGTAGGTATCTAATGCAGGGACTCAGAAGAACACACACAGAAGGTTCGTACCCTTTTTTCTGTTGGATAAACCTGGAACTGGAGCTCTTAAATTCTGGGCCTTCCAAGGTGAATTCTTCCATGATCAGTAAAATAGATCTGTCTGGAGGGTTGGTTACTGTTTATTTTATTTACCTAAGTGTAGAGGAGGTTGTGATGATCTTGACATACATAATTCTTTGGGGTTTTTTTAAATGCTTTGGTATGTTTCAGGAGGAATGCTTGGTCCATGCCCACTGTTTCTATCCTGTCAATCAAAGATCCTATTTCCAGTGTCTTTCTACTGCATTACCCTTTAGTCTCAAGCCCATGATCTCTGCTTCCAATATCCGCTCTGTCACAGCTTTTGTTTCTGTCTTCAGCCTGGTAGTGAGGGTCTCAGCTTTTCCCTGAATTCCTGTCACTGGGCAACAGTCCACCTTCCAAGCAAGTTACTTCTGGATAAGTCAGAAGAGTCCTGTCGTTTCTAAGGCAGCCAGATGCCATAAAAGCTCAGTGGGAGCAAGAAGCCACTGTCCTGTGCAGAAGTAAATGACTGAAGATCACTGAATAGGCAGCGCTTGCCTCAATGTCAGGCAGAAGTTCCCAGACCCTCAGCCACAGGTAAAATTATGTATAAGCAGGGAAGTTTTCCTACTTTTTGTGAGTGTGTGTGCGCATGTGTAAAAAAACAACAATCAGAAAACAAACCCTCAGAAAGGTATAGCTAGGTGTAATAATAACTTAGGTGGCTGTTTGACGAACACAAAATACAAGATGCTTTTTTATTTATATAATACACTCAATGGTAGAGTTGAACTAGCATAGTTTACTGTCTAAGAACACCATGTGACAGGGTTTCTTCTGTCACAGGGAACTAAAATCTTTTAAAATATTTGATTTTCCTACTCTGTTCTTGAGACAACATGATTTGTCTCTTTCAGTATTTTCTACCACATAGTGTCAGAGGTGGCTTGCAGTTTGTGGCATAGAGATTTTATGACCCCTTCTGAATTTAAGATTTATCATCAGTTGCCCACGAGTGGTAAGAAGACACTGTGACCAAGCAGTCTCTTCCAGTTCTGTTCTTAAGCAGTGTAATGTAGCTAATATCTCTTTTTTTTTTTTTTTTTTCCTCTAAGCACAGGTCTAGATTCATTTTCTTCATTCTGAAATGTGTAGTTTAATTTTTCTTCACAAAATATGATACTTTTAGCCTAATCTAAATCCCAAACTGACTAAATAAGGTGGAGAATAGTTCCAACAAATGTAAAAGTAGTTTTCATGTTTACTTTCCTGTGAAAATATGTTATGCCAGATGTTTCAGCCAGTAACAAGGCAATTTAAATATCGATTCACCCTCTGAATGCCCATAGTTCAGTGTTATATCAGTCATACGTGCTACCAGCTTAAACAGCTAAAGACAGAAAGTGCTGAACTACAAAAGAACTGTGTAAAATTATAAGATGCAAATGAATTAGTCTAAATCATGCTAAGAATTAAATAGACATTTTCAGTCAACTCTGCAGTTATCTTGCAGACAGGACCATGACTTCTTTGTTAGACTATTTTTAAAATTAAATTCACACAGAATGTTTTCTCTTTCTATTTACTTGGGGCTTTGCTTTTATTTTACCTTCTTTCTCTTTTTCTTCCTTCTGAATACCTAGAATCTCAACCCTCTTTTGCTTCTTTGCAATTTATATCTACATACTTTGTCTCCCTAAACAGCAAATATACCACTGGTGGTACATGCCACTCCAGAAAAGATACTGAAGCTTTATAGTGCTGCTCAGTGCTATTCCATTTGTTCTACCACTATAGTTTTTCCTCTTTTTCTTCTAAGCTCTACACAGTCTGGGAGAGGATCAAGAAAATGACAGGTCAGGAAACAGTTACTTAGAGTAAATAAAAGAGCAGCAATAAAAACATTCCTCGAAAGACTGAGTCCAGTAAAGCTAGGTTTTAGTCAATTATGTGTCTTTTTTGTTGACAACCCTATGAACAACAACAACAACAAAATCACTACCTTTGATGGCATGGAATTTTAATGTATAGCTGCAATGGGCAAGTGTTATTAGACGCTATGAAGAATGTTTTTTAAAGAAATCCAATTTCTCATGATTTGTACTGATCAAAAGAGCTTTTTACCTTTAGATTATTCTCCTAGTCTGGTGGTAATAAAGACAGGAGACAACTTGAAGATGATGTAAGTTCTAATTGTTCTTGCTGTTAATTTTAGAAATTCAAAACTTTTTGATCTGTTGTACACCTTGGGAATAAAAAAAAAAAAAAGTCTGGCTTTTGTAAAAATTTCCTTTAGAATTAGAGAAAGTAACCCTTTTTATATTTAATTAAATTTTGAAAAACACCAGTGCGTTCTAATTGGTGTTTCAGATATATAAGTTTTTGGGGGTTTTTTTTGGTTTGGTTTGGGGTTTTTTTCCATCCTTTTTCTCCAAAGGACAGCTATGCTTGGTTAACCTGGCTGAGGCAGTGGATATATAGCTAGACTTCTACAATTGATATTGTTCTTTGCTCAAAGGTAGGATTTTAATAGCCAGGTTAGTGAAGTTAGGATTAAAATTCTAGTGAAGTTAGGATTAAAATTCTGTTATGAAAGAAATCTTGAAATTCATGTTTTCAGAAACGAAAAATGTGTGAAACAAAAGCCAGCCTATAATGAACATATGAAATGTTTATATACATGTTTTTTGGTATATTATGCATTTTAAAGGAGTGTATAATCAGATTAATAGAAATATTAATGCATCAACTTATGACCTTAGAATTTTGTATCTTTACGTAAAACCATCCATACTAATTTTTTTCCGTCATAATGTTTGAGTAGGTCACTACAGTGGAAGTACACATTACCCTGAAATGAATGAGGTGCATCTAAAAGGTAGTGCTGTCATCTTTAAATACAAAATATATTTTAGAATAATGGAGATAAAATAGATATAATAATTTAAATATCCTGCTACTTCACAGAAAGGCCATCACATATTATGAATCACACCTATTGTATTGCCAGTCATCCAGTTACGCTGCAACCAAGAAGAACCTAGATTAGAACCAATAATAAGATTAATAAAAACAGCATAGGAAAACATGTATTACAAAAATAGAAATGCTGCACTTGATATGTTGTAGGAGCTTTACTATGAAAATCAAGAGGTATGGTACTCTTTGCAGACATTTTCCTGATTATATAGTCTTAATTGAACGCTAGCTAAGTGAGTGCTTTGCTTTTCAAAAAGAACGGTTTTCTTGGCAAAGGATAGGTGTAGTGCAGCCTATATTCCAGGAACACCTGTCCTTTTAAATAAAAGGTCTTCCCCCTGAAACTGGGCTGCAGACTCATTCTTATAGCAATAGATTTTCTACTGTTGATATATTGCTTGAGTTCCTTACTTTCTGTGCATCAGATGGCTATTCTATGGATAAGGATAGTTTTCTGCACAACTTTTCCATTTTGAAAACAGTGAACAGTAAGAATTGAAGTAAATTTCTGTCAGATAAAGTGAAAAAATAACATAAAATCAAAATGAAAATCCAAATACACTTTGAAAAGCAAACAGAAGTTATTTAATTATACAAATTGTGGCAATAGGCCCATTGGTGTGCACATTGCCTGTGTGTGTAAATGCAAATCAAATAAATTACAAAGAACTGGAATCGGAGATAATAATAAAGAAAAGAAATCCATTCCACCAGTTTTATTAATATATAAAATAATGGCAATTTGGAGACACGCCACAAACCTTTCCCACTGAATTAATTTTTCTTTGCCACTCTAATAGGAAATAGAGAGAGCACACATTCCAAAAAAGCAGCTTCAGTGGCATCCATAAGCATTAGTATCAGGATATTAAAGAGCACATTTTCAAATGCATAGGAGAGAGGGAGCAACAGAGAAATAGTAATATTAAAAACAAACACATTTTAACAAGTAAGAAATTATGAGTAGTAGATAAAAACTAGAAATATAATGTTTCAAAATACAGTGAATAATCTAGATATGATTCTTGGTTTTGCCAATGTGATCAGTGTTTTTATCTGAAAAAGTCTCTTTTTCTATTCTCAAAGTTTAATATTTCAACTTTCAATTTTCCTTGTATTTCTGCAGGCTTTGTGAAGGGTATACCTTATTCAATAGAGCAGTTTGAGGGCTTTTTTTTGTTTGTTGTTGGGGTTATTTTGGGTTTTTTTTGTGAAAGTTTCTTCCTGCCCTGAATTCTTAAAAAAAAAAATAAAAAAAAAAAAATTTGTAGGTATGCAAAACATCACCAAGTGCTTCGAAATTCTCAGTGACTTGCAGTGCTTCTGAGACTGTAATCCTGGCCAGAACCTTGCAGAAAGCAGACATATCAGTCTACAAGGTCCTGGACACAGATCTGAGTATGCATCTTGAGTGTTGACTTAAAAAGTTATGCTTACATCGAGCAAAACCTAATTGCCTTACATTTCCAAGACACTTTTGTGCTCTGGACAGGAGCCATTCAGGAGCTACCTTTGGCCTGCCACCATTTTTGCAACTACTACTAAAGGGCAAGATTTCTTTTCAGGGACATGGAACTGTAAAAGCATTACTTGAAATTCTCACATCAATACCAAATTCAGTGTGGTTTTTTCCTTTCTTTCTTTGCAGGAAGAAAGGTTGAAAAAGTCAGCTAAAATTAGAGTCTGATTGATCTCAGCAAGAACAAAGTTTGAATGAATTCATTTGTGAATTTGAATGTGCATGTCACTGAGTTTGAAATGGCTACACCTATAGGATCATAAGATCATAGGATAATTCCAGCTGGAAGGGAGCTCAGGAGTCTCCAGTCCAACCTCCTGCTCACAGCAGGGCCAGCTCTGAGGTCTGGCCCGGTTGCTCAGGGCTTTGTCCAGCTGGGTCTTGACAACCTCCACAGCTGGATACTGCACAGCCTCTCTGGGCAGCCTGTCCCACTGCTGGGCTGTCCTCAGGGAGAAAAAGCTTTTCCTTATATCCAGTCAGAACTTCTCTTGTTCCAGTTCATGGCAGTTATTTCTTGTCCTCTCACAGTGCACCAGTTTCAAAAGCCCATCTCTGCCTCCTCAATAACCTCCCCACAGGTGCCAAGGGGCTGCCGTAAGGTGCCCCTGAAGACATCCCTTCTCCAGGCTGAACCAGCCCTGGTCCTTCAGCCTCCCTCCACAGGGCAAGCACTACAGCCCCACCCCTCACCCCTGCAATGTCTTGGTGGCTCTCTCCTGAACTTATTCCAGTTAGCTGAAGTCTTTCTTGCACTGGGGCCCTGAATACCACCATATTCAGGAGCAGTTCCTGATGCCGGGGATGTACTCATGCTGTGTCCTGTCCCTATTCTGGACATCCTCCAGGGAAGCACTAGCTGTTATTCTTCACAGCCTGGAAACCAAAAAACCTGCTATAATTATGTGCTGGTCTGAACACCACATGAACTGTAGTCTCATGCAGTTGGCATACAAAGTTCTATATAGATGTAGATTTAGCCTCTGAGTACCACCATATTCCTTTAGCATTTTTCTTCCCAGATATTGTTGTACAACTGAAATACTAGGATAATGAAGTCTATTAAGTTAATTCAGCATGTAAACCAGTATCTGTATGGGGATTTTAAGTATGTTACTTTCAAAATGTTTTTGTGAAGATTAATAGACAGGTTTTGCCTGCCTTGGCCCTCCAACTATCTGTAGGTAGGTCTACATTGCAATCCAGGATGTCCAGTTCCTTGCAGATATGATTGCTAAAGTTACCATTAGCCCACCCAAGTCAGCTTCTGGTATGGCAAGAGGTACATCAGCTATGCAATGGGCATGTCCCCTACCACGCCGAGCTTCAGTACACTGATATCCAAAGTTATAAAATTAAAACATGTCTACATGTGTTGTGTTCTGAGGTACAGGATGGACAGTTTTAAATCCCTGCATGACATCTGTGTAAGAACGGCAAGTGGCTTCATTAACAAATTTATATCATTTTTCAGTATCCCCCAAGCACTGTTTTAATGAAGATGGATCTCTGAGAGACACCCTACTCTTTATCCTCTTCTGCTATACTCTGGGGGCAGAAGGATGTTGAGATTCATATTCCCATTCACCATCCAGAGCAATAGTGGCACAATCCCATCACAGCACCATCAGTTCTTTAGGACTCCCTGGCTCCAAATACTATTTCAATACTGCATATAGTATAATACTATATACTACAGTGCTATGTAGTATAGTACTAACATCTTTCAGGTCTGTGAGCTTGTCTCTGCCATGTTCTGTGACACAGCAGAGAACCATCTCCCCCATCAATGCTGGGACTGTCTCCTTCCCCTTTCTGGGCTGCAGCTGAAAAGAAGGAGGCAAAGTGGTGTAAGAAGAGATGCATTCCCAACTGCTACACCAGTACACGGCAGGAGAGCAGCTGCTGTTGTATGGTTGTTCTCCCTCAGAAAACCTGGTCCAGGGAGTGAATATTAGTACTTTCAGAGTCTGTAGTAGACCAAAGGTCCTTCTTTGGCCACCTACCATCCTGCTGCTGGTGGTGGCTGAAGGCAGGTAATAAGGGATAATTTTAATAAACAGGGAATTAATTGAAACCTTCCTCTATTATTCCTGATCAGCAAAAAATACTTCAGGAATTTTCTGAACTGGACAGTACATCTGGACCATTGTGTTTAATAATCACTAATAGACCATCCTCTGTTTGTTTACTGTCTTCTAAAACACATTTATTCTTTTGTTTTCCACAACATCCATTGAAAATGAGCTCCACAATTTAATTATGTTTGTTTGATTTAGCTGCCTGTCCCTGGATATCCTCCTACTCTACAGTTATTCAGAGTTTCCTGCTGACATTAACCATGCAGCTGATGATCACAGAAGAGTAAAAGGCATTTGTAGTGATAGTTAAAACTGAGCATTGGAAGTTATTGCATTTTACCAGTGGGGGGAAAAAAAGCCCACAAAACCCAAGAAATATTATTTCTGTTTATCTTAGAATACTGTAGGCACAGAACATTTAAATACAGATTGTGAAAACCATTACAGGTGATGGGGACTCTTTTCAATTCAACATGTATTCTTTAACTAATGCTATCAAGCAGTGCAGCCTGGAGATCTAACTGGGACAGATCACCGTATTTTTTATGCTAAGCTTGAAATACATTCCACAGAATCAAAAGTTCAATTTCTGATAGTGCCAGTTTAACCTAGCAATTTAACTGAGGCAGAAGAAAAATGAATAGCATGCAGTTTACTGTGTTATAGGTCTTTCAAATAAGACCTCTATGATTTTTTATTTTATGTGGTCATAAAAAAGATCCCATAGCTGTCCTTTGTGGCTGATGGAATTTACTCTGCTCTCCTTGAAAAAATTTCTCTCCTTTTAGCATTATGCAACAGTTCACACAGCTCAGCTGCTGCCCTCTAATTCCAGAAGGGGATGTACTTCTTCAGTTCCATATGTTTACAGTACGTAAAAGATTTGCAGACCTTTGTGACACAAAAATATTTTAAATACAGGCTAATATATTTATAATAGATGTGTGAACTAGTAAATGATTTCAAAACGCCACCAGTGATTCAGGGTACTGAACGATACTGTAATTTTGTCAAATGAGTGGTTATCTCAAAACCATAGTCTGAACTGGTATTCCATATCAGGATGACTGAATCTGGTAAGTTAAATGGTCAGGTATTTACCTGGGCATAACTACAGCTCCCTGATCTTGGATGCCATCTCCAGCAGAACTTTAAGGAGACTGAGGTCTATACTATCCCCTCCAGAGCATCACCTGTAATGGAAAATAACAAGAGTGCTTCATTGCTACTTTGTGTAATGGTAATGTTGTTCTGTACCATTTCTTGGCCTCCACTATGTTCTTTAGAATGTAATGAGCAACTAACCCTAAAGCAGTACATAGAAGTGTTGTCAACTCAGCTATAAAGTTTTATTCTTACATAAAAAGAATACTTTCATGTCCCATAGCTTCAAGTCCTGTAGCTTCAAGTCACTGCATTTACTTGACCACAAACTCAGTCTTTGACCAGAGAAACCTTCTCAGAGAAGCTATTTGTAAAAAAAAAGCATGTTTTCATTAAAGAGTTTTCAATTCTGACTAATTGTCTTTTCCTTATGAAAAGATGTTAAAGCAAATATATTTCACCAAGATCTGCTCATACTGTTCCCATTGCCAAATTACATAGAGCACATGTTAGCATGTAACATGCAATAACTGAGATGGGCTCAGACAGAAATGCACTTTACCAAACAAACAACTCCTAATTTTTTCTGTATGTACTGATTTATACATAGTATTGGTTTTATTCTGAGCAAAATATCCTTAGCTGTCCCTAATACAAATTTCAGCTCTCTAGTGAATAACTCATACCAGTAAGAAAATTTTTGTTTTCTACCTAGATGCAGTGATATTCTTGTGTAAACAACAGCGAGAGTTTACAAAGAATCCAAAAGAAAAATAGCCAAAAATTGACAGCTTGAGCACCAGTAAGTATTAACACCCTCCTTGCTAATTGCTGCCATCACAAATTAATGGAAGTCTTTTAAATCTCCTGACAGTGGTTATGTAACGTTCTGTGGTTAAGGGAACTCGAGGCAGTACATAACAGATGCCATCATTAATATGCAACTGCATATGCTTCCAGTGCACAAGTTTTTGTGAGCTTTTTTTTTTTCTTTCCAGCCTCATTTTTTTTCTTTGCTGTTTGAAAATAGTTCTTTAAAATTCTTAGTTCTGCTTTTCCACCCAGGTGTTTTAAAGTGAACTGTTTTAACCCTTTGCTTTTTTCCATGAGGGAGCATATTTGGATGGTACTCCAGAGATATGCTAAGTATCTATTCTTAGTAGAACCAGAATTAGTAATAATTTAACAGATTATATATGATGAACAAATTACCTTTTACTGGGTCTTTTTTTCTTCCCTTTTTCCTAAGAAACTTAGAAAACAAAATAAAACTTTGGGAAACCAAGTGCTCTGTTATCCCTGCTGAATTTCAGCATCTTACTTTGTCCAGGCTTAAAACCTATCTTGAAATTCTGAGTTCTGTTTCTTTATGGAATTATTTTTTTTCTTCTGGCAAATCTTTAAGGGTTTCATTTTAAATAAAAGCAACTGATGCATTTATTGTGTGACCTGACTATGCACACAAAAGGCATCCAAAGCAATGAATCTGTCCTCACTTTCTTTCCAGTGCCAATAATTAGGTATGGCAATGGAAAGAGAGACCAATTAAAAAAGGTTAATATAAAACTGTATACGAACAAGAGATTACCATTACAGATTTTCTTCATTTTCCATTTCTTCCTTTCTTTATATACCTTTTGTCCTGTCCCCTCTCTTCATCTCTCCATCCCTTCTTTCCCTATGAATGAGGACATCTTCAACATTAGTTTGTGATGACCTCCTTTCACTCCTCACCCTTAGCTCTTTTCACCCACTAACCAGGACAGCAGGAGTTTAAAACAAGGCAGTCTAAAAGCACCTTCCTGACAAGGATACGCATACCATCTTTCTCTCTCACAGATCACAGCTTGGTCTCTTCTGTCCCTTTGTATCTCTCAACAGTCTCCAACAGGGAACTGATGTCACTTCTCCTGGTGAAAAACAGTTGATGTACATCTGCCTTAGGGACTTGGGGCTTATACTTGAGTCACTGATGGGCGTGTGACCAAGCATCAGTGAATTGGAGAGGACATTTCCGGAAAGAGAACTGCACAGCAGCAGACATGAAAGACTTCCACCTTGCACATAGTCACAGGTTAAGGGTCTCTCAGGTCACCAGAGCTGCTCTGGTCTTTTCATCTGCCCTGAATGGTGTGAGGGAGACTACATGAGTGGTGCCTTGAAAAGGAGATTAGACAGATGAAAGTCACAATACAGAAATATGGCAGCCACTTGTCTTTCTCACTAAGAGAATCAAATGATTGTTGTTAAGTGATAAAAGATCCCATTCAGCCAGATCCCAGCCTGTGCTGTTGCTTGGGATTATTCTGTTCCAGGTGTGCAGGGCTTGTGTGTCTCTGTAATACCTCATGCAACTCTTGTTGGTGCAATTATCCAGCCTGTTGTTGTCTCTCTGCATGCTGACTCTTCCTTCCACCACATCTGCCTGTCCTGCAACTTCAGTGTCATCCACAAACCTGGTGACTGTGAATTCAGTCCCATCATCAAGATCATTTACAAATACACTCATAGAATCATAGAATCATTAAGGTTGGAAAAGACCTCTAAGATCATCGAGTCCAACCGTCAACCCAACACCACCATGCCCACTAAACCATGTCCCTAAGCAGCTCATCTACACATCTTTTAAATACTTCCAGGGATGGTGACTCAACCACTTCCCT
>NW_008794458.1:1476794-1479173 GCF_000699145.1 Aptenodytes forsteri | reverse complement strand
GCTCCCGCCCAACTTGGTGTCGTCTGCAAACTTAATGAGGGAGCACTCGATCCCCTCATCCAGATCATTGATAAAGATATTAAACAGAACTGGCCTCAATACTGAGCCCTGGGGAACACCACTTGTGACCGGCTACCAACTGGATTTCACTCCATTCACCACAACTCTCTGGGCCTGGCCATCCAGCCAGTTTTTTACCCAGCAAAGAGCATGCCTGTCCAAGCCATGAGCAGCCAGTTTCTCCAGGAGAATTCT
This sequence comes from Aptenodytes forsteri, assembly GCF_000699145.1. Taxonomy (NCBI): domain Eukaryota; kingdom Metazoa; phylum Chordata; class Aves; order Sphenisciformes; family Spheniscidae; genus Aptenodytes; species Aptenodytes forsteri. The sequence continues at coordinate 1,478,918 of NW_008794458.1, read as the reverse complement.
GTGAGAAATGGTGTCAATGGCTTTACTGAAGTCCATCCACAGCCTTTCCTTCATCCACTAAGTGGGTCACTCAATAGCATATGACCCAGGAGAAACTCCTGGGGAACTCCACGTCTGATTTCTGGCAGTGGGACTTTGAGCCATTCACCAGCACCCTTTGAGCTTGGTAGTTCAGGTCAGCTTCTACCCAAATAGTGGTCCATCCGTCCAGCAGAAAGCTTGACAGATTGTCTATGGGAATCTTGCGGGAGACTGAGTCAAAAGCCTTGCCAAAATGAAGGCAGATGACATCCATGGCTCTACCCTCATCCACTCAGCAAGTTGTTTCACCTGAGAAGGCAACCAGGCTGGTCAAGTACTATTTAATCTTGGTAAATCCGTATCAGCTTCTCCCAGTCCCCTTCTTGTCCTTCATGTTTCTGGGAGGTCCTTTCTTGAGGACCTCTCCCTTAATTTTCCCAGGAACTGAAGTAAAGGTGGCTATCTGCAGTTTCTCTGATCTTTTTTTTTTTTCCTCAATGTTTCTAGTTGGGCATAATATTTGCCCTTGTCTGATTACTTGGACTTCTCCTGATCCCTGGGGCTTTTAAAAAATGATTTATAGGAATTATTTTGTCGTCATACCAGCCAACATTCTCAGCACCCTTGGACACATCCTGTCAGGTGTCATGAATTTGTCTGTGTCCATTTTGTACAGATGGTCTGTAACTCAGCCCTCCTTTACCATCAGCAGTTCATCGTTTCCCTTGTTACTATTCCTTGATGTTAGAGATTTGGGACTGAAGACTGAGGTGAATGTGGCTATTACTATCTGGGTGTGAAGGTGTGCTCCCCCGCCCAACCTGACCTTTATCTCCTGTAACCCTGCTTAAGTGATAACTACCAGGGGCAGTCGTTAATGGATGCTGATGGTGATACTTCGTCCATTAACGAAGTGGATTCGGGAGCCAGATAACAACACAATAGCCCTTGGTTATTGTGAGAAATACGCCCACCTAACCACAGTAATCAGTATGCAAATATGACTATGAGTCAATCATCTTACCCCTATAAATAGTGAGCAGCCCAAGAACCCTTTGAGACAGTAAGTGACTAATAGCATGCTAAACTTTGAAATCTTACCTAAGTGATATAAAGGATTGATAGCGCATATATAATCCTTTAGACATAAACCGTTGACCAAGTCTGGGACTAGGATTGGATCCAGTCTTCTGTCCAAACCTCTCTCTTGAGAAGTTTAGAAAGCTATAAAGGATTGATTGCGCATATATAATCCTTTAGACATAAACCGTTGACCAAGACTAGGACTAGGATTGGATCCTGCCGCACCTAAGCTCCTCTCTGAGAAGTTTAGAAAGCAAGGGGGTCCTTTCTGAACCTCATGACTCAACGGGAGGGTCTCCCTGACAGTAATGTCTGACCCTGTCCTCTATGCAGTAAATAATCAAGTGTACCTTGCCATCAAATCTTTTTCTCTGTCGCATTTACCATTGAACTTTGTTAATTCACGCTTTAACCCACTGTTTTCTATCAATAAAGTATTGTTGCTTCTCTCTTACGAGTGAAGTGCAGTTTCACTCCATCCGCGACACTGGGTCCCTGCTGTGACGTTTGTGACTAACTTGCCAGCTCCATTTGACAACAGACCTATATCTTCCTTGTATTTTTGCTTCCTATTAACATATCTACAGGTGATTTTCATGTTATTCTTGATATCTCTTGCTAGTTTGAGCTGCAGCAGAGCTTCTACTCTACTCACTGCACTGCTGCACACCCATATGATATTTCTATGTTGCCCTTTCAGAGTCTCTACCCTTTTCCATTTTTCAGGTGCTTCTTTTCTGCATTGGTAGTGTACAGTTTACCGAGGCTGGTTTCTGGCTGCACCAGTCTTTTCACACTGAGGAGGAAGCACTGCCCTTGTGTTTGGATAAGGCTGTCTCTGAAAATCTGCCTACACTCCCAAGCCCATTTGCCCTCCAAGGCAGACTCCAAGGAGATCCCTCCCTCCTCATTATTCCCTGAGCAAGTTGAGATCTGCATAGAATCATTCATAGAATAGTTTGGGTTGGAAAGGACCTCTAAAGGTCGTCTAGTCCAACCCCCCTGCCGTGGGCAGGGACA
>NW_008794458.1:1470075-1473875 GCF_000699145.1 Aptenodytes forsteri | reverse complement strand
ATTCAACTGGCCCTTTCAAACCCCTTCCCTTTGACCGGCAGGATTGATGAGAAAACTACCTGTGTTCCTGAATCCCTTACTGCTGCTCCCAGGGCTCTGTAGTCCTTCTTGATAGTCCTCAGACTTCTCCTGGTTGTGTCACTGCTGCCCACATGAAACAGCAGCAGCGAATAATGGTCAGTTGACTGTATGAGGCTTGGTAGCCCCTCGGTGACATCCCTGATGAGAGCATCCGGTAAGCAGCACACCTCTCTATAGAGTGTGTCCGGTCGGCAAATGGGTACTTCCGTACCTCTCAGAAGAGAGTCACCTACTACTATCACCTGTCGCCTTTTCTTAGTGGCGCTGGTTGTTATACAGGGGGCAGATCAGGCTGCATTACTCGGCTCCAGCGCTTCTCCTGGTGAGACAGGACTTTCCTCTTTGGCCTGCAGAGCAGTGAAGTGGTTCTGCAAGGGCACCTCAGGCTTTGGGGGAAGGCTTTTCCTCCTGATTGTCCTTTCCTTTGCAACCGTCCATTCTTCTGCATTATTCATCCCCACCGCCACCTTCTGCATGTCCTGGCGGGGGAGTTTTTGGCTGTTTTGGCTGCAGGTCCGCTGCAGACTGTGCTTGGAACCAGCTATCTAGCTCCTTCTCTGACTCCCTGATGTTACATAGTCTTCTCACCGCCTCCTGCAGCTCAGCCACCTGCTGCAGGAGGTCCTCCACCTGGGCACGCCTTTTGCAGGCAGGTCTGCTGCCTGTCCTTACCCCAGAAGAGAGGTCTAGGCACTTCCTGCAGCCTGAGGTCTGCACTGCAGCCTCTCCCTTCAGCAGTCCCGTCTGCGTGGAGGCATCGGCTGCTGCTGGGGTAGATGGTGCAGACCCCCCAGCTGGAGCTGTGGCCTTTACCCTCAGATGCATGCCCACCATTCTGCCTTGAGGGTTAGGTAGCATGAGTGCCCTTGACCTGTGCCCTTGACCTTCTCAAGGTCTTTATTTGGTCCTTGACTTCCTCACCCTTAGGATCTTAAACTTCACAACCTTGTGATCACCGCATTGCCAAAGCTGCCATTTATACTCAAGTGTCTAAACAAATCTTCCTTACTTGTACACAGCTGTTCTAGAAGAGCACCACTCTTACCTAATAAGCATTTACTGGGATGTTTTTTTGGAAGTTGTCCTCAGTGCATTGAAGAAATCTGCATTGCTTGTGTACTGCTGTGTTGCTTTCCAGCAAATATTAGGGTGGTTGAAGTCACTGTGAGAACCAGGGCCAGCAGGTCTGAAGCCTCTCTGAGGTGTCTGAAGAAGGCTTCACCTACCTCTTCTTCCTGACCCAGCAGTCTGTAGCAGATACCTACCACAAGGTCTCACTGGATGGTAGTTCCTCTCATTTGGACCCAAAGGCACTCTGCAGGGCACAGCTAACGTCCATGCACTGACTGCTCTTCTACAGAGAGTGGAAGCCTTCCTTCTCTTTTACCCTTTCTGTCTTTCCAGAGTGGCTTGTACCTGTCTATTGAAGGAGTTCCATCACATGGGCTAACCCATCGATAGGGTTAGCTTTAATTCTTAAAGCATTGTAACTGTGGGACGACATATGTAATTTTATTTATTCCGGTCTGTTCCTGAGAGTGTAAGTATTGCTGTACAGATTTGAGATGATGTGCTGTGTGCCCCTGGACTCTACAGGGAGCATGGAAGCATCCCCTGGGGCTCTGTTTCTCACATACTTTCACCCTGTACCCTCTTGCTTCCTGGCTTCAGAGAGCACTGCCCATGAAACCAAGTTTTAACCCTACTTTGTTAAGTTAGCCATCCCCTTGGGAAAGATGTCTTGGCAGGAACCTTTGAATTGTCTTCAAAGAGCATCTCATGGTCATGAGGGCCGAAGACCTTCCTGTAACACCAGTCATGCAGCCAGGTGCTGATTGTATGACATACCTGCTCCTTCCTATACCCTTGCCTTGCACTGGCAGGATTGACAGAAAATAACCCAAGCTCCTATCCCTTTTGCTTTAGCCCTTGGAGCTCTGTAGTTCTGCTTGATCTTTTGTGGCTCACTCTTTGCAGTATCATTGGCATCCACATGGAGGGAGAGGAAGGATAGTAGTATCTGAGCTTGAGAAATTTTGGCAATCTCTCTATGATATGCTAGATTTTGACTCCAGGCAAGCAGCAAACTTCCCCTGACTGCATGTCAGGTTGGCAAGTGGGTGCCTCAGTCTCCTGCAGAATGGAGTGCCCTGCTACCGATATTCACCACTTCCTCTTCCTGATGGGTATGACCTGTTGAGCAGCAGCTTCTGTCCCAGTTATCCCTTTCAGGGGATACTGTTTGTCCTTCTTATTTGTTGCCAGAACTCCCTGCCTGTTCTTCATCCTAATTTTTCCAGAGGAGGGGAGAACAGCTTCCCTGCTGCCATGGGGCATGAACTTCCATAGTGGCTTGTTCTGCAAGTGACAGTCTTTCCCCACTTTGAGCCATGCGTTTCATCATCCAATTTTGTCAGCACACTGGGGTATCAACCCTTGTCCCTACAGGGTCTCTGCTGACATCCTATCAATTTCCTTCTCACCCTTTCTGCTGCAGCACAACCTGCTGTGTTCTTCCTGCAGCTCCTGCACCTGTTGGCTCTGTGATCCATCATGGCACGCATCCCACAAGTGAGGACCCCATCCTGCTCAGCCCAGGGAGAAGCACCAGGCCCTACCTGCAGCCCTTCACCTCACTGGCTGCATCCCCCCTCAGGAGCTCTGCCGGGGTTGACCCTTCTGATGTATGAGGGGTCAACCTTTTGACAAGCTGTATGACAATCCTATGGGCTGCATCCAGAGACCCCATTCTCTGTCTTGTCTCCACCATGTGAATCCCAACCTGTACCCTCCTGCTACCCTGTACCATCAGCAGACAGTGGCCCAAGGAAAGCAAGTACTGGGCCCCCGCATATGCCCTGCCAAGTGAGCTGCCCTGCTGACAGCTGCATCCCTACCAGAGCCCCCATTTGCTGCACTTTGTCTTGCTGCATTCCCGAAGTGCCAGCTAAGCAGACCATGGAAGCTGAGCACAGGCGTCTGTGGCTCTGTGCCAGGTGTCACCTGCCCTGACACCCTTCCCTGAAGGTCCCTTTTCATGAGAAAATGAAGCCCCCAAAACACCTCCTGGCTCTGGGTCACATAGCTTGTGAACACAACCATAAAAACAAAATTTGAGGTTGGAAGGGACCTATTGAGATCATATAGTCCAACTGCCCTGTTAAAGCAGGGTCAGCTACAACAGGTTACCCTGGAGAGTGTCCAGTCAGGTTTTGACTGTCTCCCTACATGGAGACTCCACAACCTCTGGGCAGCCTCTTAGAATCATAGAATCATAAGATCATTAAGGTTGGAAAAGACCTCTAAGATCATCGAGTCCAACCGTCAACCTAACACCACCATGCCCACTAAACCATGTCCCTAAGTGCCTCATCTACACGTCTTTTAAATACCTCCAGGGATGGGGACTCAACCACTTCCCTGGGCAGCCTGTTCCAATGTTTAACCACTCTTTCAGTCAAGAAATTTTTCCTCATGTCCAATCTAAACCTCCCCTGGTGCAACTTGAGGCCATTTCCTCTCGTCCTATAGCTAGTTACTTGGGAGAAGAGACCGACACCCACCTCGCTACAACCTCCTTTCAGGAGGCTCAGGTCTCCCCTGAGCCTCCTTTTCTCCAGGCTAAACAACCCCAGTTCCCTCAGCCGCTCCTCATAAGTCTTGTTCTCCAGAGCACTCACCAGCCTCGTTGCCCTTCTCTGGACACGCTCCAGCACCTC
>NW_008794458.1:1435211-1466283 GCF_000699145.1 Aptenodytes forsteri | reverse complement strand
GGGGGGGGGGCGGGGGGAAGCTGGCCCTCTCACCCCCTGCACTTTTACCTTCGCGGGTTTTGCCGTGGTTTTGTCACTTCAGGAAAGGTCCCCCGGCAATCCTCCGCTCTGGGGCACCCTCTCACCCCCTGCACTTTTACCTTCGCGGGTTTTGCCGTGGTTTTGTCACTTCAGGAAAGGTCCCCCGGCACGATCCTCCGCTCCGGAGCCCTTACCCTCAGTGGCTTTGCTGCTCCATGCTCCTTTCCTCCTTTCCTCCATGTCATCCCCATAGCACATGCAAGCTGTGCACAGATGTCTCCAGCTTTGTGCAAGGTCTCTGGAATGGCAAGCTCCTTCTCACTGTATGTCATTCCTGCCAAATTGCCTCCCAGCCAAGGTTCACTTATCGCACAAATGCTGTAGGCCAATCCAACTCTGCCTCAGCAGGCTTCCTTCTGGCACTGGAGCTTGGTGAGGAGTTCCCAATTGTGTCAGGGAGCCTTCTGCCACCTGCATTGGCCATGCTGAGCATGTGAATGGCTCGTTCCCGCTCTTTGAGAAGGTTGTTCTTACAGGGGGAGTAGCTGCATGTGGCCCCTTTTGTGGCCCCTTTGGGAATGGTTTCCTGTGGGATCCAACCATCAGATTCTTGAGGAAGCCAAAATTTGCTGTGTCATTGCTTAGTGATGTGCTCGATGAACCTCACAAGGCTGCTGCCCCACTGCTGCTGACCAAACAGGTTGCCATGCTAGCAGAGACCTCACAATCAACAGCCCTGCCGTGTCACCTTCCCCCAATAGTGGTGTAAGTTGTACTTGTTGCTGTGGGAAACTTCCTGAGGTAGAAGGGCTGCAAAGCATAGGAGGTTGTTTTCTCTGCATGCTGCACAGTTTGGATCCCAAAGAGAAGAAGCAGAGCCGGGCCATGGTGGGTGTGGAAGCAGCTGTGGTTTAGGCAGACCAATTTGCAGCAGGAAGGATGGAGGTTATCTTGGTACATCAGCAGGGGTGGTCCTCATGCCTTCCTGTAGAAGAGTTTTGCTAGGATGTGGAAGAAGCAGAGAAATGGTTTGGGGTTGTTGCAGGAGGGACCGCTGGCTGCTAGAGTGTCTCCTTTTCTGAAGGCTGTCTGCAAATACTTGGAGAAACAATGCAGACCCACAATGGTATAGGTCCGCAGCCATCCCCCATTTCATTTCCCTGTGCAGCTGAGCAGCAAGCGCCTGCCCTCTAGCCGCTGCTGTTTAGCAGAGAAAATGGTGGGTTTGAGGGGAAGGGATGGTGATCATGCAATGGAAATAATCTTACAGCAAAGGAGTACTTTGCCCAATCTCTCTCAAACATTTGCTTAGCTTCTCTCAGACAAAACATTGCTGTCTGTTTTGTAAATCTCCTGGAGCTGACCTGAAGCCTTGATGGAAGCCTGTTGCTCCAGGCCAAAAGCATGACTATGGTTGATCTATCTTCTTGCCCTGCTTGCTCCACTGTGGATGATGTGCTGTCCCTGTGAACATCTCTCCAAACAGAGATTCTAACTTGGAGCTCAGAGAGGGGAGGGCTCATTTTTCCCCAGTTAATGTTCATTCTAGATTAGTATGAAAGATTTGGCATTTTGAAATACAGTCATGCCTTCAGTCAGGACAAAATGGAAGGTGTGGTAGAGACAAACATAGTATATTGGGAATATTTTTCTCTTTTTTGGAGATAATATTATAAGCACGTCTTAATAATTCTGTGTCAAAACTCTTCTACTTCATCTGCAATTATTTTAGACTGCATTACAAAACTCTATCCATCATCTATTTGATACGGGAACATTGAAGTTGCCAAAATAAGTAATCAGAGGTTAAGGAGTTCCAAAATTAAGATTGTCAAGGCAGGTTTAATTCATTACTTTTCCATATTCTTTGCAATACTTTTTATTTACATGTCACTTCAATGTGTCTTACTAACACTATTATAATATGAGAAGCTGACTCCTTACAGGAGCATTTCTTTTCTCCAAATGTTTCAAAACCCTTTAATAAATGCTATAGAATGGTGTTATAACACTTCTGGCAATGACAGTTAGGCAGATAAAGTTTATGAAACTCCAAATAGTATTTTAATTATGCATTTAATTAAGAGTTCAGTACTCCTAGAACTATAAAACAATCCAGTTTCTAAGAAAAACATAAATTGTATTTAAGTTTTGTTAAACCATTGAGGCACCTTAGATAAATCCACTATCAAGAAAGAGACATCTTGAAACTGAAAATAGAGAGATATTTTCCCCTTCTTTTCCACTATTTGGAAGAGTGCTTAACAACTTAAAGGTGGAAGATGGTGGAGAAACAATGGGTTTCATATTTTTAAAAGCAATGTACATATGCTTCATCTGTCAACTTTCATACCTACTATGTACTAATGCAGGTATTCATCTATATCATTTAGAACACCTGCTTTAATTTCCTAAATAAACGTCTATTTTCCCAACAGTGTCAATGAGTTGTTCAGAAAGCAATTCAGAATTGATAGATTAGGAATATACTTCTTACAAGTGACCACTGAGGTGGCCTAATCCAAAGCTCGTATCTAGTTCATTGTATGAGTAACCATGATAATAAATAGATGGACATGGAAATAAATTAACTATGTGCATTATGGTGTATTAAAAAAGGAAATGCTGCTTTTATCCTGCACATTGAACTTGCTAAGAACCTTGAGAGCTCATTTTATTCTCCAAAATGGTGCCTGAAACATAAGCAAGACAAGCATAAAAGAGCTATCCCATGGATTCTTTACTTTTGTTTGCTATATTGATTTTTTCTTAGTAAGGTATTATGCTGATGCACCTTGTAAGTGAACTAAAAAAATAACATTTTCTCTTAAAAAAAAAAAAAAAGACAAGCCAACATGTTTCTTCAAAAAATACCTACTTTATGCCAGGAATCCATCAGAAAAGCATGCCACCCAGAAGAATGTTTCTTTCATCAATTTGCAACCAACAGTTTAATTAAATTGCAAACTTCCCAAATAAATTAATAAAGAGTTTGCCTTGGGCTCATAAACTCATAGTTGTGGAATTAATTGTTAAAAGTTCTAATTTGTAAAACTTGGTGTCACTCTAGATGCCATTCAGAGCTCCCAAGAAGATTGTTAAATGGTTGGAGATAAGTAGAAGGATGCTACAAAGCGGGGGTTTTGCCTTTGAATATAGAATAAATAAACACTGAAGTGATGCAAATGAAAGCCTAAGAGTTTCTAATCTCTTCTATGGTGAGTTAAAGGATAATAATGACATAGAAGCAACAATTCCTCTGAATAGAATATCACAACTTTACAGCTTAATTGCAGAATGTTGTCCTGAGAAATCTGGCAAAAACAAAAGCTTAGAATACTGCACAATAACCGGCATTTTTCAATACATTCTGGTGCAGCCTACAGACTGCTTTGTGTTGATTCTGCTGTTCCACATTCAGAGTATAAGCTCTTTGGAACAACGTATCACTTGTATTTATTGAGTGTCTTGGAAGCAAATGATTCAGCTAACCTAGACCTGCGACTTCAAACTCCCTGTTTCTGAAGCTGAATGTCATGAAATCATATCTTATGCTCCAGTCTACAAATGATACATCAAAGTAGTCCTTCTCACTTCTGTGTAGCAATCTTGACTTCCTCGAGGAGCGAGGAGATGGAAAAGATAAAAGACCAACATTTGAACAACAAGAGGCATACAATATTCTTGATGGCCATTAGTTTTCTATTTTTGCAGCTCCACCTGCCCACCTCCTTTTCCTGTGCACACGCACCACACCATGCACACCCTGAGCACACACACAGATGCGATCCGGTCACCTTCTAGCCTACAGCAACAACAACTGAGAGCAGCATGAGTTTCACTTCACTGGCTTTCCAGCAGCACAGCTTTGTTTATTCTAGCCTTGAAGCAAAGAGTACCTGTGTAGCGAAAAGTCTGTACTCTATCTATCCAGAGCACTCATCTCCTAGATGGCAACAGCAGAGATTTCCTAATCGTATCTCAGTCTGTATAGGTAATTGCTTATGTTATACATGTATATTTATTTATCCAGTTAGGTGCTATTAATATTTTAGAGACTAAATGCCTATTTTGATTACCCCAAAAGATGTAAAATTTGGAGATTCATTTATCTGCTTCACATAAAATTGTGTTTCTATGCAACAATTTTTATAATTTTTATTGTGATTCTAGTGTTATTTTAAAACCAAACATTTAAATGTTTCTGTATTTTGTGAGGAAGACCGTGTTTTATGTAATTTTTTAAAGAATCTGAATGGAGCAGTAGTTTTGGAGAGAGCCAGGCATCATGTAGGCTGTCACTTGGAATACTTGTCTACACAGCCTCTTAGTCCAGATTGCAATATTCTTGCTATGCCTGTCTTTTTTCATGTTGGAACAGATTGCCAATCATAAAATATACCTGTGCAGGTGACAAATTATCCATAGAAAGCAAACTGATACCACTGAATGTGTCTCACTTGTGACCTAAATCTAGACTAACTCACCTCTGGCTTGAAAAGCTTGTGCATTAACCCACTGTGCCATCTAACCACCCTCTACCTCTGGCAAGCTAATGAATGATTCAGTGGTTTTCATGGCTTCAGTTCAACACTATTTCTGCAGCTGGAGACACAGTTTTAAAATATTGCAGATGGAACACATTTACAAAAGCTATTACTCATTAATGCGATTTGTTTGCTGTGTTGTCTCCACAATGGCTTTTTTCCATAATCTATTCACTTTCAATTTCCTATTGTTCGGATACTGCAGTAATAATAAAATGCTCTGTAGAAACTAGGAGGTTACTTCACGTTATTTCAGCATGATCTTGACCTCCATGGAGGAAATATATATGGACTCTTCAAGCACTACCTACCTATGAATACATCATTTCCCTTAACAAAATGTGGAGGGAAAAAATTCAGATATGAAATTTAACCTGTTCCATGTAACTCTGATTTAATCTTTTCTGTAGATGGTACTATGGAATAGCTGGATCACTTTATTAGCTTTGCAACACAGAAAATAATTTAGGCATCCTATCCATCCAACTAGACATAGCACTATAAACAGAAATTTTCTTGTTACTGCAAATCAAATACATGGTATGGAAAAGAACATCTGGCACTGAAAAGAAAGGGCATTTCAAATGTACTCTATTGGAAATAATCAGTGCTTTCCTAAAGTCAGAGTGCATTTCCAGTTGCTAAGGGCCATAGACCTGGGGTTCCTCCCAGCCATATCATCCTGTCCTTTCTCAGTGCTGCCTCAAAAAGGAAACATGGAATGTGAAATAAAAAGAAGTAATTATGCTGAATGTTATTTAAAAGTATCAGGCACCGCACATGAGGCCATGAAGTTTCCTTCTTTCATTTATTTCAAACTCAGTTATGCAGATATAAGGAAAGTGCTTAAGGCCATTACCTGTTTTACTCTCACTGATTTTCAAAGGAGTGAAGGGGTCTAAATTCATTAGAAGCTTTTGGAACTCTTTGTAATCTTCTGTGATTATGTAGCTTAGAAAATTAGGGCACATTTTATTACAATAAAAAATAGATGTGCAGCACATCCATTGAAGATATTTATTCTATCAAAAGCAAAGGAACAAATACCTCAAAATTCCACATTAATTCCAAAAATAATGTGATGTTCCCCTTAGGAAGAAAATTCTATTGGTCAATACTAAGTTATATAAAATACATCTATTCGACACTGACCACATGCCCAACTCTGTGTTTGATCCAATTTAAGACTATTACCCCACTTTTTTTTTCAGATCACTGTACAGAGACCAATGTTTATCTTAGTGTCTACCATCATAGGTTTATAAAATCATCCCCAAATGTTTGTTTATCCAGATTCTCAATGTCATAACAGCCTACCATGTCAGCGTGAGCTTTAAGGTATTATGCAGCTTGAGGAAAGTTAACATTGCTTTCAAAATGGAGCCTTCAATGAGTACTATCCAGCTTAAATGTCAAGGATAGATCAACTGTTTTAACAGATGTGATGAAACTTTGGAAACTATTTATTTTCAGAAGCATTCAAAACTATCGTGTAGCTTTTTCAGTATCAAACAATGCAGAATACCTCGGTCCCAGCTCATCCCACAATGCTACTCGATTCTAAGAGATGCCAGTGGTCTCATACCCACCACCCATGTTACAACTGCATTTTACTCTGGTCATCTTTGCTAGGAGTACTCTTCACTTTAGACAAGACAAAAGGAATGGTATCCTACAGTATTTATACAGAAATTAGAAAAAAAGGAATAGAAATGTTTTAATTTATTTCTATTATTTTCCTAGCCTATTGACCTTAGAAATGATGTCTTTTTCTTCCTGTAGAATAGCTGTATTTGTATATTGTTGTAATTCATTGGTTGTTTCCTACAATTCTCCAATGAATAAATTGTTACAAATGCTGTTGTCAGGCCATTCACATTTTCTCAGTATGCAGCAGGTTTTACATACACAGAATGTTTAATTAATTTTCTGATTAATGGGCTTTTTTTATTATGCTACTGCCATTTGGCAGCTGTTTTGACAAAACTGCCTTCCTCATTACAGAATTTCTACTTGTGAAAGGAAGTCAACCATAGCAAATGGGCTTATTGAATTATCCAGCTCACCAATTATATAGTATAAAATTATTCATCCTGATATAATTTGATCAGGAAAAATCATTTATCTTTAGTAACTGTGTTAAATTAGGTATTATTCTGCTGGATAGGTGCAATTTTGCAAGTGTCTGTACTTAGAGAACTGTTTTTAATTTACTTGAACACTAAGTTATTGCCTATTTTCTGATTTCACTTTGTTATCAAAAAGGTTAGTTTCTGACTAATCGCTCCACTGAGCCCAATTCATTCAAGGCTTGAAAAGCAACACTTAGCCATTTTAGAGCAAGATGCCAGATTGATACATATCATTGGCAATACAGTTTTGAAAGGTCTGTTATAAATGTATTTCAATCTGTGTATAAATCAATTAATTCAAAATCAGTCTTGCAACTTCAACATTTTTTATTGTGTGCTTTGCATGTATTTTGGCACTGTTGCAGCAATGTTGCAATCAACATTGGCATTACAATTTTAAGTCCTATTTTATTTAACCTAACAAATTTAAAATTTACCTCACTTTCAATATATTTACATCTTGTCATTACCCTACATAATGTCTCTTTTTAAAAGACAATGTTTGATGCATTTGAAAAGGAATGTTGTAATGTATTAAAAAAAAAGAAGTGTAACATTATTGTGGACTACAGTGAATAGTCGGTTAAAAATAAATACTTTACTTATTATTGCTTAGCTTGAAAAATATTGTAATTTGCCTTATGCTCCAGGACTACTCTTTCAGTGTAAAACAACCCTGAAATTCTTGCTGAACAGTACAGCTACTGTGTATTTGGGGTGCACTCATCTGACTGTAAGTCATCTCAAGGTGTTCTCCAAGTATTTCACTAGACTCCGCAACTTTCTCAAAGCATAAGTGAGTTCTTTATCTCCTCCATACAGCTGGATAAGCAATGGCATAATGACTGTACCAGTGTGCATGGACATAGGATTGACACCTCTTCCTTCAATGTAATTACAGTTTTACAGCACTTTCCTTTCCTGTCCTCTGTGAGTTCACAGTCCACACTGCTTTTTCAACGTCATGTTGATTCTTCTCTGCTCTCATTTAAGCCCAGTTTGTGTCTTGCCACCACAGGGTTTATCATACCATGTATAAGGATAAGCACTCTGCTACTTGTCAGACCTTACCAATCATTCTTAGTGTCTTAATCAACAGAAATGACAGAAAGACGAGTCACAATCATCCTGTACTACACCATGAAGTCATGTTTACCTGGAGGATAACCCTATGCCCATTTCCCTTTGGCTTCACTCCTGTTAGTGTCTGATTTATCAAAAGGATATCAATAGGTGCTGGAAATACCTGGGATGGTAGTGCTGTGGTTCTACAGTGACTGTTGTATGCCTGGACTTTAGTTCAGCTGGTGCCAGCGTCAGCTGCATCTTAGATATCCTTGATACACATAAGTATAGCTGAGTTGCTGGAGCCTACTGGTAATGAGATAATTATCACTCTTAATAACTGTAGGTTTGTATTAGAGTACCTGTTGTAGGATCAGATTATCCTCCATATTGGGATGATCAATAATGGTCTGCTAATTGAAAGATACTCCTGTTCTGCTTTCATGCTCTTGCATTGGCACTGGCTTTCAGGTGACAGTCACCTGTTTCTGTACTCCAGTTCCAGTCCAGTGGGTCACTGGACTGATGCCAGTGGATGATGCAGAAGATGCCTGGATTACAGATCTGCTGCAAAGTAGGTCAGAACATCCACCATGGTTTTCACTGTGAGTAACTGAGGCCTGCAAGGCTATGCACCATCTGGTCTTTCTCCCACTGCTATCTGCAATGTCTTTTTTTTCTTTTTTTTCCTCCTAAATGCAGTATGCTCAGTTTTACCAGAGACACCTTTGGGTCACATATCCTCATTCAGTGTCCCCCTGAAGAGCTGATATTTATTTAATAACAAAAGTACTGCATTAATCATTGGCCTTGAATACCTTGGTAAGCAGTTCATACAGGTTATCATCATCAGTGCTGGCCATTTCTGGTCTCAAAACTTGGAAGTCATCTTCCAGGACAAGCAGTGACAACTCCCTTTCGGAGGATATCAACATTTATGTTGCTGTCAGCAGCTGTTTTGCTGTGGTTCATGCAGCCTTGTAGCCATATTTGCTTGCTGCATGCTCATCCACTGTACTCTCAGAGAGGTTAAAGCCCCACAGTGTTGCTGGAGATTGACTCAATAGCAAGCTGGAGAATGAACAGCTGCTCATCTTAATATCTATACAAGTAAGGTGCAGGGTTCATCCACCTGGGTAGCTGTAGGAGGTCAGGGCAGGGACATCTGAAGGATTTTGTAGGTCCTGAGAACAGTGCTGCTTTAGTACAGGAAATAGCAAAACTTTAAATTATAGTGGTTATGTTTTACTTTGTTAAATATGCTGCGTGTTTTATCAAGAGACACATTTATTTGACTAATTAAGAAAGATACCTTCTTGATAACTTCCTAGGGAAGTTGCAAATCACATCTGAAAACTCTGTTTCTTGAAGTATATCAAATTCATAGCCATCAGAGACAAATAATTTAGTGTTATTTATATCACAGAGATGCGTAAGTCATTTTTAATCAGTTTCAGCTTCAAAAAAGGTCTAGTTCAATGCTGCAGTTTGTTACCATCATATTAAAGAAAGTTTGTAAAACAATTTTAGTGATAAGAAATCTAGAATCTAGGTTGTCAGTCTTTATTCTTTACGTTGGGCATAGAAAATGATTTTTTTGTTTCTAGAAAGTAGTGTTTTAAGCGATTACATTCAGGAACTAAATTTTCTTTTTCTAGGTCACTGCAGTAAAAGCAGGCAATTTTTCTCTACTGCTCTGTTCTTTCCATGGCATTCCTGCCTGAACTGTTTCTTATGCTTTGCTGCTTCTTAAACTATCAGTCAGTAGTAAGATAATAGGTAAGTATGAGTTGACTTTGAATGACAGTTTTACTAGAAGATGCTTCAAATATGTTTAGGTGACTACTTCATTGTTTCCCTTGTTTCTTGTGTAAATGTCACCATAATCAGATTATGAAGTTTTTGCTTTGCCTTGAATTCAGTTTCTTTCAATTGCTTTCTCATCTTGTATTTCCAGCTTCAAAGATTTCATGTTGTTAACAACTTTATACAAGTCTGTATCTTTGTATCTCACAGCCTTGCTTGTATCTTCGGAACAGAAGTTTTCTTTCTGGAGAATAAAAGCAGTATTTTTGTTTCTTGTGATTTAGCCACTTTGCTTTTAAGGATATGAGAGAAAAAAACCTTCTAGACAGAGGTAACATTTAATTAGACAACTGATACAGTTGGAAAAAATAAACAAAATTCCTTTCTTGTGTAAACCCAAAACATTTGTTTTTTTTCTTTCCAAGTAGGGTAATAAACTACTTGGAAACCTTATCAGCTAGGTATGAAGGAGACCCTTCAACAGTATTTTGGTTTTCTTGACATGCACATTGAACCAGCTGAGTAACTCGAACTTCCTGAGTAACTTCCACTGCACTGTGATTCTATGACCATATTCTCTCCATGGAGTACAAGACCTTGAATAAAAAACTCATAACCACAAAAATTTCTAGCAGAACTATTTTTTTTTATTTGTTTGTTAGTATCTTCCTTTTGTTGATTTTTGGCTTTTTTATACAATACTGAAGTTTGGCAGAAATTTCATTTTCATAAATGTAACTGGCTATATCCTTCACTTATTAAACAAGTTGTACAGATGATAAACCTGTTAGTGAAAATAGCCATCACACAATACAACAGACGGAGCCTTTCTGTGGTACTTGTGTAAGAAACCACCATTACAGAGTTCATGACAAAAGAAAGTTATTGTTAAATATCCTATTTTTGCCCTTTAATGACTGAACAAAATTGAATATTTAAACTTACTAAAATTTCAGTCCTTAAACAGAAATGTTGATGAAACTTCAGTCCTTAAACAGAAAGGTTGATGAAATTTTACTTTTTTGGCTGGGATGTAAGTCATTGTTACTAGAATGTCATAAAGCATGGATCTATTGAAGGGCAAAAAAAGAACTCTTAAATAGTATTTTATTGTGATCTTAATTATAATAGAATTTTTTTAAGTCATCTTTTATCTACAGGTGGCATATTATCTATAATGTTTAATTTATTTGAAAAATATTTTCTATTGTAGGCATGTCTTACTGACTGGAATATGAAAAATTAATTACACCTTGGTAAAGTTGACACTTTCTCCTTTTCTTCAGCTATTTTTTATTTTTCTGCTCTGCATGTCTATGTACATTTACTGATATGTAGAGCCTGAATATGAAAGTAAAAGAACGACAACAACAAAAAAAACTTCAAGCAAGAGTTGGCGCCTAGTGACAACATATTGACAATGAAGGAGAGCTGAGTATGTATGACTAACAGCTTTGGTTTGTAACAAGCCAGTTATGCCATGGTCATGTTTTGTTGCTGCTTGGCTGCCTTGAATCAGATGACTGTGAACTCAGTGACTAAGTCTGAGAAAGCACATGGGTGCCTTCAGCATCTCCCATAACTGACGTGCTTTTGACATTTTCATATGTTTTCTGCAGGCTACGTGCTCTTTTTGCTTTGCAGAGGCTTTGTTTTGATTTTAGTTAGCAGGATTTGTTGGTCTAGACCCTTGAGAATGACATGAGGCCTGGGCACCTTGAAGAATGTGGGCTCCAAATTTGTGAGCAACCTCAGCAAGAAAACGTACAGACAGCCCTGGCCTTACACTGTTGGGGTGCCTCTCCCTCACTTGTCCAGTTCAGAGAACTTCAGTTCAGTTTTTCAAGTGCTTGGACCTTGATTTTTCTCGTACTTTCTTCACCCTTCAAACTGCCTCCCTTTCTTCTTCATCCTCAGTGAACAAACTCCTCCCTCTCTTGCTGTATCAGTGGGCTTCAGCCCACTGGCCAGACCATTTTGGATTTCTACCTCATTTTTATTTGAAGTATATTAATTGTCATACGAAAATGAAACTACAACAAATACTGCAACAGCTCTTATTAATGTGCATAAATAGATTTCAGGAGTTTTTCCCAGGTGTATTGGCTCTCCTCATGTGGTATCATGAGGAAACTTTTTCCATGTGAAAATCTGGGAGCCTTTCTCTCCATCTCTCACTCTCAGCAAACACACTCAACAAATTTCTTCACAGGTGTTTCTCATGCTATACCTAACATCAGTGACCATGGCTTTGGGAAAATACAAAATATTACAAACTTGAGGTATAAACCTTGGTGATCTTTGTTCAGTACTGCCTTCATACTAAGAAGGAAACAGTAAGAAAGATAAGAAAGCTTGATATAGATGTATTTCTTCTGAGAAGATAAACCTGGCAGACATACAGAGGTGAGCAGCAGTCTTTGTGGGATCACAGCTTTACAGTATCAAAATGTAAAGCTCTGTTAATCAGAAGAAAAATGGTAGCTACAAAAATTGTCTCCCTTGTTATATACCCTAGGCTTTCTCTCTCTGAATTCACCCCATTGTAACTTTCACGATTCCACCTGAGATGGTTCAGATGAGGACTGCTGGATAAGAGAGAAGTGGCAGGGCTGTTGTCACCATATAGGGCTGTTTGAAGGGACCCTCTGTGAGCCTGGCTGCTGCTGGCGCCTGGTACAACATATGGCTTTAAGTAGTGCACTTGTTTTCAATCTTCTAGAGCAACAGTTCCAGGTCACGCTGACAATAACCACATTGTGTCCACCCCCACAACGAATTTAAGTGGTGATTGAAACAATATCTCATCTCATTTCTATTTACCAGGTTAAAGGAAGTTTCTCTCTGGAATGTGCTCTCATCTATTTGCAGCAGGAAATAAATTTCTTTTACAAATAAATCAAAAAAAGCCTCTCAGGTCTGCCAACACAGGTCAGTGTAAAATGATTCTAAAATACTTGGTTATTGCAAAGTTTTTCTGAGCACTTTGTCTGAAAAATACTGCAAACCATTGAAAAATAGTTCACCTTCTCTAGCTGGTTTGTACAGACCTACTTAACGTAATGAAGCTTTAATGACCTCTATCCCCTTTTTGCCCTCCCCAAATACTTCAGTTAGGTATTTCAAAAAGCATTTTTATGGCAACTGAGAATTTAAAGTGGTCATTTATATGACCATTCTCACTATAAACTATTGGATGTAAGTACATGAAGCAATGAGATGAGATAACCATGCATTTTACTAAATCAGTTAAAATTTCAAACTTCAGATGATGTTACAGTACATAATTTAAGCTGCCTGTGCCTGTGGAATACCAGCAAGAGGGAAAGGACTTGAGCGTTGTGTGTTTTTTCCAGAAATGCCGTATACAACTTCAAGGATTTGGCCCAATTCGGCCCTAGTTGTACTAAGTACATCTTTTTTTCCATTATTTTTTATTATTCCTTAATGTAGACATGATGCTGCAAAGTAGATGGGCAAAGTGGTAATAATATAGCTTTATTCTTTGTTCAAGATAAGCATAAATGCCTTTTCTTCTAAAAACCATAGCATTTCCTATGCTTTGTATTAACTTGTAGGAGTTCACAGATGTTTTCTTGTATTTAAATCTAATATATCTGTAAAGGTTCATATGGTTAAAGACCAGTTTTCCAACATACATGTCTATATCTGAAGACTTACTGTTAGAAAGCTAAATCACATCAGGGAAAAGAGAAGCTAAGGGGATCAAAATGATCACAAGAAAAAAAAACAAAACAACAAAACAACAGATTTATCCCTGATTGTGTCTGTTGTTCTACATAAATGAAATTAAAGTACCAGATAAAACTTTTTAAAATGTGCCATGTTTTGGTTTTGCTGTAATGCAAAAGTAATAAAAGTTAGATTCTCTACCAGGCTACAACTTACAGATACGTTTTTTCAGTGTTTCTTTGAATTAGTGTAACAGCCTGTCATTAGAACTGTGTAAGAAATTTTCCATCTATAACAGAACTTGTACAGTATGACTTTTTGAAGAGGGAATTTTTTTTTTTCTCCGGGTCAAGCTCCTCTTCACTTTAAGTACATCAGAGTTGAGCATTAACCAATACAACTGACAAAGTTCAAAGTGACAGCAAAATTTCAGAAGAAAAATTATTTAATTTCCTAAGCAACTGACAACTAACTGTAGTGCACATGTATTTATCCTATATCTCTGTCACCCCGTTATCTTGTATCAGTAGGACAGATGCTCAGGAAAACAGCTACTTATATATATCACTGCATGTATGCTTAGTACAGGACCCCATAAGTGTGCAGCAAGGAGAGAAACAAACAAAAAAACGACTAACAAAAGAGTTCAGCAAAGCTGCTTAAAACCAGAAATGAGACAAACCGTTATAAATCTATATAGTCATATTTCTTCTGCTGTGTATCTTGCAACAGTTACCAAAAATTATCTGTACATCCTTAGACTGCATTCATTGTTAGGTCTCATTTGTGTGGAGTAGTGTATAGTTGGATCAGCTTGCTAAGTGTGAAGTGTCTTCTGTTTAGGCCTAGATGGTCACAAAATGGAGATATTCCTTTAGAGACTATGTGTCTTTCTTCAGTGCTGTGCAGGTACGGCAACATCAGTAGGTATCAGCAGCAAGAAGACAGCACCCAGAAAAGTGATTGAGTGATCTGCAAACTTAATTTTACTTACAGTTAATGAAAGTCAAGAAGCTTCCAAATAATGATCTTCCACTTTATAATCTTCTACACAAGTATGTCACAATTCAAAATCACCCTTAACACTCTGTAATATTACAACAAACAAACAAAACCCAATTCAAATATTATGTAGAGAGACATAGAGAGGGCAGTAGAAATCAGAGGTGTGAACAACCTCCTTAGGTGATTGAATAGCAAGGGATTTGCCAACTGAATCTTCCTAAATGTTTACAGAAAGAAAAACAAGAAAATGCTCCTCTCCCACAGGTGTGCTCAGCTGATTAAAGCAGATTAAACTATACCTTGCTACATCATGATTGAAATTTACTAATACTAGTTAATTCCTGCAAGTAAAAATGTCACTAAAATATTGAGTTACTAAGGCACTTCTGTGTCTGCTGTGGATGAAAGGAGAGGTTGGAAAATTAAGCAGTGTGTGATCACATTACTTTTGGGAATGTCAGCTCTTTAGTCAATTTTTAAATTATACTTTTTTAATTTTCCCACTTCATCTCTGAAGAAAATGGGCAATGCTCTGAGCTTCAAATCCTCAGCTGCAGCTACTGACTTTATTTCTTCATATCTGTATTGCCTTAGTGTGGCTTTGAGAGAAATGACTTCTCAAGAGAAGCTCAAGATTGTATTTCAAAGCGGTGAAAATTATCTGGATATTCCGTAGTACCAGATTCTTGTAAAGAGATATACATACAGACAAAGTTTTCCAGAGATTGAAGCAGAGTGCTGAAATTGGAGTTGAAATTAAAAAGCCTTTGTATGTTTAACAGGATTATATATTTTTATATATATATATATAAAAATATATATCCCATGCCATATGATGTCGTGCCCAGGAATAAAAGCTGGGGAAAGAGGGAGGAAAGGGGGATGTTTGGAGTGATGGCGTTTGTCTCCCCAAGTAGCTTTTACATGTGATGGAGCCGTGCTTTCCTGGAAATGGCTGAATATGTGCCTGCTGATGGGAAGTAGCGAATGAATTCCTTGTTTTGCTTTGCTTGCATGCACGGCTTTGCTTTACCTATTAATCTGTCTTTATCTTGATCCATGAGTTTTCTCGCTTTTGCCTTTCTGATTCTCTTCCCCATCCCACTGAGGGCGAGTAAGTGAGTGGCTGCATGGGGCTGAGCTGTGGGCAGAGGTCAACCCACGACAGCTGAAAACCCTTCCCTCGTGTATCTTAGAAGTAGAAGGATGTCCTTGGCTAGAAAATCATCATCTTAGGTAGAGAGGCAGAAGAACAAGGTGAATTGGAATGGATTGGATGGGCTCCAAAAGAAGCAGTGGGATTGAGGGAAGATGTTCCACGATAGAATAACTATCCTACAGCGAAAAGTAGGAAAATTTTTATTATTATTTCCTCTCCCCTCCATTAAGCAAGAAGGGTACTGTGTATTAAAGGCAAGACAAGAACTTCTTTTCCTCATCAGGGATAGTGATGTGGTCCCTAAACCCTTGAGATGACTCTGCTTCTACTGTGTCCTTAAAGTCTGTGCATCAGAGGGCTTTGACTGTACAAAGCTAGCTTCTTATTAGAACAGGAATTGAAACAAGGAGCTTTCAGAAACAAAAAGAACGGGGAATGAGAAAGAACAGAAATAAAGTAGCTTGAAAGCAATTCTCTGCTTTCCCTGCTACGTCTTTGCATGATGGGTTTCAGAAAACCCCACACAATATCTGTGGGTGCGCTGTGATTCTCACTGCTCCTTCTAGCCCCTCTCTGCTGTGCAATGTACTCACCAACCCTTGTGGAACATGATCTTTTCTCTCCTCGCAGAAGTCTCCACCTTATCTGCAGTGCAGCAAGCAGGGCAAGGAAAATAGGCCCTTGTTAACAAGCCACATCTTTTTAAGGGACTGTGCTGGTTTTGGCTGGGATTGAGTTAATTTTCTTCATAGTAGCTAGTATGGGGCTATGTTTTGGATTTGTGCTGGAAACAGTGGTGATAATACAGGGATGTTTTAGTTATTGCTGAGCAGTGCTGACACAGAGTCAAGGCCTTTTCTGCTTCTCACCCCACCCCACCAGCGAGTAGGCTGGGGGTGCACAAGAAATTGAGAGGGGACACAGCTGGGACAGCTGACCCCAACTGACCAAAGGGATATTCCACCATATGACGTCATGCTCAGCATGTAAAGCTGGGGGAAGGAAGGGGGGGATGTTTGGAGTGATGGCGTTTTGTCTTCCCACGTAACCGTTCCACGTGATGGAGCCCTGCTTTCCTGGAGATGGCTGAACACCTGCCTGCTGATGGGAACTGGTGAATTAATTCCTTGTTTTGCTTTGCTTGCGGGCACGGCTTTTGCTTTACTTATTAAACTGTTTTTATCTCAACCCATGAGATTTATACTCAGTATATAACTAGACCTTAATTTTCATGTCAGAAATATTCTGTTCCATGTTGTAAGTTATGACTTTCTTAGAGATAGACATGTGTCCAAAATACAACATCCCTGCTAGAAATGTAGAGGACAATACCACTATGGTTTAAATGGAGCTGTCTCACTTTGCACTGGAATCAGAGAATTTCTGCTGTTACCATTGTTTATCGAGAGGGAAGTAACCTCCATACTTGAGATATCATTTATGTTTAAACAGTTTAACAGTCCTCTAGGCCATATCAGTTTTAAGACTTTTGTGTGAAATCTTTCTGATCACTTTCCATGAAATTCTAAACTAAAAACACCTACAGAAACAAAATAACATCTCCAAAAACCCAATTTTTTTTTGTTTACACTGAATTTTACATACTCAAGCTTAGGTGAACATTGTGTAGACAAAGAAGAAAAGTAATTAACATTTTAAAATCAACATTTTAATATCCCCTCTTGATTATTTTTTTTCCAAAATTATCAGCTTCCTTAATTATTTACAGTTTTGTCTTCTTCCTTTAGGCATATAATCCTGTTCCCTTAAAATTAGAAAAAAGCAAACCACAAACTACTAGTCCTTGACATCAGAGACTACTTGGTTATTTATGGTATCCTGAAGACTTATTAGATGCATGTTTTACTTGTATTTATACATATTTCTTCTCCAAATTGGTGGAAAAGAACACCTTTGTTAAAGTTTTCTAGAAAGCTGACAGGATTTCCACTGTTTTATGGAAATGTGTTCGTTTTTCTAACAAGTGTATTACAGGGAGCTCTACGTGAAGTTTTAAAGGGCAATGGGAATAGGCGTTGCCAAACCAGACTAAGAAAGTAGACATGATGGAAGCAACCATTTTAATAAACAAGGGACAAAACATGTTTTGGTCATGTCCTATTGGAGTATTAGTGTTCTCAGAGGCACACTAATCTCTATACTTCAAATAGAAGAACTACGGTTTTCAGGTTTTAAGTCCCAACTTTTTCACCATAGATTTGAGGTGGTGGCGGTATATTTTTTTTCTGTACCAGTAATGTCTAGTGCATTCCTGAGACCAACACTGCTATATTGCTGTTTTAGATGTATTATGTTAAGTACTACACACTGGGTACTCAGTATAAGAAAAGCAATACACAGAAAACAATGGAATTTATGATTTGGACCTGAAAAAAAAAAAAGAATATTTTGCTATAGAGCATTGTTAAATGGCATGTTCATTTGTTTATTAATTCTAGTAAGCTATCTTGCAATAGTAAATGTCTTATTTTTGCCAAAAGCAATGAGATATAATGTACCTGCTTAAAGGGATTCATTACTTTAAATAGATGGTAAAAATGTCATGTAAGATTTGCTTATTTGTCAACCACTTATTAAATGTATTTGCAATTGCACAGTAAATGGTATGAAATATACTAAAACTGAGTGATATTATTTCCTATTTTATAGGACACTTTGCCTTTAGTGACATTAGATTGATAAGCTGCAAGAAAACTGCAGATGTCTTAAAACAGTCACACTCCTATTCCAGACACATGTAGCATTACTGTCTGGAGTTATCATTCACCTTGATTACACTGGCATTAAATGGTTCATATGTTCTAAATCTTCAGTAAAAATATATAGCTCTTTTACAGGATGCAACCAATGGGGAAAGAAATCAGTATCAGTAATCCATAACGTTTAGTTCCTTACTAATATCATATTAAACTCATAGTGTATCTCAT
Source organism: Aptenodytes forsteri (assembly GCF_000699145.1). NCBI lineage: Eukaryota > Metazoa > Chordata > Aves > Sphenisciformes > Spheniscidae > Aptenodytes > Aptenodytes forsteri. The sequence goes on along the minus strand of NW_008794458.1, from coordinate 1,447,907 downwards.
TCTGGAGGGGGGGGGGGGGGGAGAAAAAGAAAAAAGAATCATTTTTTTTTTCAGACTTTACATTTTGGGTTGTAAAATAAAAGCTACCTTGTCCAAAGTTCAAATTCTATCTGATAGCTTTGCGCAAACTGTAAATGCTGTCAAATAGAGAAGAAAGCAATATTCCTATCTTCTCATAAGAAGTAGTAAAAATGACTTGCTGACTAGAGGCCATTTTTATATCTAAAATTAAATACATGTCAAATAGTAAATCAGATGTATAACATGATTGCAAGTTTCTTTTGCACATCTATGCCCCTGCATATAGACATATATGTACATTAAATATGTGTGTTTACACTACTGAAATATGCATAAGTGACTAGTGAACAATTTACATTTTGGTATCCAAACCCAAGCCTCTGTTATTTTTTTTTCCTTGATTGATGCTTAGTACTCTCAAAGCTCTGTGGACTCCTTCAAAATATATCTACTGGAAAACCAGATTCCTGTTTGACATTACAAGAAGCATTTGGTACAATGACTTATGATGATCACATGCACTTTTAGCCACAAAGTCACTGCATAGGGCAGAGCTATCAATCACTTGTGGTACAACAAAGCACAACAGTTCTCCCAGAGCACAGCTTGTGCCTCAGTAGAGCACTTGGCTTGGAGCATGTTTCCTTCTAGGGATGTGGCTTGGTATTTGGTAGCAACATAAAATCAGGGCATAAGATCAAGCAATTTAAATTAATTCAGAATATTTATTTATTTATTTTATGATTAAAGGATAACTGTGTATTTGTAGTTGTATGTATCTTTTTGAGTTAGAATTCACCTAGAAAGAGTGTTGCATGATCAACTCACTTTTATGATACTACCTTGCTTGCTGTCATTAAGGAGAAAAAAAAAATAAAGTGGTTAGCAAGAATTTTTCTTTCTGGGAAAGCTGTTTTAAAGCTCCCTTCTACTTCATCTAATATACCTAAGTCTGGCTTATTAAATACTTATTGTTCAATTTACTGTTTCTTACATTAGTAAAACACTTTTTTAAAATAAATGTGATATTGAAAATATTATGGAAACTTTTTGGAGTGTCTTGTCTGAATAAGTTAGTATCTTGTCAGCAGTTCTCTTTTTTGGGGGTAGGGTTGGGTTTTTTGTTTTTTTTTTTAAGAGGGCTTTAATTAAATAAACAAAGTACAAGGGTAGATCAAGAATATTAAATACGGTTTCTGGACTGAGCTCAACAGAACACTTAAGTTTATTTTTGCTTTTGGTAAATAAGGATACATAAAGTAAGAAATAAGAACAATACTTTGGCCACCAACTCCACAATTCAATATGTGCTGAGTGTAAAACCTCAGGAAATAGGACATCAGATGTTACCTTTTGCAGATTAATGTGGACACTTGTTAATGCACCTACTCATTTGCAAACGAGCTCATATTTTATCTTATTAGGGTAACAGATAAAGCTAGAGTACATATAGAATACTACTGTGATTGATTGTTATTAAAACTTTCTTGGTACTGAAGAGTACTCTTTCCCCAGTTTCCACTGAATTTCATGGAAATTGATGGATTATGTCAGCTCCCTGGCAGTTTAGATTCAATGGGATTATGCTATTCAGATATGGTAAACGGGTAAACTTGCTTGAGGATTGTATTATTTTTTATTTAAACACAGATCTGCATAACACAATTTTTTCATGTGAGCTGAAGTTTTCACATGAGCAGGCTTGTTTATTCTTCATATGAGCAGATTGCTTAGATCAGTTGTGAAGCTGAGCAGGACTGCAGAGAGAGGCTAAGTGAATTATCTCCATTGCTGAACATCCAGAATAAGGACTTTGGGTAAAACATGGCTTTTCCCAGGTTGTCAACTGCCCAGGAAGTCAGCAGCTGGAGCCTAAGAAAGCTATTAATTTACTATAACCTCAATTCTTTCATGTCACTAGGATAACTACTAAAACTGAAGCTCATGTTTTGAAAAACTTTCCTAAAGTATGATGTTTCTGCAAAGCATTGCTGAACATCCAGAATAAGGACTTTGGGTAAAACATGGCTTTTCCCAGGTTGTCAACTGCCCAGGAAGTCAGCAGCTGGAGCCTAAGAAAGCTATTAATTTACTATAACCTCAATTCTTTCATGTCACTAGGATAACTACTAAAACTGAAGCTCATGTTTTGAAAAACTTTCCTAAAGTATGATGTTTCTGCAAAGGTAATCTTTAATATTTTTATGGTGGTTCTGAAAAGAGTCCTTGATGGAGGTCTATAGGAGAAGGTAGGTTTGATCTCCTGTCAGTTGACATTTTTACTCATGTGGAAAAATATTTTAAAAAATTCCTAATCACATTACTGAGTTTTAAATTTAAGACACTGTGGTAAATTCTAAAGGCCCTTCAGACTTGAAGATAAGCAGATTTTGACTTAGTAGTACAACAGTTTCTGTTTTGCTTAGGAAGATTTTGTAATAGTATTTTACTCTATTTTTAGCCTTTCTTCCTAAGAAATCCAGATGAAAATTCAGAGGCATGCTTCCCCCCACATCCACACCCACTCCTCCATTTTACTGAAGGGAAATAAAAGCATTTGGAAAAGAATTGTATTTGACATCTCAGCTATCTGTCTCTTCATCTAGAGGATGAAATGGTGGTTTATTTTATTTTATTTCCTATTTCATGTTAGAATGTGACAAACATTTTTGCTACCTCAGGATTTAAGCATGTTCCTCAATACCCTGATGCAGTTCTCGTTATTATTGGGCTACTGCTTTCCACTTCTCCTAAGCAAAGTACTCTAAACACACACTTTGTTCTTGAATACACTAGGTATCTTGGGGAGAATCAGTAAGGTCTCAGTTTATAAGTCAGCAGACTTTCATCCTATTGCCTTGAAGTCACTCTTAACTCAAGGCTGGGTAGGATAAAATGTTTATGAAAGTTAGAGATTAAAAAAAAATATTAATTAAAGGGAATCAAGTTATTAATCTACTTCCATTAAGTTTAAATCATAAAGGTATCTTTTCTGTTATCTACCTGATGTCCTGACCCCCATCATTCAGAGGTTCTGTAATTTTGAAAACCATCTACCTCAGGATGCATCTACTAGAAGAAAATCTTTTGCAGTGGAGCAGCTAGCTTTAATAGATAATTTCTTTTTTAAGTCCCCCCTTTTTAAAGTATTAATTCTTTCCTTTTTTCTTATCTAGGAGAGATCAGGAATGGCTAGAATAATTAAAATAAGAATTATCTCCCTTTGAAAATGTCTCTTCGTTAAACCACATGCTGTCTTTTTGACCAGATAGTTAACACTTTTCATAAAGAAGAGCATCTCTCCTTTGATACATTTCAGTGTGAAAAAATCCTCTGTATTGAACTTTTGCTCTACATCAGCCTGTGAAATGATGGTGTGCTTGATTTAAAAAAAAAAAATTAAAAAAATCATCTGGATGAACTAAATGTGCACAGTTCATTATCGGCTTCTTACTGATGTGGTTGTAAATGATCACATGGAGGTGAGAGAGGGGGTTTGGGATGACACTTTTCTTCTTCTTGAGCTACTGGCCATAACACCATTCAAAGATCTGCTTGCAACTACAAAAGGATAGAGTAAAGCTTCACTTGAGAAAAGAGTTGCTTCTGTTTCCCACTCATTTCTTGACTTCCAGAGTGCTCTGGCAAATGAGAGCTCTGGTCAGTGCTGTTTTCAAACTCTACAGTACATACATTTACTCACTGAGAAAAGAAATGAGACACATTTTCTGTGTGTTGCCCAGGAGAATCTGAGGATGAGAGAACTTTGCAGAGGCTTCAGCTGCGCAGAAAAGGAAGGCAAACCTAAAAGCAAAGAAAGTAATGAGCCTGGAGGCTTCCAAAATGGGAGGTGGTCGGCTAAAATTCCTGAGTTTGTGATTGCCTGTTGGAGCCCCCTATTAAGAAAGGGTAACATTAGTGCTCTAAAACAGTATTGTGTGCTGCACGACAGCACTCAGCCATGTTTAATATTGGTTGAATGAATGGGCCGAATTTGCTGAAACAGAGAAGCTGTTCTACCTTGTGGCATTTTGAGAAGGTGTTAATTTCTCTATATACAAACAACGTGACACATCTTAACATTTACCAAAAAAAAAAAAAAAAAAAAGTCCTAGAAACTCCATGGGGTATGAATCCTGCACAAGCAGGTTGTATGTACAGCTGCTGTTATAATTATACCTGAGTCTGTGATTAAGAAACAGTGAATACAAGCAGCAGCTTTGGGTAGGTAAAGGTGAAGAAGCTGTTTCTTGAATGTGTTCAGTACCTGTGTACTTGCACTAAGCTGCTTCTTATATGATCAATTACGTATGCTGACCTTAAATATGTAGATGCGATATTTGTCCTTCATCAGCGTTTGAACACTTATGCTGTCAAAGCCAGTAATTATTCCTTTAAGAAAGTTTGCCTGGTGTAATATTTTTGGCTGCATCCAGAAAGAAAAATAAAAGGTGAATTGTTCCAAAACTTGCTTCTATTTTGTTTGCTTTCATTTTATTGTCTTTTCAACATATTATTTGCCTTTTTTTTCTTTCTTCTTTTTTTTTTCAAATGTGAATATACACAGATGAAGGGGTGCTGCTTTCTCAGTATTCCACTGAGAAAAAAATGAATACTCTACGGTTTGAATTAATACTTTTAACATCAAACATGAGAGTGGCAGGGGGCCAGGGATTTCTTTTGTGGGGGGATATAACGTAAATCATTAATTGCCAAAATTTTCAGAAATTAATATTAGAACCTGAAGGCCAAGTTCTCCATGATCCCTTTGTGCCAAGCATGCTCAAACCCAAAGACAGAAATTACATTTGATAGGATTTTCTCAACTGCTGAGGCTGTTTTGGTCTGAACTGAAGGTAAAGTTCTCTTCTCCCTCGTGTTGTTAATTTCTTCCGATATGAAGTCAGCAAAAGGAGAGGGGAGGAATTAGTCCAGCATTTCAGAATAAGAGCCTTCAGGTAGATAGAATATGGGAAAGAGAAATCATTAGAAGAGCAATATGAGAGGCAGGGACAAAGAAACAGTCTGAGTTGGGCAGAAATGATGCACTAGATCAGCAAGACCAAGAACAGTCATTCCCTGGAATTTTAGTCCTTGGTCTCCCATACATGGTCACGAAGATTTTAACTAACAGCAACCTACAGCTGAGATAGTACATGAGCTCAGAACTATACTTAAACAGTGATTCAGAAAAGCTGCACTTAAGGATCATTGCATTAATTAGTCTTCTTCCCAGAATCTGGAAGAGAAGCAGCATTTTGTGGGTTTTGAAACTTTCTCAATTTCAGCAAGAAACACGCTCCCAAATTGCATATGCAATTCTCCCAGTGTTTATTTCTGCTTTTGGGAAGGGAAATGAAAAACTATGGGTTCATTCCTAGGAAGGAATGGAGAGAGATGAACAATCTTCCAGAAGAAAATATGGAGCACAAGAATTTAATTTTTTACAGAGAGCTCTAGTGGGTAGAGCTTATGGTGTGACAACCAGTCTGTACACTGCAATTAGGAAAATGTTCTGCCAGAGGGAGAAAGGAAAATGGAAGAAATGTTACCAAGATTTAAAGATTTTATTACATGTTAGCCTTTATGGATGTTAGAAAATAGAGTTTCTTTCCTATTTCTTTCACGTCTTCTTGCTTGAGTTGTGTGACCTGTTATGCTGGTTTTAATGGGAGGTCATAGAACATTTGGGTGAATGACAAATTTGGTACACTAACCAGTTTACCTGGTTCCATATAACGGTAGGATAGTTTTATGTCAGCAAACCCTCTGAAATAATCTGTTCTTAATTATATAATTAAAGCAGAAGCTGATTGTCTTGAAATTAGTCTATAATAAGGTGGCACGGACAGCATATTCTTTCTGAAAATGTGTACCTTTTCCTTATGATCACCAGTTTTTGTTATATTGCTAGGATTTCAACCAACTGGAGTCACTGAGAGAAGCAAATGAAGAAAAATTCAGAATTGTTATGGTAATAATTTCAGATTATTTCATCCACGTTGGTTATGGTTTTCTTGACATCTGTATGCATGTATGGACTCTCATACAATTACATGAGAATTCACTTTCGTTAAACTTAGCTGTCTTACAAAAAAAAAAAAGAGGACTGAAGTTTCTTGTTTTTAGAGGAGCAATGTTCTGTGAGTGAAAATATAGGTGCTCTACTTCAGTGTTTTTCTGTTCCTTTTTTTTCCTCCCCCCCCGCAGTGAAATCTCTATTACAAGAAAAAAAAAAGGTGTTGCTTTATTTTTTTATTCTCCCCCCCTGCAGTGAAGTTTCTATTACAAGAAAAAGAAAGGTGTTGCTTTATTCTTTTATTCTTCTCATAAATATTAACTCTGCATCCATCAGAACTCTAAATCACCTGTGAGAATATTTATTAGGAAAAAAAGGTGCTAATAAAAGCATTCAGAAAAAGTTAGAGAATGTAAAGGAGACATTTAGTTTCCTACAGACAGAGTCTGCTTTTATCTATGCAATAGTTTAACAAGTTGTTTGGGTTTTGGGGTTTTTTTGCAGCTGGGGGGAAAAAAAATCAGCATCTGTCCCACTTTGTCTGAATACACGTTACAAACAGAAAGCTTGCCAGATAATGAAAAATATCTCTTTTTCAAAGTATTTACTGCAAATTAAAGATCTCCTAAGACATGAAACGAGACAAATATGTGCTTAGTCCAGACTTCTAAAATAGAAGTGAGGAAGGTGGAGTAAAAACCCTTCCAAATGGATTTTGTTAAGAAAATGTTCCACAAAGTATAGGTGGTCTTACAGCGATGGGCTGAACAGCTGGAGAGTATTATATCACACAAGCTCTAGCAAGGCATTGATTCTGAAAGCTGTATCTGTTTATCCAATTACTGGACTCTCTTCAAGCCAGATTAAAACTTCAGCATTAGTGCAGCTTGAAAGCAATCTCTACTTTTATGCCTGGTCTCCAGGAGACTTGTGATGCCACGGACTTTAATAATCTTGCAAAATATTTTTGACCCATTCCTCCCATGTCCAGACTGTAGTGGCACAGTGTTGGGTAGCATAGCATGAGCACATGCCGTTCTGTGTGTTTGTGCTTAAAAGAGACTGGTAAAGTTTTCGTAAGACCTGCAAGTATTTTTACCACGGCATCTCTGATCAAGCCCTGTGATGGTGCAGCTTTTCACCGGTCCTATTTGAAGTGTGTCAGTGCTACTTCAGATGGGCAGCGAAGGTGGTTCAGCTGCATGAGTCCTCAGCACAGCCCCGCAGAGTGCCTGCCTACCCCTTGGCGACACCTCTGACAGCTCAGAGCCATGACTCTATCACCTATCAGCCCTCCACCCACTGAGTTTAGAAACTGTGTTCTTTTTTTAACGCAGGTAGGGACAAGTGTATCTGAAAACATCTTGTTGCCAAGTTTAAATGAAGGTTGGCACACTCCTTTTCTAGGTCATTAATAGATGGGGTCTTGGAAACACTTTGTGCTGGTTCACAAAAACAGGATGTCTGCAGGGAGACTGAGAGGAGATTCATGTAACGACTTGCAGAGAAGACTCTGCACGAAAGAGGTAATTCTTATATCTATTTTCTAACACAGAAGCCAAGTAAATAAATGGTCTAAGTTTACTATGTGCTGAGTTAAGGGAAAGTTCAGACCACGATGATAAAAGTGCTCTTGCAAAGTTTTCTTGAGAGTGCATGGTGCAGGTTCAAATGGAGAACATATCCACGCTATTATGGCATGTGTTGTTCGTACTGGTTCAGTTTTGTGCAAATGAGCAAGCAAGGGTGAATAATTCCAACAAATAGTACTGTAAGAGCACAGGACAAAGACAAGAAGAATTTCTTGGTCTGCCATCTAATTCATTAAGTTGGGTCAATGAGATGCTAATGCTATGATTTTTAATAATATATATTTTTGGTAGAGTGCATTCTCAGTGAACTTAAAATTCTCATTTGGATACTATTCAGACAGGTAAAGTACAAAACAGAACAAAAAGTATCACCTTCTTATTTTTGTGGCTATGCTCATGCATTTGTGTACAGCAGTGACATTTTCTCAGATCACTAATATACTTTTTCATTCATATGGCATGTAATTGTGTCATGGCATACTCTTCTCATTTTCTGCCTTTACTGTGCTCTTCCATGACAAACTGGGTTTGGGAATGGTCAAGAAATAGGGGTAGATGGAAGACTTAACAATTACACAGTGTAGCGGGAGGAGGAGAAGAAGTAAAGATATTAAAGAGAAAAAATACTTTCTACCAGTTGTGTCTTGAATCCCAAAATTTCAATTCTCATAGTGTCTATCCCTTTAAAGCTTCACCTGGGAGACTTGTAATGGTATCTAGTGAATTTCTTTAAATTGAAATTTTATTTGCTTTTGAAAAGAACTTAGTTCATTATGCAAGGATAAATTAAACATCTGTTAATTGTTCTTCTCCCTCACTCAATTAAATGTCATAAAGACATTTCATTTCACTAAACTAGGCATTTAAGCTAATAAATTTAAAGGCCAGATCCTGCTCCTGTATATGCAGATTCAGTGAGAACTTGAGTCCATTCAGGTGTTTGTACCACATGCATTGCCAGAACATGAGCCCAGATCCACAGAAAAAAACTTGTATTTTTTCTGTTGATGGGGAAGGATTAGAAACCTTATTTGTACAGTCACAAAATGGAAACTGCTGTTATGACCAGTTGGTTGTCTAAGGTAAGCCCTGTCTGGTGCTCTATTCAGCCTTACTGAGCTTTGTTTTATCTGACATGAACTCCTTCCTGAGTTTCTAAGTAACTTTCTTTCATGACAACGATAGCAGGAGTTTCAACCATTTAACCAATAGCTCTGTGACCCTTAATACCCACCAAGGGTGCAGGTGGGCCAGATTCAAAGGCCGCCTGTCCAGCATGGATTCAGATTTGTATCTTCTGCCTAGCAAAACTACAGGGAATTGTGTGGTGGAGCCGCTTTCATTTCTTCCTTGAAGGAATGCCACTTTCAATAGATATTTAAATGTTTGTTAGACCAGAGACAGACAGAGAGAGACTATGTCTTGCTGAGCAGAAAGATGTTTTTGCTTGGTGATTAGGAGGGGAGTGACCAGTGTTCCCATTTATTTTTCTAGTGACTGTTTAAAACTCCTCATTCCCTCCACTTTTTTCAGATCAGGTGGGAAAGGCCTGTTGTAGGTTCACATTTCCAGGGCTCGTTAGAAGTTAAATGAGGATTATGAAATTCACGATTTCAAAATAGGGAATAGGTGGGATTTAGGCTAATGCTCTTTGTGAGTGTAGCACCTGGGTAGAATTTTAGCTGTCAAAACATAACTCTGTCCAGTTCCCCAGTGTTTCCAATTGTATCTAGGCAGCTTTTCAATAAATCCCTTAAATGAATACTATGAATTTGCTTTTTGGTGATACTTAACTGTCTATTGTCTGGGCTCTGGGCCTTGATTTAAGCTGACCAGTAGTTACTTCCAGAAATACTTTAATTAGTTTGACTATTTTATCATGCATTCTTGTATGTCTTGGTTAGGTTTATCTGGAACTGCAGAAGCTAGCATTCCCTCTGCATTGGCAGTAACCACTAAAATGCTTGGTGGAAGCCTGGTCTAAAATAGGAGTAGTAAATTTTACCTTTTATTTTTTAGAAGAAATCATGCTGATGTCCTACCATTCCTTAGGGAAACTGAACAAAATCTTTAAACTGAGTCCAATCCTGAATTTAATTTTTGCTCAGGAGACATTAATTTGATTTGTGGTTTTTCTTTAATGGTAAAATGCATCTTAGATTGTTAAAGGTAGAGTACTGTATTAGTATACTGTTTTTTCCCCCTAATCTTAAAACAAAACAAAAGAAAATTACAACAAAACAAAGCAACACGTGCTCCTCTCCCACCCCCACCCTGCCCCAATTCTACAAATACTAGTAATGAGTACCTCTGCAATAGGTGTCAGCGCCACCAGTTATGCAAGTCACTGAATGGAAACCTAGACAAAGAATGTGGGTACCTCCCTAAACTTCCCTTTGAAATATGAAGCATCCTTTAAATATCTGTTTTAAACTACAATTTTGGATAGTCCTTTAAATCGGTATGTCAGAAAGACTTCCTCAGGTATTAGTATATGTGTTGAAAGATAAAGGGAAGTAACTCCAAACTAACATAGTCAATGGCATATTCAGCTAGTTTTCATTACAACTTGATTTCTTTTGTGATTAAAAAATCCAAAGTTGCCCATAAGAAAAAAGCAAAGTGTTAATTTTTGCTTTTAGTATTCTAAATGAGCAATGCCTTGCCAAAAATATTTAGTCACTTTAATGTTGAGATGTTTCAGATTTTTGTCATTCTTTAGTCTGCCATTTTCCATGATCTTCCATACATCTCTCATTTTCTTTCCTTTCTTCCCTTCATTATTCCTAGGTGGGGGGCAGGGTGGGGGGAAATGATGGCTGACTACTTGGTTTGATCAGTAGACCTCTTTCTGAGAAATCTAGATATTTCATAGTTTTAGTTCCCAAGGGGATAAGGTATTTCTGGTATCTAGGAATCTCTACAATAAAACTTTCATTTTGGAAAAATCTAGAAACTGCTGTCAACGCTCACTTTATGGGCCAGTACTTCAATCTGTAGTCTCTTTGTGCTCATGCACCATTCTCAGTGACTCCAGTGGGATTGTCATTAAAGCACGAGAGCTGAAGGAGGAAGCACTATGAGCTCAGTTTAATATTCACTGAAGTAGTCTGAAGATTCATATTGACCTTGTAGTGCAGCACTAGGCAAAACCAAATGTCCTCCACTACAGTGTTTGTATTTCATAAAACAAAGCCTTGTATAAACAAATAAATAAAGCACTGGTAATACACATTCTGGTCTTGTACATCCCTAATAGGCTTCATTTAAAAATTCATTTTCTATAATCAACCCAGCCCTGCTTGACCAGTATTTTTATGTAGTCTAATTGCACTTACTATAATTTGAAAAGCACAATTGTTATTGCTCAGTGTCTCTCCTGCGGCTGCAGTCCTGGTCCGTGTTTTCTATAATCGAAGCATCTGGAAGCCCATTACGGTTCTGTACCATTCTCACTTCAATTGGCTGGTTTAAAAATCCATTGCCACTGCAAGAGCATTTAGCAGTTTTCAAACATTTAAGAGTTACTAGAACTGGTTGGGATGATAAATTTCTTTTTCTTCCTTTTGATATGTGTTAAATAATGAATATTGATGTTTATATACCTGAGTAAGGCTTGAAAGCATTCACTCCGCTTGTTTTAATAACGGTCTTTGCACACATGAAAATGTACTTGCTGTATATGCACAGAATGAGTCTGCAAAGCCAAAGTGTCTTATCATTGCTGGAAAAAGGACCATGCTGGCAGGAAAGCTTGTGTCAGTTCTTCTTCCATTTTTTCCATTTTTGCTGCACAAGACTCGTCTCTCAAGTAGCATTAGGGGAATTAATCTGTATACTGGCATTAAAGGTATGGGTTATATGCTACAGCTGCACATGGTATATTGCACAATATAGGCAAACTTCAAATGAGTATAGATGCATGGCAGGAGAGAGCAATGTTTCTACTAGCAGCAAACCACTGGAGTAGAGCACCGCTGTCTCCTTACACTGACAAAGCCACCAGCAGGAGAGGGTGTTTAACCCAGCAGCAGCAGGTGGCACAAACTGTTCTGGAGCAGGAGAAGCAATGATGCAACTCTGCTTCCCTGTGACATATAGGAGCAGCAAAACGGGAGTGTAAAATTAAGATGTTATCTGTTGTTTTAATTTTCATTATATGCGCACAATTTACAGATCTGTAAGCTATGGCTTGCAGTTATGAATGAGGAGTCCCTGAGTTGAAAATTGCTTTTGGAACTCTAGCTGCTGTTTTCCAAAGGCCAGGTATACTGTCAGAGTTCCCTGTTGTTTATTTTGCTTGTTGTCTCCATGTTTATTATTTGTTTTCTCATCTCCTTAAGTCTTGTGTCTTAGGGACAAAAGGCAGAGGGGAGGACTAAATGCACACAAGATTACTAAAGAAAAGGACAAGGAAAACGTGGGTTTGGGTTTTTTTGGGTGACAATTCACCCTACTGTGATACCAAATTAGCTAGATGATGAGGAATATTTAACCAAATAGTATTATTTAAGAAGGAAGGAGCATATTCCTTTCTTATTCTTCAGTTTGACTGCTGTCTGCTGCTTGGTCCAATTTGATTATTACTGTCCCAAGAGTGACTTGGAGAGGTATTATTTTAGATGACCCTGATTTATTTCCTGCAAAGAGGGACAGTGTCTTCTAACTCCATCGACCTTTTGTGCAAAAGAACATTCAGACCCAGTACCACTTTTAAGAATAGCAGCAGCAAAATTTCAATTGTCAGAAGGTAATGCAAACTCTTTTTGAAAAGACGAGTGCTGTTGCCATGCTGGTGTATATTGTTATCTTTAAGCTGTTTATGAAGAATAAGTTCTTACACAAACAAGACAAAAAACAAGCTCCTTTATACCCTTATATATAATGTATAATTATGGAGAACAAGTCTTATGAGGAGCGGCTGAGGGAACTGGGGTTGTTTAGCCTGGAGAAAAGGAGGCTGAGGGGAGACCTCATCGCTCTCTACAACTACCTGAAAGGAGGTTGTAGCGAGGTGGGGGTCGGTCTCTTCTCCGAAGTAACAAGTGATAGGACGAGAGGAAA
>NW_008794458.1:1424700-1434825 GCF_000699145.1 Aptenodytes forsteri | reverse complement strand
ATGGTGGTGTTGGGTTGACGGTTGGACTCGATGATCTTAGAGGTCTTTTCCAACCTCAATGATTCTATGATTCTATGATTCTATAATTACAGAACACCTTTATAATTATACTTTTGTCTGAATATTTACAGATCTCATTCTATACTACTTCCTGAATGTAATTCATATTCTAGAAGCTTTCATTTTGCAACGTGTAGAAAAGACAACTCATAAGCCTGTAATAAAATGTAGTTTGTGTGGGCAGAATAAAAATGTTTGGTCTATACATGAATGTATAATCATATACAGAGCACCATATACCAGGCACGGAGCACCATGAGGTGTGTTTAGATTTTAGATTGCCACATACAATGTCAATTTATACTACAGTTCAATTTATAAAGAACTACCAAGTGATGGAACATGAATGTGCACCACAAGCTAACTTTCCAAACCTGAAATAAACTCCACTGAATTGGGCACCAGTAACATTAAGTGTCTTTCAATAGTGGAACCCAAGTGATTCTGAGATACCATGCATTCAGGGTAATTTTGTTCTTGGGTTTTTTTGCTGTCATCCAGTACTTTTTGTACAAATTTCTCAAAAGAATTCATAAACATTAGCTCATTTGCCTTGTACAGCATATATTACATTTTTCATTATTATTTACTTCTACAGAAGAATGCAAGGGAATAAGACAAAATATGTATGACTTGCTCAAAGTTGCAATGAAATTATCTTACAAAACAGAGATGAAAACAGCTTGTTTGTTACAGCTTAGACAATTGTTGATACTAACCTGTTTTAGTTTGTTGTAGCATTTAGTGGATGAAGGGGCTGTAAGAGGTACATAATGAAAGCAATTTTTTTTTATTACACCTTTTGGAAATATCTTGGTGACATTTAGCAGTCTTCAGAATGAAAACAATTTATTGCCTTACCTCGGCGTTCCAGCCTTTGTTGCTTGGTGTTCTTGATTTGCTCCAAAATAACAAAAACAGTTAGTTCAGATTTTAGGAAGTTCTAGGTGTTTTAAATGCATGGAGATCAATTCCCGACTCATCAAGAGCCCTTTTGACCAGTTTTGGGCCATTTTTACTATCCCTTCATGCAGCTTGTTTAGTTTGGAACTTGTCAGTTCAAGAAAAATAAAAGGACTAAAATTTTGGGAGTGGGAACTAAATGATCCATAGAGGAGTAAAGGTCTCATTCAGAAGACTATGATGGTTATCAGCATACACATCAATTCATTCTGTCAATGCAACAATGCTTACACAAAAATTACTGATTAACTACTTTGTATTTGATTTTTTTTTTTTTTAAGACTTGAAAACAGCTTTTCCCACATAAAAGTGGTTCCCCCCCCCCAATCTGCTGATCTGATAAAAGATATTATTATGATCTTCAAACTTCTATTGCTTAAGTAACCAGGATGATTCTTCTACCTTGTGAAGATAATAAACAATTATTACTCAAAAAATAATTGTAACCATTTTACTCCTGGATGGGAGTCCTTAAAGACTCAAAGACTTATTATTACTCCAGACATCTGCATCACTTTGGCTTCTCTCTTTTGCAAGACCACAAATTACCACTTCTTTTAGACCACACTGCACTTCTATCAAAAAAGGGGTCAAAACAATGTCCTTACATTCAGAGGTGCCACATCTGTTTGCCCTGGGGAAAGGGAAGGGCAAATATGTGTTTTTCTGTAATTAGAGCACTAGATCGTCTACTCACTGTCACACTGTAATATTTTATTATTGTTCTGTCACTGACAGTATTACTAGAACAGATCATAATCTGGGAAATGTGTTTCAGATAGATGGCATGTATGTTTTTCTAGCTTGCAGCTGATAATTGTTCTTTCTGTGCAGCATGTAGATGACTAGTAACCTAAAGCTTGTGAAACTACACTGAACTACCCCTTGGCAAGGTTATTTTTGGTCAAGCTGGCAATAACACACACAAATTTTCTTTGAGCACTCATTTCTGAAGCAGTTTGCTTTGTCAAGTAATAACAACAAGATCTGTGGGAGAGCAATGTTTAAAATTCTAGTTCAAAGATTATTGTTTACTTTTGAATGGTTAAAATGATTTTTATAAGTCTGTACATCATTAATAACCTAATTAGAATTCACGATTTTGCCTCTGGTCTTCTGTTCTCGAAGTGCCTTTGAATTACGTATAGGTCTGAATTGTCAGATACAATTTAAAACTAAATTAAGACAAACGGGATTTCCCTTTCTCCTTTGGATATATGTCTAAAATATGTAGATTAGTCTTACCATGTTTATACTGAGCTGATTTATATTCTACATTAAGATTGCATGATCATCTGTCAAGATTTCTACCTATGGAACCTAGCTAGTGCATGCAAGCAATACAAAAAACAGTAACATCATCAATCTACCTGTTGTATGAAATGAATAGGGAAATGAAAGATAGACCTATAGACAGAAAACACATCATAGCTTATGTATGATTTGAAAGCAGCTTAACTCTGGGCAGACATGGATAATAGCCATTGGTAAGGTTAAAGAAAATAAACTCTGGAGATGGTATGCAGAATTTTATAGAAATATTTGACTTCAGAGATGAACAAGAATTTTTAGGACTCCTTGCATTATGTGAGATTTCATTTAGGTCAGTAAATGAATCCTTTCAAACCACTAAAAATTATTTTCAACAACTGAATTAATTCCTCTAATTAGATCTTACCTAATGCCCGTAATTCTTATGATAACTCAGTGTTAGGAAAGAGCTTTTGTCAAGCCATCCATATTCACTAAGTCTGATTACTAAAAGTAAATCAGAAGCAACTCTGTAGAAGATACTGGATTTGCATTAATATACACCCAATATCTGAAGGAAAATCAGGCTCTATCATAGTGCATTATTTTGGATGACATAGTAAACATCATAAAGCTTTCATTTAAATCAGATACTAAGTATGAATCTGGAAAGTAATAAGACTTCAGGTTTAGAATCTTTTTTTATTTAATCAAATGTCTTATTTATTCAAACTGCAAAATCCATAGAGCTACATTAAAGAATTTATCTGTGTCGTAGGTAGCATTGTGAGAATTTTCTATGAAATATTCAGTGTGCTAAAATGAAATACCCTCTTTAGTGTTCAATATGACTGAAATATAAAAAAGCCCATTAATGAAATAGTGATAAGTACAAACTAAAATAAATATTAAATATTGTTCCCACAATAAACATAGAAATTCAGAATGACAGCTAATGTTCTGAATGAAATTGCCTTCATATTAAAAAACATTAGTAAAATAAAATTAGAAATGACAGTTTTCTACCTTGCTGAAGAATAATTTATGTAACCTCAACAGAGACATTTTGAACTAAACAGTATCAGTTAAATATAGAATTGCAAACAAAGTGCCAGAGCATTTTTGCAAAAGCAACAGGGTTGATATTTTGTTGTTGTAATTAAGGGCACCTGGGTAATTATTTCTATTAAAAAAAATCCCTCTTAGAAATCTTTCAATTGCCAGAGCTTGTGATTATATGAAATATAAATCTTTCTTTTTGTACCAACTGTATATACTTTTCTTTCTTCCATTCTTTTTTGCCTGTATTCTTTTTCATTTTAATGTTTGTTTTTGTACTTGGGATTTTTTTTTCTCCTCTAAGAAATTCTGAAGTTTAAACATTTCTCTTGTCTTAAGTTTGGATGAAAGAACTGAATGCTGAAACTCTTTGCTGAAAAAGATGCCCTCAAATACCCTATTCTGACACTGTGCTATCAACTGACTTTCCAAATTATATCACTTTTTGTTCTTAGATGCTCTTGACTTCCACAGCAGGTATTGTAGTTTATTTCTCCTTCCCCGTGTGCAAGCCATACCCTTCCTGTGATGCACTTCTGTCTCTTCCTTTGGCTAAAGTGCGGTGATGGTGCAAGAGGAAGGAAATGTCCTGAAATGATATAATATTTATTTTTTCATGTGTTTCTTTCTAATTGAAATACAAAATATTTCAACACTGTTTTTTCCTAATAGAAAAAGACAATATTTATCCTGTTAATCATTTGGGTTATTGCTCTTCTTCCTACTACCCTTTTCTTATGGAAAAAAGAATTCAGTGTTATAATTGATATAAGGTCTGAAAACCTTTGATTGGTGACTGTGATATTCCAAAATATAAAATGCTCATCACATACATAAATAATTCCAGACTGAAAGAATTCTGCAATACTTACTCATGTGAATAATGTTATTGACTTTTAATTATTCTTAATAACTGAATGTTAACAGTAGGAAAAAAAAAAATCATTTTCTGAAAGTTTGATTTTCTTAATTAATGACAGGTAGTCCTGAAAAGATATTTGTAGTCAGCAAATTTGAGCCTGTGTAGTATATCACAAACAGTGAAAACATTTTAGTGTTGCCAAGCACTTGAAGAGGGAGGAGGAAGAAAGATATATTTTTCATTAAGACAAAGTGACTCTTTGTTGCTCTAGTTGCACAGTGTGGATTTTCTTATAATGGCAAAGAGCCCAAACTAAATTTTTTTCATTGGTGTCTAGCTAGACTTGAGCTTGTTTTTAGTGCCATTTAAACAAGGGGTCAGAAACATCTACAGATAGAAGTATGTTGTTTAAAAGTTATAAATAGGAAAAATATTATTGTAATAATATTTTATGTTCTAAGTTTTAAATCAGTTGGAGACCCATGTGATCAGAGGTGTATGGTAAGATTCCAACATCTCTCTTAAATATTTGATTTCAACCATTGTTTGGGTGTAAGAGTGGACCTGATGGATTTAGCTTTGCCACTCTTGTAAAACTACTCTGCAGTAGAACTAAAAAATTAATGAAGGTGATGAAGATTCATTTAATCTGTGATCTGCATAGTGCTCCTGCCTCTTTTCCTGACAAGCTGTGAATGGTGGAGGAACTCATGAGTCACTGGGTTAGGAGTACCAGACTTCTTTTCAAATTTCCCATCAACTTGTGTGGCAAAAGCCTGGGACTATAGCTGTGGCATCCTTACATCTATAGCTGCCTTGGGTAAAAAGGTGCATGTCATACCATATAGATATAGCACCAAATCATATTCTTGCCTAAGGAGGCTGGGACACATTGCCAATGAAAATAAAAAAAAATTGTGAAATGTGAAAGTGGAAAGTGAACTTAGACCTGTGAATGGTGACTGACATATCTGTTTCGTACGACCTTCTAAGATGTTACACAATGCCACTTAGCCAGTGGTTTTAAAAATAAATAAATCAAGATGCTGTTATTGCCAACAAACAATTCATTAACCTTATTTGAGATTAACTTACATTAATAAATTTAATTTATTAATCATTGGTGAGAACAATTCTGTGAATGAGCATTCTGTAAAGTAACACTCTACAATTAATCTGAAAAATAGACTTATTGGCAAACTGGGTTAGCACGTTTATGGCAAGACAGGTTTTGTAGCTAGAGGTAGGACTGTCATCACATTCATCCACCTTTGACAGCCAAGGAAAAGTATTCAGACACTCATTTCTTGGTTGATTTGTTGTCTGGAGTAAGAGTCAAGCTAACACCCCTGGTTCACTAACAAAATGTCTTCTCTGCTCTCCTTCTCTCTATCAGGGAGAAGTGGGGTTTTTTTTTGTCATCTGGAAGTGTAAGTAAGAGTAGACCGAGCAAGGAGAAAATATGCTAGGCTGCTGTAAACAACATTCAATGTGATATTCAAACAGCCAAATAGAAAACATATATGTAACACATCCCTTGAGCTGTGGTGAGATGGTTAAGCAGGTGCTTTGTAAGTATTAGTTATTTTAATTCCACAGAACTTTAAAAATTCATCAGAGACAATAAATCTGTTTTTGAAGGATTAATATTTCCAACCAAAAATGCAGAAGTGTAGGATTTTCTTTGAGTATTATGAGGGAGTATTAAATTTAAGAAACTTGAGAATGTAACTGTGAATTTATTATGAATGCCAATATGGAAAAAAAAATCAGAAAAAGAAGTATAGAAGAAGAATACAAAAGCAGTAATATAAGACTAGAATGATTTCAGCCACTGGTGTTACAGGAAATTTTGCTACTGGGTCCAGAATTTTGTTATGTGGATGTTTTGAAGAATAATCCAGTAAAATAATTTTTTATAAGATGACAATGTTTGGAAGATTTTTGTCTTATTCTGATTGTACCTGTGCTTCTGCATCCTTATCTTTTATGTGTTTTGCACCTTTATCTTTAAATGGAGATGTGTCTTTAACAGACCACCTGCAAAGTACATTAAATTAAAGACTTTCATGGAGTCTTTCAGTGAATTACAGCAGTAGCAGTAGTAGTGCAGGCTTCTGCAAGAAGCCTATCATCATCGGTTTATCATTACCTTTCATTGAGGTTATTTACTCTGCTGTTATTTTAGCTAACAAGAGATATGGCAGTCAGGGCTCAGAACTAACAATAATTTGTATCTTAGACTGTACCTGATAAAGAGTTTCCATTGTGGGCTATCAGCCATCACACCATGCTATATTTACCAGGGGAAGAGAAAAATGATAGGGAATGTTTGCATTTCTTACCCAATTATACAAATAAAGCAAACGAGATTTATTTATAGCAAATAAGGGGGTCTTGTAAAACAGAAGAGTCCAAATAATATTTCCTTGCAGCAGTGTGGGCACAACTCAGACTGGTGTCATATCTTGTATTTTCTTTCTCTGTTTAAATTTCTAACTGCTAGGAATGATTTTCATTCTGGAGCAAGGCTTGAATATAAAGCATTCTCATATAAAAAGCAATTTATGTGGGGTCACAATCTCTCCCCAAGCATAGCCTATATTTCTGGTATGTGTTCTGTAGAGATTTGCTAGAGATGAGTATGAACCCTAAATCAAGAGTACTGGAAGAGTGATAACAAAAAGCATAGCCTCAGAGATGCTCTCTTCTCTCTCCTAGGAAGGACCAATACATTACCATTATGGATCCAATATAGATTACAAACACTGAACATGAAATAGCAAATAAACCCTAAAGAACACTGTTATTTCTGCTGCCACCAGACTTTTTTGGGTGTTTGTGCCCTGGATCTCTCAATCATTGAAACAGAAAAGTTTTGTTGTTTGTCATTAACACACTCTACTAGGATTACTACTCCGGACTTGGGACAAGTGGCTTTCCTAGAAACTTGCTGTAGGTCTCTTTTTTGCCTTAAAACAGTTACTTTGGGCAAGTAATTTCTCTCTGCCTTTCTTCCCAAAGTCTATGCTGGGGATTATGTTTTGCCCTTGTTTAGTATAAAGACTGAATGCTGAGGTGACAAATGCCACATAAGATCCTTCACAGAACAAAAAAATTAAAAGCACTGTTTGTACACCTAATTTTGATTTCTTTGTCCTTTTCAGCATTTAGAACAAACACTTACACTCTTGAATATGGATTTGGGGAACCCCATAGCACATGGCTCTCCCTCTGATACTCTTGATGTCCTCAAATAGAACAGATTTAAAAAAAAAATGGGAGAAATACAACTAAAGTAGGAAAATCTTTCTGTCTTTCTCTCTCAAAAGTAATTGATATTAAGTCACTTGTAAATTTTTGTCTCTGTCTTTTTCAAGTGTTCATTTGTTCATAGAAAATAATTTCTTGATTTACTTTTGGTATATAATTTTGCAAGTAAGAGAGGGCTCTTGCATTTGTGTGCAAGATAATGAAGAATGTCTATATGACCCCAGTACAGACTTGGTCTCCAGACTATTAATTTTTAATGCTTCAACATTTAAAACATATTATATGTTCTCTTGTTTTCCTTGGTAACTTTTAAAGAAATGCTTTTAATGCTTTAGCTAAAAAAATAAAAAGAATTTCACAGAAGGACATTTACTATGGGATACAGTAGTATATGACATTTCACTTAAGTTTTTCTTTATGGAGGAAGGGGCTGAATAATGAGATAGGAATACAACCCATACGTTTCCTCCCTCCCCTCCCCAGTTTAATAATCCAAAGGTAAACTGCCTAAATATTTAATCACCTGTGGCTTCTACAAAGTAAATAGAAAGGTGTTCTTGTACAGAAAGGCACATCATCTACCTTAGGCATGTGACTTAGAATGATGTAACTCTCAAGGGCAACTGTCTCTGTGGACTATAGAAAGCCTAGGGTGTCATTTTGGACAGGACAGCACATGATAGCTTAAATGAATGGTGCCCTGGAGGAATAATGCTGAAATTGCATTTTGCCTTAAAAGAAACTGCTGTGGAGAGACAGCCTGCACTCCATGTCATAAGGTACTTCTTCGAGACCTTGTGGAACATGAAATTACTGTGTTCAAACAAAATTTGTGGAGTAGGCTCTTCATGACAGCAGTTGAAGAATGGCTTTTCTCAGCTGTCCCTTTCATGGAGAGCTTCATAATACTGCTAAATAAAAAAGCATCTCTTGGTTCTGTAGGAAATTTATTAGGAACTATGCAAAGCTCTAAGTGGTAAAGGATGATGAATCATATGTCAGGTTTTGAAAGCGTCCTTTGCAGAAAAAGCAGCAGTACATGTCTCTCCATATTTTAATTTAGCTAATGTGTCATTTAGAGAAAAGGTAAAATTGGAAGACTGAGAAAAACATAGAACTCCGAACAGCCGTTCTCTGGAAGATTTATTTTTTAAGTGTTTTTTGAAAGTTTTTTAGCAAATACTTCTTCTACAATATCATAATAAAAAGCTGCTCTGTAGACCAGAGAGGCTTCACCAAAATCTGGAAATAAAATACACGTCTGTTCTAAGAGTATCACACCCATCTGCAAAGCTTGACTTTGAAAATCTAGGTTATATTTTGATCTTGCACGGAATCTTACATTGAAAGAACGTCATCAAGGTTACTAGGTCATGTAATTAAAGTTAAAAAAATCATAAAATTTAGTTCTTTATGAGAGTTGCATACAGTCCTCCGGCTGGAATCAGATTCTGATACCTTCCCTACTATGGGTTTTGTTGTTTTATTCATTACTCAGGTTTCAGATTCTGAAAATATACAAACTAAAGATCTGACAAAGACCTGGTTTTTGTTTGCTTGTTTTTTTGCAACATAATGCAGAATCTCCCTTTTTCCCAATGAGCTGGTCAAGACTAGAACACCATGGAAAAAAAAACCAACAGGCAATCATGAAAATAAACTTCAGGACATACCATACAGACCTTAGATCAAACAGCTAAGCAGCCTGTAGCTCTGTTTGGGACACAACTACAAGAGGAAAGAAACCTGGCAGGGATTCAGAGCACACAAGCTATCTTGCATTAATTCCCTGTGTGGACAAGTGCTAGTGCACAGTCAAAATGAAGCAGCTTATCCCATCTCTCAAAAGTGCAAGTTACCATTACAATCAGTGGTGTCAGAGGAAGCCCCGTGCAGTTAGGTGAAACACACTGGAGCTGTAAGAAGATGGCAAATGCTCTGTGAGGATATATTACTCTGTGTGGATGCATTTGCAAACTAGTCATCCATAGGAACTGTGAGGGTAAAGAAAATTATCAGAGCAGTTCCCTACAATCTCTGAAGTGTCCCAAGTAAAAAAAAAAAAAAAAAAAAGTTAGTGTCTCAATAAATTAATTTTCAAAGTTTATTATTTGAAGACATATTCTGTATTTTTATTGGTTTTGCATAAGTGTCACGACACTGATGTGACTTCTTCTTGAAGTCTAGTTCCTTGAACAAGGCAAGGCCCCAAAGTTTGTCAAAAATAAAGCTGCCAGAATTTTGTAATGGGAAAAAGTTTGCATTTTTGCTCCATACCTTTGGCAATAATGAACCATTTTAGTTGTTTCGTATTTTGTTTTTAAAGACTTCTCAAGCAGACACTGAATCTGAAAGACAGTTAAATAGTTTGAATCATGTGGAGTTGAAATAAATTAAAATTGATCCTTAGAGTGGAAAATGTCTCTCAATTCCAGTGACAAAGGATGACATTTGTATTGCTGAAGAGATGAAGGAATATTAGGGGGGGGAAAAAAAACCAAAAACTAAAGAGCTAGTATTCTATCTTTTTTTTTAGTTTAGAAGTATATAACTCAGAATTATAACATGATTTTTTTCCCATTGATCCAGTTTAGACATAATTGCAGAACTGGTGCCAGTAACATAACATATAGAATCATAGAATCATAGAATCATTA